>NW_026591598.1:20467851-20614361 GCF_907164565.1 Psammomys obesus | reverse complement strand
ATTCTATTCTATTCTATTCTATTCTATTCTATTCTATTCTATTCTATATTCCAAAAGTGCTGTAGTAATAACCATTTCATTTTTTGGCTTTTCAGCAATCTCATGTTACTTTTGACAAGTTTTAATATTAGCTTGTACAGGACTTTCTTTGATGCCAAGTGCTGAGTACTTTAGGAGGAAAGTATCCATGTGTGTTCCAATGGCTGGCACGTTTCTGATTTTTGTGTAATTTAAATGTGCTGACAGTGAGGAAAGTTTTATTTGAATCATAAAACCTTTCCACTTTTCTTGACTTAAACTTGTAGGCATTTTCAGTTAAATTTCATTATTATGCTACAACGTTAAGCTCATCAGTGTTTTTCACAATTGCTCTTGTAATTAAAAAATATTTTTGTTCTTGAATTTATCACTCTCATTGGCAGCCAGATTGTACTAAAAATTTCCAAATAACTACACAACAAAATACAGCTAGAAAAAGGTTTAAACTTAAGCAAGACTGACTTAAAATTAAAATCCTAAAGTTATCCTGTGGTTGGATGGCATTTTCTCTCCAGGAAATGATTAGCATCGTTGTTGCCTTTTGGCAGTCAGAGCTGCCTGGTGATGGCTGTAGTCTCTGAGGCACCAGCACAGACTCACTTCCTACCCAAGAATGATCCAGTTGAGGCACAGGCTGATCAGGGAGGGCCATGTTGCTGAGGAGGCTCCTTTGAGAGGGCGATAGAGCTCAGAGCTGCCCTACTGTGCACACCACCCTGTGGTGTTGCTGTGCTCCAAGCCCTCCTAGAGAGGCAGCTCGCTAGGTTCTCCCTCTGCAGCCATTTCTGGGGCTCCGTGCCTCCCCCCCAAGAACATGAATTCTTTGTCTTTCTTCCTCGTCTCTGTTTCTCATTTAGTGCCTCCTTTCTTGCCATCGCTTTCATCTTGAAAGGGAGCATGGCTTGCTGTGCAGGTGAGCCCTTGTCTCTTCCCCACCGCGCCTGGCCGGCAGTTAGGCCACACTTGCCCTCATGGGCCATAGCTGCTTTGTTTCCTCACTGACATTCCACACGAGCCCGTACACTTGTCCCTGGACTTTCAGTGTGGCCACACCTTGCTAACCTCATTGGAAAACCAAAGAAATTACATGTTTTTCTTCTGTATCTCAGACTATTGTAAATTGGAGATCATCTCAGCGATGTTCTCCTGTTTCCTAGATTATTTAGTGCTACAATGTAAATAGGCTCAAAATAGCCTAGCTTAGGTACGCTAGAGTTTAATTCCACATCGCATCTATTGAGTTCTTAGCACACTTGCCAAGTGCTCTGTTAAGAATGTGTACATATTCTCCTGTTGATAGTCTTTGTAAAGCACCCTATGAAATGCAGGCATTAGAATTCCCACTTCGTGACTGAAGAGACTGCAGCCCAAGCAAGAGTGGTCATTCCAGAATGAGAAAAGGAGCCTTGGAATCAATAGCCTGTCAGATGTGAAGCCTGTTACTGTAGCAGCCCAGGTATACTTGATTTTGTAGAGGTAGCAAACAGCAACCCAGCTCAGTGGCTTAACAGCACTAATTTATTTTCTGGTCTCTGCTGCATACCCTTTGTGGATTAGTTTGGTGCCATGCTTTTGTAGTTACACAGGAACAAGAGACTGGTGGCTTGGTGTTAATATGTGACATTAATTGGCCATATTCATGTTGGCAGATAGCATTTAAAATTGGTGTGTGGGGGTATATAATCCCATCAGGTTTCTGGTAGCAGAGAAAAACCATAGTATTTGAAGACAGCTGTGAGGATTTACTGTGACTACCTTCATTACTAACTTACTGAGTTATAGTTTCTTCCCCCTGGAGTTTTTTTCTTGTAGCTGAAATTATTATTAATATTTGCAACTTTCTGGCACTATAGTAGCTGTAGTCACAGAATCTCTCTCTTCTGAACAGTGACCTACGTAACTGCCATTAACCAGTAGCAGGGCAGTTTTGCTTTTGTTGCTAGTTTTAAAGACAGTAAAATAACCAGAGAAGCTTGTGACCACTCCGTGTCGCACATCCAGCTCTGAGCACTGTTTTAAGCTATCTGCAGTTCTCTTATCTTGGCTCTCCTGGGTGTTTATTTGTTCTATTGCACAGAACACCTCCCAGCATGTTAGGACACTTTAGTAAACCCAGCAGATGAGGCTGTGCAGTCTGTGTGCTCAGAGGCAGGCAAGGCACTTTCCAGTGCATAGTGAAAGCACTGTGAAAACAATCAGTGCAGCAAGTGTCTGTAAGGAAGAGTGGCAGGGAGAGTTAGAGGAAGCCCTCTGCACTACGCAGAAGGCTGATCTTAAAACCAGGATGGGACACAGCCAGAATTCAAGTGCACACCAATATAGGAAAAGAAAATAATAGGCAGTGACATACATTAAATCATTAGGTGAGGGGATGAGCATGGTTTAAGAAGATTGGTGCCATCAGAGACTCTAGTACAGGGTGATATTGGTATGAGAGAGTCAGTGCTGTGGGAAGTCATTTGTATTTTACTATGGGTAAAGTGTAGAAGTAGAATTACTTATCATATTCAGTCTCATGAAAGGCCAATAAAATTTGCTTACATATATATATATTTGAGACAAAAAGTCTCTCTACATAACCGTGGTTGTCCTGGAACTCACTATATAGACCAGGCTGGCCTTAATCCCCCTGCTTTTGCCTCTCAAATGGTAGGATTGAAGGTCTATACCACCATGCCTAGTCCTTATTTTTAAAAGCCAGCAAGCACTGTTAGTCCATATTGCTCATGTAAAACAGTGGATGGAACCTTTTGTAACAGCCACCATTTCAGCAGAGTTTGTGTCAGCTGTCAGCTGGCAGAGTGTGGTGAGGAAGGAGAAGCTGGTTCTGAGGCTACATGGAGCCAGGTGAAGAGGTATGAGGTCAGTTTCATGGGCTTATAAAAGATCAGAGAGGATTTTGCTTGAGGGATGGGGGAGTTTAGGAGAGTTTAAGTAGAGTAATGTTTGAGTTGGGTTAATAAATAAATAATAAATAAAGATTAATAAATAAATAATAAATAAATAATAGATAAAGATTAATTAAAATAATACATTTTCTATTCTGTTATATTGGTATTCCTGTCTGATGTCTTAAAGGTTCATTTTGGTTTAATGATAACTCAAAGATTAATACCTATTTAGGATTATAAATTATGAGGTCAGCTAGATTTTTATGTCTGTGTGTAAGTTGGCTTTCCTATCTGTAAATATGAAATATTTAAAACTTTAGTTTCATACATTTAAAGAATATTTATTCTATTTTTGTATGTGTGCATGTGCCTGAATGTAGGTACCTATGGAGGCCTTGCATTCCTTGGAGCTGGAGTTACAGGTATTTCTGAGTCTGGGTGCTGGGATCCAGATTCTGGTCCTTGAGATCGAGCAGCAAGTGCTCTTGATGTTGTGCCATTTCTACAGCCTCTGCTTAATGTTTTCTTGCAAGGAGGTGTTGAAGTAACATACTTCAATTTCCTTTTCAGTTTTTTATACACACACACACACACACACACACACACACACACACACACACACAAAATGGACATTGTGTTTATTCCAGTTGTATTTTTAAAGTTTGATACTATTTTGTTTTAAAATATTTTTCCATCATTTTCATTCTTGTTAAAATGTAGTTTGCTGCTGAAATTTGCTGTATTACTGTTTTTCTACAATGCTAGTTAAACTCTTCCTTGCTGTTTGCCTTAGCTTTCCATTGTAATTGTAACTGCTTTACTGTTTTCTGAGTATTTCATTAACGTTTTACCACAGATATTTATCTCTGAGCTGAAATTTTAAGTTGTTTAATAGCAAATGAGACTCCTAAGCCCCCCTAGATTTTCACCTCAGAGGTGTGATTTGTGTGCAGCACAGTGTACCCTTTTGCCACGCCTCTGCACTCATGGCGTTAAGGCCATTTCCTGGTGATGGGATATTTCTGTTTCTCAGGCTTCCCCTTGCTGATTAGTCCTTCACCCAGGCAGCGACTGGGTGTAGCTGGCCGGTACAGCTTTGTCTCTACAGTTTGAATTGTCCTGTCCCCAGTGTTATCGACATGCAGTCATACGGAGCGTTTATCTTCCGATGGTTTTGCCATCTATCCAGTTTGTTGCCTGCAGTTGTTGTTTTAAGACCATCTGAATATTTAGCTAAGTCTGTTCATAGCTCTGATTCTACCTGGTAGTTAGCACTGTGGTGGCTTTTTGCTTTCATTTTCATTATCTTCTTCCCTCTCTTTTGTAGCACTAAAAATAGTTCATTTTAGCATATGCTAATTATGTAGCAAAGAAATGTTTATAATTATAAATACAAATTTAAATCTTCAGATTTAAAAAGACTTCCATAAGGTATTCCTAGTTGTTATGATTTAGATTTCAATACATGTTAGCCTAAGAAATTTATATTCTAATAATGGCACTTAAATCTCATTTAAAATCCTGTATTCTGCTAGATATATTAACAATTTTATAAACATGGGTGTGGTTTTTTTAGTGAAACAGTTAGACTATATGAAAATTGGGGAAAGAAACCCCTTGGACTGTGTTTCTTTAAACAACTGGGAAACTGTAGCATGTGTTTTTAAACTCTACTTAATTTGGGGTGTTTAGGCCTCAACCTCCCTTCCAACCTCCCAAACCTAGGTAGAAGAGAGAAGGTTAGTGGGGAGAGGGCCCAGATCCCTTTACATCTCCTGGTTGTTTAGGGTCGAGGGTTCTTTTAGGGCTGGACCAATCTCAGTCAACAGCAGACACAGCCAGCAGTCTTCTTCAAACTGCTGGGCCTCAGTGTTTTTCTCTGTCTCTCTGCTCCAAACCACCACACCATCCATTTCTCCAAACTTTTACACACCACAGGCCAACACTGCAGACCCACTTCTCACTCTGGGCTCTCAATGTATATATACTCTGAGCCCTAGGCCACACCCATCTCCTTGCTGCAAGAGGCAGGTGGTTACCAGCTGGCAAAAGCCACGCCCTGCTGGAGACAGTTAACAGGAGTGAACAGATTATAGCCCAACTAAGATCCCACACTTGGGATTAAAACGAGCATATTTACATAACATAAGTGAGTTTACAAAGAAACTGAAACTTCTACTATAAGAAGCCTTGTTTTTTTTTTGTGTGTGTGTGTTGGTATACAAAGTTTAGGACAGTTTGACCTTGCCTCATCTTTGTGGTCTTTTCATTCATTCATGCTCAATTCTGAGCACCAATCCCTCTCTGACCTGGCTGACCTTTTGGTTTTAGCTTGCCTCCTGATGGGTAAGGATGGACCTGTTGTTTTGTGGTGGTAAATGGATTAGTAAAAGGAAGCCTCCAGGCTGCCAGGGAACACTGTTGGTTATTGCTGCTACTTCCACCAGCAGCTAGATTGTGGTTCTGCAATATAGTGCCTTTTTTTTTTTTAATTTAAAGTTATTTATCATTACTATTATGTGTGTATGTATAATGTGTGCTTGGGGCACACATGCCACAGGTAGTCAGAGGATAACTTTGAGGAGTTTGTTCTCTCTTTCCACTGTGGATTCTGGGGTTTGAACTCAGGTCATGCTTGCATGACAAGTGCTTTTCCCTGCTGAATTGTCTTGCCGGTCCTCTAATGCCTTCTAGTCACTCTTACTATGCACTTGAACTTAGACCTTTGCTTGTTCCTCTACAGCAACCTCATGGGTTGTGTTGCTGACAGCTTTTCCGTGGCCCTTGAGTCCTGTGTGTATATAACATAAAACTACTAGGAACTCAGAAAAGGAGCAGTCATGCTGAGTTGTTTTTCTTCATGAATAAGCTGGGATTCAAACTAAACTTGGAGAGATGAAGAAGACACCGATGGGTTGGAAGAATGGAGGCCTAGAAGCAGCAGCGGCATGAAAGCCTGCTTGTGACAGAGCCTCTGATAGAGAAGAAAGAACACAGAGGCTATGCCTAGTGCCTGTCAGGGGCCAAGGCAAGATGGGAACCTTTTCCCTTTTTTTCCCCCAACAGAATTATGGGATTTTTGTTTGTTTCTTTTTTGTCTTTAAAGTACCCAGAAGACCAAACAAACTCTATCTGACAATGTGTCTGTAACCTCTGTTTGCTGCCCCCGTGGGGCAGGACCTTGAATTTGTGTGAGGTGTGTGTATGTCGGGGGGAGGGGGAAGAGAATAATATGTAATTAGTGATCAAACCTAGGGCCTTTTCCATGCTAAACATGAGCTCTTTGAGGGAAGCACATCTGCAGCTCTTGCTGCTGCTGATATTGATGAAATACTTGCATGCCTCACATTAGCCTGTGTGCTGCAGACAGGTCAGATCTGACCTGCTTTACTTCATTGGCCCATGGAGCACTTGCTGTGCATGTGTGGACTAAGGGGACATTACCTTGTTATCTCAGGCTTCAGGGCAATGGAGGCTCTGGAATGGATAAGAGCATCAGATACCATAGACTTCAAAAGTACCATCATCCTGTTTGTCGCCGACATTCCTTGCTGGAATTCCTTCCTACTTTCCCTCTGCCTCTGCCTCTGCCTCTGCCTCTGTCTCTGCTTCTTCCTCTGCCTCTGTTCTGCCTCTGTCTCTGCCTCTGTCTTGGCTTCTGGTACAAGGACCTATTTCTTCCTGTGTTTGCTTCACTCTGAGATAATGGCATCTTAAGTTCTCTGCTTTCCTATGAACCTTTCTGCACTCCCAGGGATCCATGTACCCTTCATTCATTGCCTTGTGCCTCAGACCTCTTAGCAGGTGAAGCTGGATCTTTGCTCATTTGTTCATAGCCCTTACTTTTCTGTCCTGTCCTGTGCCAGGCACTAGACAGGGGGTGTATGGTTTAATGCTCTTGATTGATATACCAGCTGCTAAGGGCTCACTAGGTACCAGCCCCAGGAGGAAAGTGGAGACAGACTTGAGGAGGCCTAGCTGACCCTGGGGAAGTCCACAGGCCAGCAGTACAAATGCAAATTGGCACCTTTAGGTGCTGGTACTGCTGTGAGGTGCGGCTTCCTCCCTGGACCTGCCAGTGGAGAGTGGCAACTCTGTTCTGTTACTTTCTTGTCTTTCCTGGAGTTGACAGCAGCCCCGATGGCAGATCACTGTGCATCGCAGATTGTTCTAGTTTGTTTTCTCAGGTTACCAACATTGCCTTGGAATGTTGCATCATCCCATGTCCTTTTCCTCATTCAGCTTTTCCAGTGAAAGCATTCACTTAGCTCTGGGGAGGTATCAAAACAGGGATTGGTTTAGTATAACTTTAGACTTGCAGGGTCTAATCACAAATCAGAAAGAAATTAGGTATTTACATATCTTGTCAGCAGTCAGAATGATGATGTTATCATGCGTTACAGTCTCCAGAAAATTCACTCTCCATTCCATATGGGAAAAATAGCAGATGTTCTCTCTGTGTTCTACAGTAGGTCTGACGTTGTGAACCCTGGAAAGGTTGGAGCAATCGAGACCATCTGGGTTTCATCTGACTGCAGTAGTACACTGTGTAGTGTGGAAAGTGATTCTTCAGGACTGCCCTGTAGCTTGATGTCTAAACATCCAGATCCTAGCCTGTCTGCCTAGCATGGATCACCTAACTTTACTGCATACTGGTGTGACTATGGGCAAGTTTCACCTTCCTCTGTAAAACAGGGTTCATAAAAGTACCTTTTGCAGGTTGTAACACAGTGAGTGAGTGAGCGTGTAAGTGAATGAGTGAGTGTGTGAGTGGGAGGGAGGGAGGGAGGTAGGGAGTGCCCTCGTGAGAGGGGCATTATGTGCTTGGATTTTCCTGGAGTAGTATCTGATATCTTCCAGTCTGTTGACTCCGCTCACCGTATGGTCATGTGATAATTAAATGAAGGAACATTCAAAAAGCACTGAGCACTCATCTTGGCCTGAGGGAAATGTGAATCTTCTCCCTCAAGTCCCTATCTGTCTTCCCTATCTATCTAACATGAGAAAGTCATCTGGGATCCCAGGCAGATGGCAGGGAAAGCATGTGGTTCTCCACAGTTTCCTGTAAGGTCAGACCTGGAACATCACATTTTTAAGGTTTCTTGTGTTAGGCACTGAAAACAGAGGTTCCCCAATGGGTGGGCTTCATGAGTGGGAGGTTGACATGTTAACCATTGTTTCCATGCTACCCAGCACAGTGCAAGCATGGAGCAGGCACTCAGGAAGGATTTGGGTTTGTTTTTTTTTTTTTTTTTTTTTTTTGAGATAGGATTTCTCTGTGTAGCCCTGGCTGTCCTGGACTTGCTTGGGAGACTAGGCTGGCCTTGGACTCACAGAGATCTGCCTGCCTCTGCCTTCCCCAGTGCTGGGATTAAAGGCATGTGCCTGGCTAGGAAGTGTTTGTTAATGACTGAAGGAAGAAGGGAGGCCTCTGGCCCTCAGCTGGGGATGACTGTTCTCTTTGGTTTGAGGGAATAGAAAGTTGAGGGCACTAGATCGTCAAAAGTTAGTGAATTAGTTAAGACTCAGTAACTCACTAACTTACCACATTAAATTTCATGTTTGCTGCCCCAGATTTGCTCACTGGCATGTTTGGAGGGAGTCCTCATAGGAAAGCAGAGAAGTCCTGTAATGACAGAACACAGAGGTCTCATAGGAACGTGCATGTATTGAGCAGCAGCAAGGACAGACACTTTAGGGCTGTACTGTGGAGGGGCCTGAGAGTCTAAGGGAGCAGCAGGTCATTTGCTGAACATAACTTCTGCTCTGTGTTTGCTTGCCTCCTTTGCCTTTTGCACCATGCTGGTGGATGCTGTTGTCTAGGCTTCACCTCTGGCTCTTCTCGTCTTAGCTCTGGCTACTCTCATTTCCTCCGTTCTGGACACACTGGCCTTTTTTGCCCAACTGCTCTCTGAGTTTACCAGGCTTCTTCCTAATCATGATTTGGTTCCCACTGTTGTCCTTTGCTTTTTGTCATACTTGAAGCTTAGTACATTTTCTCTGAAGTGGCACCTCTACTCCACTGCAATCACTGCTCATCTTCTTATGCTTGATTTTTATTTTGAGCACTGGGCGTTGTTTTCATGTGGTTTTTGGCCATTCCTCACCACAGAGATGCATTGTTGGGATAAATGGGGTGCCCGCGATGTAATCTAGATTGCAGTAGAGACTCAGAAATATACGAATGCATTAGTATCAAGTAAATAGGTGTTGTAGTTTATTTTAGATTAAGACTAGAGAGAGAAACAGTTGTTATTTGTTTCACATAAGAACCAAGGCCAGTCAGTTCAGAGTATGAAAGTGTAACTGGAACTAAGTAAATGGAGGAAAGAGCCCAGCTTATGAGTACTGTAGGGGAGAACTTAAAAAAAAAAAATATATATATATATATATATATATATATATATATATATATTGCTCCAAAGATTTATTTCTAAGTTGCTTGTTTTTAAAATTGCATTTTTGAATAAAAAGGATTTTTGTGTAGTCAGCCTCAGTATTCATGGCTTCTGCACCTCTAGACTTTACCAAGTTCATACATGTGAGCAAGCATACCACACACACTATATATATATATATTTTTTTTTTCTTATATATAAAAGAGGTTTATTAGGTAGATATGGAGAGAGAAGGAGAAGGGAGAACAGGACATGATGGGGGAAAGAGGGAGAGAGGAAAAGAGAGAAAAGGGGAAGAGAGAGGGGGAGCCCCGATAGAGAGGAAGGACCAAGAGAGGCCAAGAGAGAAAGGACCAAGAGCCACACTATATTTTTTAAAGATGTTCCAGTAATCATTTTACAAAGAACCATATACTTACGTAACTATGTAAACTCAAACAGTTATTTTGAGTTCCCAGCACTGGGAATGAGAGAGATACTGTTTGTGTCTACTGTTGTCTCACAGCGCTGCACAATCAACACATAGCTATACAAATAGTTATGAAAAATTGCGTAAGAATTTTAAAAGAAAAACAAGGAAAGCGGGGGTGGTTAAGTCGGCCTTCCACTTCCCAAGGTGTTGCTTCTAAGACTGTGTTGAGCAGTTTGCAACTGTGGAGCTGTCCCAGCAGTTAGGCGGGGTGTGGGGGGTCATAGCTGACAGCATCTAGAATGTTCTGCTGTGAATTTAGTTGGGTCTTATTTTTATTGAAGGCAATTATAGTGGACAGAAAAGAAAGCTACTAGAAAGATGAACCCACATTAAAACTCGTGGGTTGAGTTTAGTTGCGGTGTCTTACTTCATAATCCTAGTCTCATCTTTATAATTCCAGTCATTCAGGGGCTGAGGCAGGAAGATCTTGAGTTTGAGTCAGGGCTCTTTAGCAAGACCAAAAACAAAACAAAACATGAGACACATCTCAGATAAGGCATTGATCCAAAACAGGCTCATACGCCTCCCACCTCCAAGCCCTGCTGAGGTCCTTTATTTTTACGGGTATTTCAGGAGTTTTAGTGTGTCTCCGTTGAAGCTACACATTTCCTGTGGAAGACCATCCCTGCTGCTGTTCCTATGAGTCTGAAATTGTGGGACAGAGGATTTCAGATGATTCCAATGGGCCTTCATGGGAATCTACAGTGACTGTAAATTTGGGCTTTAATGATAGACCAATGTTCAGAATCAACTGTGAGCAACTTAGGCCACTTCCCTAAGCCTCAGTTTCCTAGGTGTTCGTATGTGGTATGTGTCTGTCTCTTTCTCTCTGTGATATATATGTCGTATGTGTCTGTTGTATGTGAGGGATGTGTGTGTGTGTGTGTGTACGCACACGTGCGCCTACCTCTTGGGGAGGATCAGTAGGCCACAGCTGAGGAAAGGGAAGAAAGCTCCCATTGGTTTTTCTAAGTGGCCAGCCCTACACATTTGTAATTTTGGCTAGTATTTATTGATGTTGTTTAGTTGGTTGGCTCCATAGACTAATCACATTATAGGAATTATCAGGTCAGTACTTTTCCCCCTTTAGCAGAGGGTTTATTCATTTTTCCAAATACCCAGCTTCTAGATGAAAACCTTTCAGAATGTGAATACCGTCTGTAGAAGTGAGAAATGTCTGTTAAGTTTATTCATATTTTTAGCTAATTAGAAGTATAGGAGGCTATTTTCTGGGGGCAATTTTGAACTTCTATTTTTAGTAAGTGTGTTGGGAGTTTTGTTGAGAAAAGGATGTAAGTCAGAGCAGAACAAAGTATTTGTGCTTTTGAAGCAAGCACACTGTAGTTTGGCCTTGCCCCAGAGGCAAGGGTAGATGTTTTCTTGGACTTTCTGACTCTGGCCAGAGAGCTGTCCATGATGATTGGAATTGACATTTGTTAAAACAGCCTGTTTTCTTTTTTGTTTTTGTTTTGTTTTGTTTGTTTGCCACCAAATATTTTGTTGTTTTTGAGGCAGAGTGTCTCTGTTATGCATTTCTGGCTGTCTTGGAAGTCGATACGTAGACCAGGATGGCTTTGAACTCACAGAGATACTCCTGCCTCTGTGATCAAGTGCTAGGATTAAAGGCATGCCCCAGCAAACCTGGCCCATCCTTAACATTCTTAAGAATTACAAGTGCTTTAGGCTGGCCAGTAGTGACCCCTGGTTTTAATTCCAGCACTCTGAAGGGAGAGACAGGTAGATCTCTGGTTATTATGTAGACCATCTTGGTCTACATAATGAATTGTAGGACGGCCTGGGCTACACAAGAGACCCCTGTCTTGAAGAACAGATAAACAAACAAGAATTAAGAATGCTTCATTGTAGGAAAATTAATCTTTTTAGTTTTTCATGATTTGATTAAATTTGGAAATTACTCTGAAAGGTACATGCTTGTTTTTCTCATTGACACCAGTCTCCTTATTTCTTGCATAAACATCTAATACTAATCTTATTTTTTAAGATTCTGATGAATTCCAACATAAACTTTGAGAAATAATTTATTCCATTCTCTATTTCCTGTGGACTGTGAGGTATCATGCTCTCTGCTGTCTAGTGACCTGGCACACAGTGGTTAGCTAGTGCTTCTTGGAAAGTCCCACTTGAAGTGAGGGCCAAAAGTGAGCTGTCACTCTCTATAGAATGTCCAAGCCACTCAGGTTGCTGGAGGGAGACAGGAGGGGCCCAGCATCTGATTGCTCAAATGGCCTTCATGGAGTGTGCCAAAATTATTCTTTTTAAGGTTGTAGTGTGCTGCTGGTAGCCTTTGATTTAGAAACAGGCATAAGCTGTGCTTTGCTGCTTGGTTCTGTTAGACGTTAAAGAGCAGAGCAGTGCTAGTGACTTCTTATTTTGAAACTAGATACAGGTGGGTAGAGAGAGCAGAGAAGATCCCAGCTTGCAGGTTGGTAGTGTTTCATTACTGGACTTAGCAACTCCAGACCTGCTCTAGTCTGCTTTGTATACGCCAGTTTCAGTTAGTCTCATTCTTTGACTATTGGATGAGAAACTAAAAAGCAATGCAAAACAAGTAACAATTCAGCACTACTGGTTTTCTTTGTTTTTCCTATGATGCTTCTGCTCTTTGCCTTGCAGAACACTGAATCTGTGGCAGCCACTGAGACTCTGGCTGAGGTACCTGAACACGTACTGCGAGGACTTCCAGAGGAAGTGAGACTTTTACCATCTGCAGTTGACAAGAGTCGGATTGGTGAGTACTCTCATCATGGGAGTCATGCAACAAAGAATAGGCTGCTTCTTGTGGGAGCAGGATCCTGCGAGGTGGGCATTATGCCAGAAAAGGAAAGGTTGACCCTCAGTGAGAAGATTATGTGTTCCATATGTACTTTCCTCAGAAGAATCCAGGGTGGCCATGGGTTTTAAAAAGGAAACTAACCCCTATCTCTTTGAACCTTCATATTCTGTTCTTGGTTGTATGGCTCAGTGTGCCCTCCTCTGGATCTCTGTGAGCCTTGTCCCGCAGACTGGGTGGTTTCCTCTGATTTCACTGTGCCTTGAGTGTGATTATGGTATCACATTTATTTCCTTACTTTTAGTTGACTTTACATTTGTTCCTGTTACTGATGGTCTGCTTTACCCATTGTCTCACCATTTTTTGCAGACACTTAAGGACCCTCTGTGGGTATTTGAATGAATTACATAAGCTGGCTACAATTTCTTTCTTTCTTTTTTTATTTTTTGGCTACAATTTCTTGTTGAACACATAAGCTTATTTATTTTTGTGTTTGTAAGTTGTAGATACAAGGCTGATAGTAAGCTGTAAAAATCTTATAAAAACACACTATTGAACAGATCATACTGACACCCTCCTTTTTGGCTTTTAGATGCTCTTCTGATGATTAGTGAGTATGTGTGACTCTGACCAGCACTTTTTCCAATTCTCATTGGAACTTTAATTAGTGAGCATTGGGGTTTTTTATATTATTTTGTCTGAACAAAAGCAGCTGTCCCACAGTTTAACCAACTCATGGTCAGTGTTCACAGACGCAGTTTCTAGGTGACTCTTGGTGGGAGTAGCGGAACTAGCCTCCACCTTCTGTTCTGTACAGGGGGAACCTGTCCAGAATGCAAGATTCTCTTGACTTCTGGGCTCCTGCCATTCTACTGTTGTGTCTTCATATCTCTGTGCTTTATGATAGGTGACTAGAGGATGCCATGGGTTAGCATGTATGTTGACTCTTTGAAACTCTGCAAGGCAAGATGTCTCATGGACTGTGTTTTACGAAGCTAGTAAGAGAGAAAGATTTTTCCACTCTAATTGGGCAAATCAACTTCAAAAATATTTATTTATAAAATGAGTCGTAACCATTATAAGAGCATTATAAGAACAGTTTACGGGAGGGAGGGGGACTGGGAGGAGAACAGGGAGGGGCCTATAACTGAGATGTAAATTGAATTAATTAATGAAACAAGATTAAAAAAAAGAATGTCCCCATGGTGGGGGATGGAGGGAAAAACGACTTACATTTAGTAGGGACAGTTTGAGATCCTGTAGAAAGACTGAATGAAGAATTTAAATTATTTGTAGTTTGGTTCCATTTGTATTTTTTTCCTTATGTTAACTTTCAAGTGTTTGTATTATATATGGTCTATTTTACATATAAAAGTTAATATAAACTTTTAAAAAGTATTAATCAATGCAGCGTCTTTACAGACTATTTAGAAAATACTGAGGGGTGTGCAGAAGGAAACTCAGAATCCCTTTGAGGCCTTTATTTGGTTTGATTGAACTTAATCACAGCTGTCTTGCTGTTAGGCAACCTAGCTTTTTAATTGTTTTGTAAAACTATATGACATAAATGCTTTCAGTATTTAAATAACCATATTACATTATAAAAATATTTGTTTTATTTTCTAGGTGTCTGGGCTACTAAACCAATTTTAAAAGGGAAAAAGTTTGGGCCATTTGTTGGTGACAAAAAGAAAAGATCCCAGGTCAGGAATAATGTATACATGTGGGAGGTAAGAGAGTCTCAAGCACTTTAAATAGAACACTCCCTATTCTCACAGGAATTGACATTTTAATATGTTCTTTTAAAATTAATTTTTTTTTTTTTTTTTTGTTAAAGAGAAAATGAATTTTTCTGGGTAGACTGTTGTTTGTATATGTGTGTGTAGTTTGAAGCTGCTTGGTTGTTCTTGATGGAAAATGGCACGTCTGTTTTTTTTTGTATTCTTTGTCCAAAGCATTTTGCCATATACCTAAGACCTTGACTTTTTGTGTCATTTACAAATGACACAAATACACCAGAAAACACACCCCAGAGGCTCCAAAGAACAGTATTAGATTTCCCTCTGCATGTCAGAAAGTAGTTTCTATGTCCCTGCAACAGTCAAGAGGTAGACCTATATAGCACGTGACACATTTACATTGAACTTTTACTTTTGCAAAAGGTTTTTCTTCTGCTTCCTGTATTTTCAACAGTCCTAGAGGATAAAGCAGGGCAGTTTCAGCCTTTTATAGAAGCTTTCAGTAAATGAGGAGCTGCCTTGCTGTGTAGGTTCAAGCAGATGCAGTCTGAGCCAGGTCTCCTGGGACCAGTGGGATAGTTACACATGTTCTTCCAGATTGCCTGGCCAGTATTTGCTTCTACACTAGCTTCCTGGCTTAACCTGTGGGCTGTGAAGCCTTCCATTTAAAAAGCAGGGTACTGAAAACACCTCATTAGGATACTTGTGACTACATATGTTGATAATGTTCTTGAGTTTTGCATGGGATTCTGCAGGTCAGTGCCCTAGGAAGCACCTCAGGGCATGACTTCTTTACAAGTTTGAATGAGAAGGAATTGTATCTGTTTCATACTTGTTGACATACAAAAGCCTGACAGTAAAATGTTTGGGCATATCCCTCCAAGAATCTCAGGGCATGGGGTGGGGTCCAGTTCTTAAGGTTGTAAAGGTTATATAGCTTGATCTAACAGTTTCATCAGTTTGTATTTGTTTCTTATGAGTCTGTTGGTGATAGGGTCTGACAGTGAGCCCTTGGGAAACAAGGATTTACCTCAAGGATCAGAACTATTGGGAGGTGAAAGAGCTTCGTAATTTGGTCACAAAAAGTCTTCCTTACAAAAGATAATATCTGTGTCCTTAAAAATGAGTTGCCTGTACAATATTGCTCTCAAATAAGGCACCTCGTTCATTTAAAAAGTTTCTCCAAAGAAGCTAACAGGCATGCTTGACCTAGTTAGCAGTAATCAAAGTGAGGAATATCAGGAAATGACATGCTTACTCATGTTCTGTGTGTACAGTCGAACAGATGCCATGACTGCTAAAGTGAAGTCAGTGGTGCCTTTTTTTTTTTTTAATTATTTTTTATTTATTTATTTTTTTCCATTTTTTTTAACTTTTATTAATTACACTTTATTCATTTTGTATCCCTCCATAAGCCCCTCCCTCTTCCCCTCCCGGTCCCACCCTCCCCCCCTTTCTGCATGCATGCCCCTCCCCAAGTCCACTGATAGGGGAGGTCCTCCTCTCCTTCTTTCTGATCTTAGTCTATCAGTTCTCATCAGAAGTGGCTACATTGTCCAGGGTTCTAGGTTATCTCCACGAATAGTCCTTGGTTGGAGTATGAGTCTCTGGGAAGTTCCCTGTGTTCAAATTTTCTTGTTCTATTGCTCTCCTTGTGGAGTTCCTGTCCTCTCCAGCTCTTACTATTTCCCACTTCTTACATAAAATTCCATTCACTGTACCCGACAGTTGGCTATTAGGATCAGCATCTGCTTTGACAGTCTGCACGGCAGAGGCTTTCAGAGGCCTGCCTTTTTTTTTTTTTTTAATTTTTTTAAAATCTTATTTTTATTTATGTTTTGTTTGTATGTCTGTGTGATGGTGTTGAATCCTAGAGTTACAGACAGTTGTGGGCGGCCATGTGGGAGCTGGGAATTGAACCCAGGTCCTTGTGAAGAGCAGCCAGTGCTTTCATTTCCCCTGTGTTCTCCAGCTCCCTGTGGTGCCTTCTATCCTGAGTAATATTTTGATATTGGACATGCTGTATAAACTATCACTCAGGTCTTTTGGGAGCTATTATATATACTGAAACTCAGGCCTAGCATGGTTTGAGAGTCACTTTCTGAGAGTTGTGATTTGCAACTGAGAACTACTAGGGACTCATTTTCCTCTATACATGTACCGTCTTACTGCTAATAATTCAAGATTCTTTGCATACATGTGCTTCAGTCTTCAGTTTGTAGCTCATCATGAAAGTGTCACTGCTTCTTAATCAGGCTCAAGTTCACTCTTTAGTCAGGTTCTTGTGAAGATTGACCTTTCTTTGCGAGAAGATATAGATGACATAGGTATGGCATGTGTATGACAAAGTATCACACGTGTCATACCTATGGCATCTATATCTTAGTTTAATTTTTTTTAAATAAAAGGCCATTTTAGATGTGAGAACTAAGTTAATGATATCCTTACTTTTCGTCTTGCAATAAGATTGTAATAAGGCAAGCAAGATGCTTTATTGGGTAAAGGTGCTGCCACCAAGCTTGAGGACCTGAATTCTATCACTGAGCCCACATGGTGAAGGAGAAAACTGACTTCTCCCAAGTTGTCCTCTGACTTAAAAAACAAAAGAAAACTATGTGCTTACACAAACGATAATAGGATGACATGGTACAGAAAAAGCTCACCAAAAGGTAAAATTCACTTAAATTCCCAGCACCCATGCATCTCTATGAACAATCTTTTAACTACATATAAAATTTACTAAGTTAGTAAGGAATTATTTTTGTCAGAGTCTCATGTAGTGCAGGCTGGCCTATCTTTGTCTAGAGCCTTTGCTGTCCTTGTCTCTTAAATACTAGTGCCAGTTCCCACACCATGTCCAGGAATGTAATGTGCCTGTTTCCTACCAATGTACCAGGGATATATCTGTGTTATATTGTGCCTACCTTTTTTTTTTTTTTTTTTTTTTTGTGGCTACTCATAATTTCATTTATATACCATTCATGATTTACCTTCTGTTGAACATTTAAATAGCTTTAATCTTTTGCTGAGTATGTACAGTTCTTTAAAGTATAAACTCACTGTACATGTAATATGCTGACTTGTTTGATATTTTCTTTAAGATACTTTCCTAGCAGTGTAATGTTAAGTCAAAAGTTATGTAATGTAAACAAAAAATATGAACTTCTGTACATTTTTGGCAAGTTTTGCTTAAAAGCCCTTAAAAATATTTGTAAAACCAGCAAGAGTATGTTTTTTTCTAAGCCTTTGAAGCTTAGCATTGTCTGTATTTTTAATAGCCTTAAAAATCTATTCTTTTTAGTGAGTGATTATTGTTTATATTAGTGTTTTGACCATCTTGCCAATAAATTATTCCCTCTGTCTAGAGGACAGAGGAAAGAGGTACAGTTGCTTACTGATTACAATTGGTGCAGAACTGATCTCTGCATAGAAGATTTTAATACAGTTTTTAAGGAGCAAAACCCTTTTTTTTTTTTTTTATATGAGTTAGCATTGTGAATAAATGTTAGTGTGTGAGCTCGGTAGTGCTTGCTGTGTCTTTGTAATTGGATGTCACTGGAAGTAGTGGCAGCTGATTCCTCTGTGTCCTTTCCTGTAATTGGATGTCATTGGAAACTGCCAGTCAGTTCTGCAGAGCCTGTTTTCAGAAAGGGTTAGTCATGCTCACGGTTCTTCTCCAGCTGTAGAATGTTGTTAGGGCAGCTGTAGGAAAGATTGTCTCTAGATCCAGCCTATAACCTGTATTTTAAAGCTCCAAGACCTTCATCTTTTTAAACCATGCGGCACATGAAGATGTTATGAAATTCAAATTTTAGTTCATGAGGAAAGTTTTATTGGCACACAGCCACATTTCATTCGTCTGTTGTCTCTGGTTGAGCAGTGGCAATGGGCTGTATGCCCTATAAGGCCAAAAATCCCTTTGAAATATGTATGGGTGTTTTGCTTATATCAGTTTCTGAGCATCATGTGTGTGCAGTGCCTGAAGAGGCCAGAGGAGGCTGTTGGATCAACTGGAACTGGAGTTACAGACAGTTGTGAGCCACTATGTGGGTGCTGGGAATTGAACCTGGATCCTCCAGAAGAGGTGCTCTTTAACTACTGGGCAGTATTTACTGCACTCTCCACCACTTTCATATTACTCTGTGGACAGCTAGCTTGGTGTTTCAGGTTTACTGAGCAGGTACAGCAGTTTGCAGAAGTTGGTACTTCAGCTGTAGAAGTGGTTGTTGTAGTAACAGCAGAGCCAGTTAGTTATCAGCTGTTTCGGGAATTTCATGATAGCCGAGGGTGTTGGCATACAGAAGATTAAATAATCTTTCAAGCAGGTTAACTTTTACTTAGGTTAGCATCTTGGTGTGGTGCAGTTTTTTTTCCCCTTGGGAGTTTATTTATTTGCCCATTTAATGTCTCTTTGTCAAGCTTTTTCTGAGTGTTATGCAATGTTGATCTTGACATAGAAACATGTGCTCTGTAAACTCCTGGCTTTATCTCATGGAGGTTGTTGGTCTGGAGTAAAAGACTCATGCAGATAAGAAGTCTGGACTCCTAGTGGCTTGCTTGAGATACCTGGAGTCAAAATTAAACTAAGCCTCTGGGTTGCCGTTAGTGCTCTTCCTATAGCTAAGACCATAGACAGAGTATTTTGGGGTGTGGACCCTTGCTTATCATCACTATGATAAGATGCCAAAGACAGATTATCTAAAGTATAGAAAGGTTTGTTTTGGCTCACAGTTTTATGAGTGATCATACAAAATTGGGTGGTCCTGTGGCTTGGGCCTCTGGTGACAGTGATGGATACTGACAGGAGCACATGCTGGAGTCCTTTCCTTCCCCCAGGTCCATTATTTCTCAGTGGCACCTCTAGAGGACTGTGACTTATACGTATATAAGTATAAGTTATACTTTGGTTCTCATCCAGACCACAGCACCCTCTTGTGAATCTCCCAAGAAAGCACAAAACTGTACACCAGGAAAGCCGGAATGCCAAGTAGGCATGTGTACTGCATTTTGAGTTTAGATTATTTTTATTTCAAAATGACTGGATTAAATAGAATTGAAATTGTTATAGGACATTTATGCTGTGCCTGAAGAAGAATTGGTACCTAGTCTGTTCAGTGACAACAGGAGAACAGGAGATGGATAGGGCTTCCTTTATTTTTATTTTTTTCGGGGGATAGGGCTTCCTTAACCCCTGGAGGAGTCAGGAACCCGAAAGATGGTTTGTTCTTTTGTTTAGAGCTTCTGGAGGTGACATTGGGTTGCCTTCTGGACAAGCGCTTTACCATGAGGTATAACCTAGCCATCAGAAGAAGGATTTAGAGGGAGTGTTCTTGGTGAAGGGCTGCCCTTCCCTGTTCCCTGTCTGCTTATCTGTTTCATTTTGATTCAAGGAGGAAATGAGAAGATCAAGTGAATTTTTTTTTTTTTTTTTTTTTTTTAGTGGCTAGGTTATTCTACTGAAGTTGTCCATCTGCTGTGTTTCCTCATTTGTAAAAGGGACTTAGGAGCATTTCATGGGGGCTGGAGAGATGGTTCAGTGGTTAAGAGTGCATATTGCAGTTGCTAAGGACCTAGGCTCTGTTTCATTAACTGCAGCTTCAGAGGATCTGACACCTTCTAGCTTCCCTGGGCACCAGCACTCATGGGCACACTCATACCTTACCTTCTGCATAGACACAAATGTACGAATAT
Organism: Psammomys obesus; assembly: GCF_907164565.1. Lineage (NCBI taxonomy): Eukaryota > Metazoa > Chordata > Mammalia > Rodentia > Muridae > Psammomys > Psammomys obesus. The sequence continues at coordinate 20,594,340 of NW_026591598.1, read as the reverse complement.
ATTAAAAAATTTTAAATATCAAAACCATAATATTTATAGACACTTACAAATGTTGAACAAAAATAATTTGTAAGGCGCCCAGTCTACCCAGTGTGGCCACAGTGGTGCATGTTGGATCCTCTCCAGATGAGAGGTGGGGTCTGGAAGTCAGCTTGTCAGAGCTGTTCTTACCAGTATGGACTCCGGAACCCAGGCTCTGTATGGGAGACTGCTTTGTGGACTGTAACAGGGTAAAGATCTTGATTCTGTGTGCTGTTCCTCTCTGGAGTCCGGTGAGTCAAGTATTTCTTGGTTCTCATGGAGGTGTAGAAATAGGCCTCTTCAGTGTCTCTTGTTGGGTTTGAGCTAGTGAGGGAGGGTTGCCTACCTTGTGCCTGCTGGGAGATTGTACTTGGTTGTCACTGACTTTCCGCTGCCCTTGTCCAATGATGTTGTGGTACTTTGGTAGCTTAGCAATTAGTCATCAGTAAAACTTTTTATCAAGTTTTAGAGAGATTTATGTCAGGTCACTGAGTTTAATGTGATTAGAAATTGAGGTTGGCCAGCAAACATGGGAATTGTTTCGGATCATATTCTCATCTTAGTTCCTCATTAACAAGCTAAAGCTCAATAACAACAATAATACTATACACTGTTTTTATAGGGTCTGTATAGCCCTGGCTGGTCTGGAAATCATTATGTAGACCAGGTTGGCCTTCAATTCACACAGATCTGCCTGCCTCTACCTCCCAAATGCTGGGTGCTGGGACTAAAGGGGTGCACACCACATCCAGCTGTTTTCTGTTTTGTTTGTTTTGTGGTTTTTGCGGGTTTTTGTTTGTTTTATTTTGTTGTACTTTTAAAGTGTAACAAAGTTGTGTTTTCCCTGGATATACAGCAGACTTTGGGTACTTCTTGCAGATATAGACCTTCAGTAATTACTCTGTGTGTTTCCCCACCCCCACCTCAGTGTAATGCTGTACTGGTGGGGGAATGGCAGAAACTTCAGATAAGCAAAAGAGAAAATTATCCCATTTTCTCAGAGAAAACCATTATGTAGTTATGGATTATTTTCTCTTGCATATTCTTATATTTAGGCTAAAAATAAATAGTACATTTTTATCAATAAGTGGGTTTATTTAGTCAGCAATGTATTTATTTGTGTGTGTTCACACATGTATGTATAGGCGCACTCCAGAGTGAGAGTCTCTCAGAAAACAAAAAGTAAACAAGCCCCCAAATATAAATATACCTCTCCCAAATCCCCTCTTCCATAGTCATCTTTTTTTTATGGAACATTTTTCCTTCTGCATATCATTGTATCTTAGAAGATACCACATCTCATGGAGATACAATGAAGTATGGATAAAGAAAGAATTCACTCAACTGGAACATTGTTGGTTTGCAAAGGTATATACTGACTCAAGAGCCAGGAAGTTCCAGCAGAGCCCAGGTTGTTAGTAAAGCAGAGGGGTAGTCAAGCTGCCACAGTCCCCTTGTGTTTGGTGGGTTTTCCTGGCAGCTGCTGCTGTCCCTGCAGTCCCATTCGTAGACACGGTCAGTGTGTGGGTGGTGACCAGCGGGGCCTGGGTGTCTACCAGTGTGAAGTAAAAGAAAGAAAGAAAAAGACTATCTCTGAGGCCAGGGGCAAAGGAAATCATAGTAATAATACCTGTGTGGGTTAGTGGACTAACCAGGGGCTTGGCAGAGTTTGTACATCAGTTTACTTCACTTTCCATATTTGACTCTACTGGCAAATGGACAGTCATTGCTCTTAAACATTGGAAAGCAGCTTTTGTTGTTCTGTGTGTATTTTTGTGTTCAACTTCAAGTTTTGCAACTGTCTCTTCGTAACTTACCATGTGAGGGGTGCTTTGTTTTGAAGAGGAAAATGTGTGTGTGTGTGTGTGTGTGTGTGTGTGTGTGTCTGTTTGTCTTGTCTGTCTATATTCTACTCCTGTAAGAGCTGAGGGAGGCTTGGGTGCTGGTAGGAAGAGAAGAACCTGTAGTCTTACCTAGGGTGGTCAGGTGGTCAGGAAAATAGCCACAAATGGAGGTCACACAGGCCTGGGTTTAAGACTGTCTCCTCCAATTAAGTGATTTAGAAAGGAAGACTCTTCCACTGTCAAGCCCCAATTTCCACATGTGAAAGAGGAAAAGTAGTAAATGAAGTCTGACATAGATTTTAGTAGTGTCAGTGTCTGGGAACATGAGAGCCAGACTGAGAGCCCTGGGTTTGCCCAGGAAGTCAGCATCCCAGCCATGAGCTGAGAGTAGGACCTTTGTTCTGAGGGAAAGTCACTTCAGGAAAGGCGATTAATGTGGTGAGAGAGGAAAGAAGTGAATGGAAGGAGTCAAGGTGTGTAGGGGAGAAGGTGTGTGTCGTCCTAAAAAGAATGACTATCTGTAGTTCTGGTTCAGTGTTTTACTCAGGTATTTTGCAGTCTGGTTTGCGGGGAATAAATGTGTATGTGTGCACATGCAAACTTCAGACTGTTTGCAGAGTTGATGTTCTTTCAAATCTTAGCATGACCAGCTAAGAGTTTGTTGGCAGCATCTCAGAGGAGTTGAGCAAACATGGGTGGTCAGGGAAGCGTCTCGCTTGAGTAGATTCTGTGTCCTGGGTTTTCTGCTATTTTTCTGCAGTATCTCAGAGCCTTAGTTCTGACACATATGCTGGATGGTGTCAGTATTAACAGGCAGTGGAGTTCACAAAGCAATCATAGCTTGCCACCCACATGGCTCATTCACAAAGTGTGTTCATTTTCTGAAGTCTCTGTAAATCATGCTAGTAAGAGACTTCTGATCTGTAGCTCAACTGTGCAGACCTGGACTGGACTGACAGAATATTTTAGAAGGCAATTTGCTAAGTCACATTGGAGAGCATGTGGTTGTAACCTGTTTTCATGTACAGGAAACAGTTGCAGATCAATTCCTCACACGGTGGCGGGGTGGGGTGGGGACCAAACCTAAAGAAAGACTAAGATTTTACAGCTTCTGTTTTCTGCTTTTTTTTTTTTTTTTTGCATTCTTCATCTTGCTTTTCTGAAATGCTTTAGAATGCTTGTGTATGGTGAAAACAACTGTTTGGAAAGTTGATGAAACTGTTTCTAAGCACCCCTGTCCTAACGCAAGCTTGTTCTTGTCCATCCCTAGGTGTACTACCCAAATTTGGGGTGGATGTGCATTGATGCCACCGATCCTGAGAAGGGCAACTGGCTCCGCTATGTGAATTGGGCTTGCTCAGGAGAAGAGCAAAATTTATTTCCACTGGAAATCAACAGAGCCATTTATTATAAAACCCTAAAGGTAATGATGTGGGCGTTAGTCTGCTCCTGGCTACTCTGCATGCATTCTCTAGATGCAGTCTAGTTGTGGCTGACAACAACTTTGCAGACCTAGAATGGATTGTGTTTGAAGTGGTTCATCCATGCACCCAAGACTCTGTGTTAAATACATGGTTGATGAGGTCTTGCGTGTGGGGAACCAGAGCAAGAAGACTGTGTTGAGTGATTGCAGACCGCATCTTTCTTCATACTGTTGATGATCTGTGTCAGCTGCTCCCTCCTCCACTGACACAGATGCACTGGGGACCATCTGGAAGACTATCCCACTGTGAGTAACTGTCAGTACTGTGAAGGTGCATGTTAACAAAGAGCACACTCATAGTGTTGAGTGTGCGTGAAGCCTTGGATTCGCTTTTTGTTTCTTTGATTATATTTAGGTTAGAATTTGGGATATATTCTTCCTCCTGTCAAATATTTTCTGGGTATATTAGTTGCAGAGATGAAGAGGACAGCCATGCTCAGAGCTTGTGATGATGGCACCCAGCACATTTAGAACCTTAACTACTAGGATGCTTTTCAAAGTAGCATGTTTCTTTGGTGAATCCCTGTTTTGTATCCACAGGTCACGTTTCTGTAACAGACAGATCTATATTCCATGCCTGGAATGTTCTAGAGTGGAATGTTGGGGCTGGAAAGATAGATGATGGTTGCCTCTTTTGGAATAGATACCTCTGTCCAAATTGCTCTAACAAACAATAGCTCTTCATTCACTTAGGTCCATTTTATATGTCAGAAACTGGGGGACAAGTCTATAGAAATCTTTTTTATGTTTTTAAATCTTCACAGTGTTGGAAACTTCTTGAGCATTTCAGGCATTGTCCTGAGATCATAGGCGTGGTGGCATAAGGCCTTTTGCAAGTAATGTTAGCATGTGGCTGTTAAATTTTCTTTAGTTGTATTTTCCTAGCATTGACATATAACTGTGACACTTTTAGACCTAACCCTGGCTTCTAGGCCCTGCAGCATTTGGATTTTTTTTTTTTTCCATTTTCATACTCAGGCTGCTCAGAACCTTGTTTTTTATTTCTTAATGCTGAATTGTAGTCACAGGCTTTTCTAGTAGCCCTGCAGCCTAGTTCCAAATGCCACTAAGGATTCATTCTGTTTCTCAAATACATTGCAAGCAGGAGATACATCTGGTTCTGTTGGCAAGGTAGAATCCTAGTAGAGACAAAGTAGCTGTGAGACAGGCAGTGTAAACTAAAGATGGAGACAGCTATGTAGGGTAAAGAATGGAGGTAGCTAAGTAGGTTGAGTGTTCCTTATTTGGAGCGTTTAGTGTCAGTGTTTTGGATTTTGAACATTTGCATACACTTAGTTCTTGGGGATGGGACCCATATCTAAATACAGAATTTACCTAGGTCTCAGATACATCTGAGACAAGTGGACCTACAAGAACTTCATATAGTTGGTCTTGCTTTGGATTGTGGGTCATGTCACCACTCAAAAGTTTGAAATTTTGGAGCATTTCTGGTTTCAGAATTTTTATTGGGAGCAAATGTTTAATAAACTAATAAACTAATAATAAACTAATTCACATAGTTGCTGTGAAAAGTAGATAGTATGCAGTGGATCAGTATAGAGTATTAATAACTACTCCAAGTGTTAACTAATGAGCTATACTGGCAGAGCGTAATTCTGATCTTTGTACACTTGAAGTCCTGACCTTTGGTAGTTGTTGAGGGATGCTTGAGGCCTTTGGGTCCCTCAGCTGTGATTTCCTGATTCCTGATTCAGCATTCAAAGATTCAGCATTCTTTGAGCAGGCTTTGTAAAAGAATTATGTGGGATAACTCTAGACTCTTCTTCAGTTTGTTGCAAGAAATCTTGAAAGTGTTAAGAAGTACAGGGAAAAAAACTGAATAAAAAATACAATTTTTTTTTTTTTTTTTGTCTTTTGTAAGAGAGTGTTTGTTAGTATATAGCCTGATAGTATGGCAACAACATAGTTACTAACAGTGTTGAAAGCAGCTCAGTACTGAATAAACTAGGCTCCCCTTCAGTACATCGCCAGGCTATCAACATTTAAGTTATTTTTTATTTGATTTGCAGTACACAGATTCTGGGTTGTATTTTGCAATAAAGAATAACTTGAATGGACATGAGTGCTCTTCTCTATGAAGAGCTTGTGGTTATTCGTGCCCTCTCCATCTATTAGTGTTTGGGCTCAAACCCAGGACACTGAGCTTCATCCCATCCCTGTGCAGATATTGAACTCATCTCATAGTGAAGGACAGCTAGCTCTGTTGATGCCTGAAGAGCAGTGAAAAGGGAAACAGGTGTTCTTGTTGTTGGAGGCCTGAGGGTCTCATGGTTGCTTCTAGCCCAGGTTCTTATGCTGTTGACTGAAGACCATAAGTATACATTTGCCCTCACTCCCCTTTACTTTTAAACTTTGCTTTTATTTTATATTTTCTAGAATCCTAATCATTTCAAATAGTTTTTAATACTATTTCATAAGTGTATGCCATAGAAAGAGAAATGAACTAAAATTTACATGATCTAAAACAGTTTAATTTTGAAATGCAAACAAAACAGATGAGCTTTTCAGCATCCTAAAGGCATTTGTGATGGCTGTTTTAGCTCATTAATAGATTGTTAAATTGGGTTATGGGTTAAGTTTAGCTGACTCAACAAAGGATATGAGACATTAATTCAAAAACAATAAAGTGGCAGATTTTAGCTATTTTTGGAAAAAGAAAGTAAAGAGTGGCTGATTCTTTTATTTTAAACAACTTGATTTTTTTTTCCCAAGACAGGGTTTCTCTGTGTAGCCTTGGCTGTCCTGGACTCACTTTGTAGACTAGGCTGTCCTTGAACTCAGAGATCCCCCTGCCCCTGCCTCTGCCCCCCAGAGTGATGGGATTACAGGTGTGCATCACCACTCCACACTCAACTTGAATATTTTGAAGTAGGGGAATTCTGTAGACCATGAAGCAAAGTCATGCTTACTGTCTAAACTGGAAGCTTTGTAGAAGTAAGGACCTTTGCTCTTTAAAACAAAAACAACGGATGAGTACGGTGCACACACCTTTAATACGAGTGCTCAGGAGGTAGAAGCATGTGGATCTCTGAATTCAAAACCAGACTGTTGTACCTAGAGAGTTCCAGACCAGCCGAGGCTACACAGTGAGATCCTGTCTCAAAAAAAGGCAAAGGAAGAACAAACAAAAATCCCAGGACCAAACTGTTACATAGTCACACTGCACTGGCACATGGGGAGCCAGCCCTTAGGCAGTATTGTATTAGCTGACCTGCCTGCTCAGCCAAGATTGTATCTGTACAACTGACCTGTCTGTCGTTGCAGCCATATCCTTATAGGAAAAGAACTCTGGCTCTCATTTGGCTCCTAGGCCTGGGCAGTTACTTTGATAACCTGTCAGTGCTGAGGATTTCTTTCTGATAGATCCCACCTCTGCCTTCTGGGCATCCCAGAAGCAGTCTGTTCACAGTGCATGGTCTCAGGAGGCAGGTGCTGTCCATCTGACTCATTATAAAGACCCTTCCTCCCTTTGTGACTGATTGCTGTTTGTGGGGAGAGGATTTTGTCAGGAAGCAAATGTTCTGCTACTTCTCAGTCTTTTCACCTACTACCCTTAGGTACACTGGGGAGCTTTGTCTGGATCAATCTGTGTTGATGATTGCAATATGGATTATTTTAATTACCTCATTCCCACTGATTCTACATTAAATAAGAACATTCCCTTTTATTTGTGTCTTCCTTCGATCATCTGAGTCAGCATGTGGGTTTAGATGGGCTTTTTCTTAAACTTTCTGAACAGCAGGGTCCCTGAGGGTGAAAGAAAAGGATTTTCCAATTCTGTTGAGGACTCACTCTTCTACTCAAAATATTTCTTCAGGATGTCGCAGGTATAGTGGTGTGATGGTGTTAGGTGTGACTGTGAAGAGTTTCATGTTTCAGGAGCATAATTCATAGGAGGTATTGTTTGGCATCTTTGTAACTAGAAATTGTGACGTACACTTTTGATGTGTTTTCACAGGTTTGTGCTGGTTAATGACTGTTGTAGGTTGGGCTGTGCCTGAGCTCAGCGCTTCTGTACTTAGAAATAGCAGTTGTGTGCGTGGATAAAAGTGCAGAGTGTTCCTGCTTAACTTGTGCTTGGAATCAGAAACGTATGCTGCTAACTCCTTCCCGTGCCATTTGCTTCCTAATGGTCTTTTCAATTTCTCATCCACTGGAATTTCATGGGCAAAATGGTCCCATGTTTTATTTTCACTCTTGCGTGGGTGGTGGCATGAGGCTTAAAGCTAGCTCTAAGAATCTGGTGACGGAAGCTGAGCAGTAGTTCCAAGCAGCCCGTGCACGCAGTCCTGTGAACCTCCATGACAAGCTGCCTGGTCGTCCTGCTTGACCTGAGCGCTGTGCCTTGGCCCTACTAGCCCTGGCCTCGGCGCTGCCTCCTGTCCCGGCCTGCGCTCTAGGTTCCTCTGCCTTCCTGCGCGCGCCCTGGCCCCGCCTCCCCTCCGCGCGCGCCCGTGGCGGCGGCGCCCTCCCGACAGCTGTTTGCGGTCGGCGCGGCGCTCCTGCCCGCGGTCGGGCCGCCCCCGCCAACAACCGCGTGTCTGATTGGTCCGCTTCTTGTCTCTTCTCCTCGGTAGCCAATCGCGCCTGGCGAGGAGCTCCTGGTCTGGTACAATGGGGAAGACAACCCCGAGATAGCAGCTGCGATTGAGGAAGAGCGAGCCAGCGCCCGGAGCAAGCGGAGCTCTCCGAAGAGCCGCAGAGGTAGGAATCGCCGCCGCCGCCGGGCCTGGGCCGCACCCGCGCCGGTGTAAGGGTCGTGGGCCGGCCGTCGCCCGTGGCGTCGCGGTGACCTTTCCGGGCTCGGCCCACCGTCCCCGCCCGGCCCGCTGCTGAATCACGGCGGTCCCTGCTCGTTCGGGCTGTTTGCGAACTTGTTTCAGAGCGCCCGCTCGGCGGGAAGTGCGCGTGCGGCCGCGGAGTGCGGGCCCGGCCCTGCTCCCGGAATCGGCCGGCGGCGCCGCGAGGGAGGGCCGCCTGCGCCTTCCGGCCCCGCTGACAGCGCAGGACGCGGCCGAGGAGGTAGACGGGAAGGGAGAGCCGCACTTGTAAGAGACAAAGATGGGGTGCACCGGGGGCCGAGGGCAGTGGGCTGCCGCACAGGATGCGTTGGGCTTTGTGGAAGTTAAGGAGGCTTGCTTTGCCAGTTCTTACAGTTTTGTGATAAACGATGTTTTGAGCAGAAGGTAGAACATAGTCACACTTACAAAAAGGAGGGGATAATTTGTGGGTAGGAAAATAGTTTGGTTGACTATATCATATTTCCAGCTGGCATGCCGATACGTCGCTGGAATATTTTTACGAAAGACTTTAATGTGAATTTGAGGTCTCTCATTTGAATATAGTTTTAAAACAGGCCAAGGCACTATACTGTCGTTTATATTACAACAAGAACATTGGGTTTTTGTTTTGTTTTTTGCTCTCCCCTTAGATCTTATTAAGTTTTTGTAATCCGAACAAGCCTGTTCTTTTCCCAGACATTGCAAGTATTTTGTGGGAGTGAGGCTATAAATAAAATCATAAACATGGTTTTGGAAAACTCTCAAGCCATATTTGATGAGCTCATTGTGACTTTTGAATTCCATATTCTTTGTATTTCACAGCAAAATGAAATAGGCTCACCCAAGGGATGGCTGATGTGTCGCTTGCTGACTACATTTTTCTCTTTATTGACGGTGATTTAGTTGCTGCTTTAGGTCACTAAATACTTTGATTCTGGGTCAGATGATAAGAGTCCAGAAAATTCCAGCCCTCCCCTGAGTGTTTTAACTCTGTATGGGCCAAGGCTTAGTATTTTTCTGCTTCATTATTTTATTTTACTTGTTTCTGTGCTTACTGTATGTTTTGTTAGTAAGCAAGAATCATGCTAGTAGCCTTCTTAGATAAGCTATGACTGTGGAGGCTGAAAATTGGGGGACATAGGGACTTCCTTACTGTGCCTCTAAACTTAATTCTTAATTCAAGTTACAGATCTGATCAAATTCTCAATTTGATCAGATCTGTAACTTGATGGCAGTCTTACTTTGCTTTGTGGTAAACTTTGGCGTGTCTATTCAGAGCCTGTTTTGTTATTCTTTTTCTTTATTCCTTACTGCTCTATTCAGTTAGTCCAATATAGAGGGAGAACCTTAAACTAATCTTTCTGTGATTATTAGTGATCTACAGACTTACACATTTCATAGCTAGATTGCTGAGTTTTATAATGTTTGCTAATTTTGTTTGTTGTTTTTGGTTTTGTTTTGTGTAGCCCTGGACTCTCTGTTCTGGACTCTTGGCCTGGAACTCAGAGAGATCCATCTGCCTCTGCCTCCCCAAGTGCTGGGTTTGCACCACCACACCCTGCAAACATTTCTGTAGATCAGGCTGGCCTTGAGTTCAAAGATCCGCTTGCCTCTGCCTCCTGAGTGCTGGGATTTAAGGTCCACCACTGCCTGGCAGTAATCCATATTTCTTACTGCTCCATTATTATTTTGGTAAAGAATCTGTGTAGCAGACAGCTCACTGAGTCCTTTTTTGAGCTTTAATTAAAAGCCTTTTGTGGAGTTCATGCTTAGAACATACAGCCCACTCTGCTTTGGACAGTTTAGTTCGGAAGAGGCTTGTTTGCTCTCTGTGACCTCGAGTTTGGAAAGTTTAGTAAATCAAACGTTTCTCTTTTTTCTTCTTTTTTCTCTCTTTCTTTCTTGTTCTCTTTTTTTGTTTTTGTTTTTTGAGACAGGGTTTCTCTGTGTAGCCTTGGCTGTCCTGGACTCACATTGTAGAACAAGCTGGCCTTGAACTCACAGAAATCTGCCTGCCTCTGCCTCTCCGAGTGCTGGGATTGCCCAGGAAACATTTCTTAAATGCTGTAAAATCTAGCTTAATAGCTTATAAGATATGAAGGCAGAACTTTTTATATTAAGTCGGTATGATTTTAGGCATTTTAAATAATAGTATCAGAGAAAATCAGAGTAAATTGATTCAGAGGCAGTGTGGACTATTTCTAAGCCAGATGTTGGGGGAATGCAGCTGACTAGTACATTGGCATTGGGAATAACGTCATACTGTTGAAACAGGGGACTAGGTTCTTCACAGCTCTGAGCCTCAGCTCCTTTGCATGGCACCTGCTATGCCCTCGTGTTTACATGAGGGACTTTTCAGAACTCATCAGATCATTGGTGGATCATAGGGACTGTTGGGTGTGATGGGTAATGAAAAGCCCTGGTTCCTATGTCTGTCACAAACTGGCTCCCTTCTCTCTTGACCTTCTTTTCTGACATTAATGTTTGTTAAACCCTCTCCTGTGCTGGACTTTTGGGCCAGTTGTGTAGTTCCTTGGTTAACAGAAAGACAGCGGTCATTCTCCAGGTGCCTCTAACCTAGACTTGGGGGAAATGGGTGCATCTGTAAGTGATCAGTGTCTGTCTGGCTGGCAGGTAGTTGGCCCTTAGTCAGCACTCACACAATGTATAAAGAAAGAACAGTACGTAGTGCTTTGAGAAGACAGTTCATATTGTCCTGGACCTGTGGGGCAGGTGGACAAAGGACATGCAATTTTCCCATGGTCACAGGTGCACAGACACTAGGCAATTTTCGCAGGAATATTTTGAGTTGTCAGCTTTGTGTTTCTGCTGAGTTGTTTACACGTCTGAGCAGACTCTGTAAGGTTGAATGTCAGAAGTGCCTTGGATTGGATAGATTATAAAGTTTTCAGGTAGAAAAGTGGGAGGTTTTAGTGTTTCTCCAGCTGTTTTAATATAAACTGTATAATGTAGCAGGAAAAAGGCCACATTTAGTTTTTTTGTTTTTTGAGATGCTGTTTCTCTGTGTAGCCTGGCTGTCCTTAACTAGTTTTGTAGACCAGGCTGGCCTCACAGCAGTCTGCCTGCCTTTGCCTCCCAGAGTGCCAGGATTATAGGCCTGGGCCTGGCTAGGATCACATTGAGAATTTTTATCTCCTTTTTGATTTCTGTCCCCTATTGATGACTGAGAAGTGAATTTAGTTTGCTAATCATAAGTAATGACTGTTGATGAATCTTTCTCTGCTTATTTAGTGGCACTGGAGATGAAACTCGGGGTGTTGGGCTAATAAGCATGTACTATGCCCCTGCACTAAATACAGTTCTGGTGAACACTTGTTTTGAAACTTGACTGCAGTAGTGGTGTGTGTAGAGACAGCCCTACCTGATGGAGCAACAGTTGCATTACCCAGATGGGCTTGGTGGAAGGAGTGGGAAACCTGAGACTCCTAGGTCTTTACCAGGTGTGGGCCAGTCTTGACACACTTTTCCAGCTTTAGAAGTGTGATTGTGAAGCCGCTTGAGCTGTAGCTACCTAATCTCTTGGTTACTGAGAGGAACAAGTAGGATAATTTAAGGGGGCGGGGAGGGCGTATTTCTGAAGCTAGAAGACATGTAGAAACTATATTCTTGTGTGGCTGTGGGTTCTTCAGCCAGTGGATGTATCTGACCACGCTGGTGAGAAGAAAGCTCTAGGGAATCACTGGATTCTTCCCCATAATCCTCATTAGGCCCAGCCTCACTCCCATTCACTCGTATTAGCAGCCTGTCTAACCCACTGACCTTCCTGTTGCAGCAAGTTAGGAGAGAAGAGTTACTTATCGCAACAAGAAGTCCCTTGGATGGGACTGAGTTCTGGATGATGAAGAAGACTTAAGTTTATAGCCCGTAATAACAGGATTATGTTCCTTAAAGTCAGGAGGTTTGATCCTTTATCGACTAGTGTTCTAGGTGACTTTGAACTACTACACAACATTTAAATTATGGTCAGCCTTCAGAACACATAGAATTGTTGAAATGAAAACTGGTGTAATGAAGAACACTCAAGTGTTTTGAAATTGAGCATACTTAACATTCTTCCCCAAAGGTGCTAAACAGTTTATGTCAGGTTAGGAAAGCTGAAAAGTTCCACATGCAGAGAGCTCAGTCCAGGTAGGGTGTGAGCAGATTCTGGTTCTTGCTCTCAGTGCCTTTTAGAGTGAGAGGCCATCTGCTCTAGCCTAGTAACGTCAACGTGGATGAGAAGTATCTGGGGGTTGTCAAGGCCTTCCTGCGCCTGGGTCATAAGTAACGTGAAGCTCTGGGGGCTGAGGCCTCCAAGTAGGAGAAGAGCATATGATCTAGGCAAGCTTTTGCCTCAACAGAGTCCCTTGGGAGAATTTCTTGAGTTGAGAAACTCAGCTCTGTATATGGCTATATTGGCTTCTTTTTTGCCAGGTACCATGTCTGGGTTGGTTGGGGATATTGAGGAGGTGGCTAAATCAGGTACCACATGCCAACCTGGTGAAGTTTCTAGTCTACATTATTGCAACCAAGTGCAAGCCATACTAAGGTGTCTGTTCTTGTTGCTGTGGGTCAGCACGGGCCCTCTGAGGATTCCATAGTAACCTGGGAGGGATCTTGAGGAAGAGCAGTCCAGGAGTTTTGCCCCAGGGATATGGGGTCAGAGGAAGCCGTTAGGCATGTTGAAAATGTACAGAAGGAAGGCTGTGATGGTGGTGCCCAGCCTCCTGAACAGAGAGACCTGCGTCCCACCAGTGCCCCCTCTAACCCCGCATTTGTGCAGTGCTTTGTCCTAGTCCAGATGAAGAATGGGCGCTTCTCAGTGAAGAGTCAAGGATTACTCTGCTGAAGTATGCGGGGTGGGGAGATGTCCATGCTTTTTTAAATGCAATGGGCAGCAGTAAAAGGATTTGAAGTTAGCTATTCAAAAATACATTTTATAAAAGCAGAGAACAGATGGGCTTCCGTAAAGTGATTTCTTGCTCTCTTCTAGCAGCTGGAGCCAAGTGACAGAGGCCTGGCTGTGTTGCTTGAGGATGATGGCAGTTTTTTTGTGCATAGACTTTAAGTGGGCCCTCATCTGTTAACAGGTATGGAACAGGACTTCTGGGAGCCAGAGGCATTGTGTTCCTGCGCTATGGCTTCAGTCTTGTCGTGTTGGGCCCAGTGGGCTGTCTTGTGTGTGTCCTAAAGCCCTGGCTGCCATCCATCTGAGAGATGCCTGTGCTGAGCACTTGCATGTCCTGGCCACCTTTATTGCTGTGGGCTGTGTCTTAACTGTTCAGTATGGTTTCAGTTAGGCATTCATCAGGAGGGAGAAAACTTCTGTTACTTTTTCTAATTCTACTTTGGCCATGACTGAGGTGCCCCAGATTTAGGCTAAACATTGGGAAATGTTTGTTTCTGTGCCTTTGTTTTTTAATTATATGTGACCTTGTTAATAGGAAAATTGTTTGGATTAACCAGAAATTTGTAAAATGTTCTTCACAAGAGTATTTTCTTTATGCTTGTGTGTGTGTGAGTGTCTGTGCACGTGCACATGCCAGTAGGTGGAGTAGGGGTGGAGGTCAGAACATTGTGTTGAGGAGCCAGCTCTTTCCTTCCTTGTGGGCTCTGGGAATTGAACTCTGGTTGTCAGGCTTGGGAGCAACCGCCTTTATCTGCTCAGCCATCTCACTTGCCAGCCCAGAATCCTAGTACATGAAAACCTAGTTGAGACATGTGGTGGATTGTATTAGGACCTGGGCCATGTGCTGTGTATTCTGTCTATAGGTAAATCATGAGGTCCAACTTGTTTAAATCAGAAAAAAAGGTTTGATTATAATTGCATTTTCTAGAAGGTAAACTAAGGCCCTTATAATTAGTTCAAATTATCTTTTAATCTGATTATAACTTAAATGTTATGATCCCCAATTTTGTTGTTTTCTTAAATATGAACACTAGGTTCTTTGCTTAAATAACTGATTTTTAAATTGGTTTTAAAACTAGCTGTGTTTCTCTTTCCTAGGCAGTTTCTCATTCCAAATCACAGATGGTGTTTAGATATGGGAACTCAATGTTCCCAAGCATGGAACCTAAGAGAGTTGGGTGTAGTTTTATATTTGAAGTTGCCTCTAAAGAAAGGTAGTAGTGCATGCCTTTAATCCCAGTACTTGGGAGGCAGAGGCTGAGTCTGGCTCTTTGAATTCAGGACAGTTCCAGGACAGTTCCAGTTTAAGAGAGTTCCAGGACAGCCAGGAATACATAGAGAGACCCTGTCTCAACACACAAACAAACAAATAAATAAAAATAAAGCAGGAATTGGCTGACTGGGAAGAGAGAACACTTTGGGGGGTTAGTCACCAGTAGGCACTTTGTCCAGGTTAACTGGCTGGTGCTGTGTAATTTGCATTCCCTATGTATATTCTGTAAATTGATCCAGAGTTTGGTCTTAACATTAATAATTTAGGGGAGCTTATAGAACAGAAGCGAGAGCCATTTGAAAATATTTGTGCTTTCTCTAAATGTAAAAGACATATACTGAAAGCAGCCGGGTTTTTTGTTTGTTTTGTTTTTGAGTCAGGGTTTCTCTGTGTAGCTTTGGCTTTCTTGGAACTCACTCTGTAGTCCAGGTTGGCCTTCAACTTACAGATCCACCACTGCCTCCTGAGTGCTGGGATTAAAGGCATGTACCACCACTGCCCAGCAAAAGCAACTGTTTTTTGTTTTTGTTTTGTTTTGTTTTGCTTTTTTGACCAAGCCAGTTTGATGCTTTGCAAAATTCTCTGCTGAATTAATTTATTAGGTGAGTTTTAATCAGGCATATGGCAGGATTTGACACTTATTTTCCTATCATGCCATACGATGCATCACTTGTGCTACTACTGTTGTTTTCTAGCTCTGTGCTTGGTGTTGCACGTGGCTGTTACCAGCACCCCTGAAAAGAAAGAATTGTTTTTCTTACAGAGGAACCTCATGCTCCTGTGTGCACGTTAACCAAGTGCTTGCTGTTATTGGCTCTGTCTTGCCTAAGCCCAGTCTCTATTCACAGCATATCTGAAAAGGAAAGGCTGACAGTGTGAACAGTGGTGTGTTGTTGGCCTTGTTGATTAGCCTGGATGAATTGGGCTACTCTCTGGACAATTGCAGATGTGTAGACAGTGCTTGACTTAACGTCTGTAGTGTAGAGAGTAAAGTTAAAGTGAGAGCTGATGGCAGTTATTTCATTTCTGAGAGCTTATGACTCAAACTAGATTCGTTCTTTTGAGTGTCCTAAATTAAACTCTTTAAAGACTACTTCCAGGCTACTTGGACCTACATGTTTGTCAGTGTGAGGTTTTTGAATATTTTGTCTTATCTTGGCAGCAGTCATGAAGGCATGAGAGCAGAGTAAGACCTTGCTGTCCTCCCCACTTACTTGCCACTTACTTATCTTAGAATAAGGTTGGCAGAAAGGCCCAGCCTCCGACCGTTACTGATCGGTTCAAGGAAGAATGGTGTTTAGTCTCCTCTTTTGTAGCGCTCTTGAGGACTTGTCACTGTTCCACCAATAATGTATACTTTGAAGTTTTCTTAGGCCAAAGATTAAGGATCATGAATGTGCTATAATGCATAGTCTACAAATTAAATCTAGAAACTGACTTTTAATGCAGTTCTGATTTACTTTATGGCTGTGGTAGAAGGAAATCATGCTTGCTAGTTTTCTTCCCTGTCTTAGGATATAGGAAAGTGTTCTGGTTTTTCTGTTTGTTTTGTCAGAATGTTTGTTTGTGAAGGCTGGCTTCCTCTGTCTCACTTTGGCCTTTTGGAACAAGTGTGAGCTATTTGACAAGAAGCACCTCCAGAGGCCTGGTTTGCTGAGGCAGCTTGCTGTTCCTGTCCTCGCTGCTTGACTCATTCTGTAGAAAAAGGGACTTAGGAAGAGTTGCCCCAACCTGTCCTGGGCATGATCCCCCTTCCTTTCCTTCTCTCTTTTCTCTCTCCTTTACCTTCCTTCTTTTGGACCTCTCATGTAGTCCAGACTGCATTTTAAACTTCTAATCTGCCTCCACCTCATAAGTGCTGGGATTATAGGCATATGCTGTTAGGCCTGGCTGAACTGCAGAGGTCACTGATTTCTTAAGGAGTTCTAGAGTTCATTTCTTCATTGTGCTTATTCCATAGTAGCTTTAGTTTGTTTTTGAAGATGATCTCCCTATGTGGTCTATGCTGGCCTTCTGCCTCTGTCTCCCAATTGCTGTGATCACAGTGTGCATCACTGTCCAGTAATTAATTTAAAAAAATGACTTTGTGTGTGTGTGTGTGTATATGTGTGAATGTGTTGAGTGCATAGTGTTTTGTTTTTGGAGCACTGGAGCTTGGACTCAGATCCAGTCCTAGACATGCTGAAACACTTTACCATACCACTGAGCTACTGCATTACTGCATCATGGCCTGTCCCACAGTAGAATCTTTAGGTCCCCCCCCCCCCCAGCTTAAACTTGGAATATGATGTGATAAATATGAGTCTAGGGACTTTGGCTGAGAATATTGAATTGTCCCCATGGAGTCAGGTAGCTAACACCTGAAACCATGGCAGATTTGCTCGATAGACAGGACAAAGCTATCTTAGTAATCTTTGCATTCAGTTTTCAAACATTTAATCATTTCCTTTCAATTTCTCCAGAAGTTCTGAGGAAGTGATTTTACTTAGAATGTTAAGAAGCAGTGCATATGTTAAGGCCCAGTAGAACATGAGTGGGAGACCGGAGAACTCTAGGGACACTGAAGCAGTGATTAAAGCTGTTTATTACTTCCAGTTCTGGTTTTGATCTGAAAATTTCAAAAGCTCTTTTGGCTCACTATGTATCTCAGACTGGCCTTGAACCTGAAATCCTCCTCTAGTCTCCATTCCCCCGAGTGCTGAGGTTGAAGGTGTGTACTCCCACTCTGTCTTCAAAGTACTTCTTGATGGAAAAATTTTAATCATCACTTGCTGAATGGATAGTTATCTTACATGTTATATACTCAAAGTGTATCATAACATTTGTTTTGAATGTACAGGAATTCAGAGCCAAGACATTTTATGGCAAAATAATGATATTTGTGTGAGCATGGCATATAAAAATTCTCTGGTTTCTGAAACAAGATGTAGTCTTTGCTTACATGATACTTTGGACATTTTCAAATGTTATGTTACTAGTTCAAATGCTTATGTTACTAGTTTAATGGTGTTGGCTTCACCAAGACCAGTTTCACATTTAATGAATGGGCTCTATGTTAAGGAGAGGTTTGTCTCTGCTTTGGTTAAAAGGAAAAACAGTGAATAAATATGCTTAAGGTAATACCTCTGGCTCTTTTATTTATTCGTGCTATAGTGATAATCTTTCCTTCTGTGTTTATAATTCCACCTCCTGGGGTGCAGTCTTTTGTAGGTTTCTTGACATCACATGCCACAAAAAATGAAGGTAAACTGGTTTGTTTGCTTGCATTTAGATCTAAGAACAATATTTTGGGCATTGTTTAAAGTTGTAGTACAGTTGAGAATGGACAGTAATTCAGTATCTGGGCCTTTGTTGTTTTTACTGTTTGGCTTCTCAGATTTGGTTCTTATTTTCCTGCCAGTGTGAGATATAGAATATTCCTTACTGGGCCTGCTGGCTGTTTGTACTTTTAATCTGGGATTACCAGAGAGAGCCTCTTTCTCTGTGTGATAGAGTGATGACTGCTGGCCGTAAGCTTAAAGTCCAAAGTCTAGGAGAAGAATGAGAGCGTCACTCTGCACCTCCCTTTTGGGTCCTTTGCTGTGAGGATGTTAATGTTCACAGGGGCAGCAGGCATTGTGGAGACTGTCCATGAGTGGATAGGTTTGTACTGTGAGTGGCCCTGGTGGTCAGTCTCTCATGATTTCTCCAATATGGGACACTCATAGTCTGTGCAGGCTGGACTGTGCGGTTCACAATGGCAGCCACACACTTCTAGATCTAGGAGGATCAGCCTGTCATTAGCTGCAGTTGGTTTACCTTTTCTTTTTCCCTTTTTTTTTTTTTTGGTTTGCCTTTTTGTAAGGACCCAAAGTTCCATATGTACTCATTAGGAATTTTGCCAGCAGCTACATGAATTATTCCTGGAACTAGCTTTTCCTTGTTAGTTGGCTACAGGAAAGTTTGATGATAAGATAGAGTCTGAATGTCATTTGCAGTTACTATTGCATCAAAACTGTACATTCAGTAATTGAAGATAAAAATAAGCTATACTGTATGCTAAGACAGTGAATTCATAGTTGCAATAGAGTGTAGACAATATTAAATCGTGTGTGGTCTACTCTGTTTCTGGTTCAGCTTTGGGGAGACGGTATCCTAGGCAGTTTTGGGTAATTGTCAAAAGTACATGAAATTGTCCCTGTTTCAATTTCTGGGTTAAAAAAATGACCGAGGTGTTTTTTTTGCTTTTATCTTAAGCCAAGTAGAAATGCACATTTCATGGATCCACAGGCTTTATTGTTGGTTGCTTTCTTGGTGAGTACAAGTCAGTTAACACTTTGCAAATGGATAACTTCTTCAAACCAAGTCCAAAGTGTGTGTGTGTGTGTGTGTGTGTCTGTGTGTGTGTGTGTCTGTGTGTCTGTGTGTGTTAGGTGGAGGAGCCGGATTGTAGACTTCTCTATACTTCAGGTGTTAAATGTATGAGGAATGGACTGTGCGTGAGCAACAGCAGTTGGCATAACTGTGTGGAACATTAAGGCCAGATTGAAAAACCAGAAAATAAAAAATGAGGCAGCCAGATTGACTCCTTGCTTTACTAATGTTGCTTTACATGTTTTTGCCTTTTAGTTTACCTCTCAGTAAAATTGGGTAAGATGAGCAGGCTGTGGTAGCTCATGCCACCTGAGCCAGACTGGGCTACGAAGTGAGAGCCTTTGTCTCAGAATAGCAACAGCTAAAGATGAGGACAAGCCTTTCCTTGCTGGTTGCTGTGCATCTACTGGTCTTTCCCCTAGTCATGGGGTACCAGCTTAATTCTGTGGTGACTGTTAGTCCTTGAGCTTACCAGCACACACCTAAAAAGTCAAGTTTCAACACTTTTTAACATGTACTTTAGAAACCTACATGTTTTGCTCTGGAGATATGGACTTTAAATAGATTTAATTAGGTAAGAGTTATTAGCTGTGTTGTGGCCTGGAGGAGTCTCCCTGCCTCCAGAGCTGCCCTCTGCACTTGTTACCTAAACTCTCTCACCTGTGCTGATGGGGTGTGGTCAGATGGCCCTGTGGCATTTGATGTGCTGCACATCTGGTCACCATTGGCTTTTTGGAATGAAGGCTTGTCTTCGTTCTTTGTCCTACCTTGTGTAGTTCATACCATTCCTGACTGATGGGCCTTTTAGCCAGATTTAATGTGTTTGACATTTTGAATGAAGTTTAGATATATTTTCTCAAATCATTAGGGAGTCATGACAGTTTAACTGTGGAAACATTTCAGATTTCTTTGTATTCTTTATGGGTGTGAAGTTAGGAAAAACGTAGCTGTAGAAAAAAGAGGTGTGATTGTGCCAAAGGTACTTACCAAGTTTTTACTCTCAGGTAAATTTGGAGTTATTTTAAAGGAAAAAAAAAATCTGAGAACTGTGTAGCATGTTACTTTCTTTTCTATGAAATGAAAAGCATTCCAGCCTCTTACCAGTGTCAAGCTTATAGACTGACAGGCCCTCATCTCTGGTGCCTACTTGTTCCTGGGGCCAGAGTGTGATGCTTGAGACCAGAGTCTCAGATACTGGTCCCCATCAGTCCTGTCACCTCAGTTTCCTGATTCTTTCTTGAGTGGCTTCTGGTGGCTTACAGGTACACAGATACAGAAACAGGCTGGAATTGTTTGTGGAGAACTTAGTTTCATATGTGTTCCCTGTTTTTTTTTTTTCCTGTCTCCATATCCACTGTAGACCATTAAATCACCTCCAGTGGAGCACAGTGCTGACATTTTCCCCCCTGCCTGCCCACCACCCTCTCACATAACTCTGCCTATTCGAGGAACCAGCGTTGCCATTACCTATTTAGTCTTCTACTTTATTAACATGATCAAAAGAGAGTTTTACTTTAAAAAAAAAATCTTACCCGAGCATATACTTTGTGCTTTCTCCCAGTTGAACTTTTTCATCTGGTTTTGGGAACCCAAACTTGTATCTTAGCCATGTATCCTGAGTGCTCCTCAGCCCATAGCTATAGCTAGCTTTGCCTTACAGAAATGTGGGGGGGAAGAAGTATAATGAGTTTTAGTGCTTTAATGACTTGCTCACACTTTGCCTGAGATATAGAAGGATTTAGTATGTCTCATGCTTAAGAGTGAAATTAGAACCCGGAAATTGTCATTAACAGGCCTCTTGGAACACAAAGGATAAAGGGGAGAATTGGATGGGAATTGAATTCCAGATTGGGTACTAACTTGATGTGTTGTGACATGTGATGTGTTGTGGCTTGAATCCGTTCGTATAATAAGGTCAAGTTTAGAACTGTATTTGAGGTTAAGGGAGCTGGAGAAGTCTTCAGAGTTCTGCTTCATGGTATTCTGGTGGCTCTCACCTTTTACTGTATTCAACTCACCCTCTCCCATACCCATTACCCATGGAGTGCCCACTGAGTCTCTGGGCGCCGCATCCTACCTCTCAGTGTTTGCTGAAATCTTTCTGTTCTCTACTGTGAAAGCACACTTTCAGTCCTCAGATTTCCCCCGAGGGACAGGAAGAAAGACTGTACAGAAGGGGGAGATTGTGGAGAGTAATGCTGTGAGATTAGGGAGAGAAATCCCAGGGATGAAGATACTTTACCCGGCTGGCTAGGGAAGGGGAACACAAGACGAAAGAAACCGAAGAAACGTTGAACTTGGAAGTTATGATGTTAGTGATAATGTGGGGAGTAACGGGGCCAGAAGTCCAGTTGCTGGGAGGTAGGTCTGGCTAAGTGGCGAGGACTAGAGGCAGTAGGCAGCCTCGTCTGCTGCCTCTTGATTCTCTGCAAGGCTGTCCAGACCTTCAATGACCTTTCATGGCAATCCCAACTGCCTTAAGTTAGGGTCACTTCGTATCCAAGGATGGTGTTAAACCCCCAAACAAAGATCAGTGGGCCTGGCCTCTGTGCTGTCTTAATTTTGTTGATACTGAAGAGATGGCTAGCTCCCAGGGAGGGGGCAGCATTCAGGGAGAATTCCATGTAGTTTTAAATATAGTTCACTTAAGTCACAGTATGCAGGAGCTTCACTGTTGTGCTAAATTTTTAATGTAGCTTGAACAGACCTGGAATTTTGCATTTTCTTTGCTGCCTAAACATTTTTAAGTGAAACACTTTTCTCTAGAATTTCCTCTTGTTTGTCTAGTTTATTTGAATAGTAGAACATAGTCCAGATCCGGGTTAAATTATTAATGTGCTGCCTTAAGCAGTTTGATTTTGTAACTCCCACCTTGGGCACTAGCAGTATAAGGCTTTCCATTGTCTAGGAAAGCAGTCATTACAGCTGTTGAGTGTCTTTATATGGCAGTTGTTTGACTAGAAACACCTGTTTCCTTGGTGAATCATGTTCGGAGCAGGGTACTATGCTGTTGGCTGATACTTTGTAACGTAAGGTAAAATGAAGATGGAAGAGTGTTTCCTTCCAACTTGACTACTGTCCTTATGCTGAGTGTGTAGACACTTCATGTGTCTGCTTCATTTACCAGGGCAGTAATGGGTGCCAAGAATGGCATGTGCTGACTGAGGCGTTAGGAGATGTTTGCAGAGAACACTTTGATCAGTGTTATTTTCACTAATTATGGTTTGAATGCTTATAGCTGTGAGACCTGGGTAGACACTTCCCATCTCTGATCTGTGGATGTCTCTATGAAATTATAGGCATGGATTGCTCCTTTGAGGTCTTCTAGAAGAGTGATCCATAGATGGTGTAGGTATCATGCCATATAACCTAGGCATGGTACAAGTCTGACAGTGAGCCTACTACACTGAGAGAGAGAGAGAGAGAGAGAGAGAGAGAGATGTGAGAGACTTGACTGATGCAATGGATAATGGCTCTTTGCCTTGTTTTCTTCATCTTTATGTACACATTTCTTCCTCTACACATCAGGTGTTGTCTCTCATGTTATTCTTCGTCATTTCCATTTCACTGTCCTCATGTTTCATTCCTGTATCTTTCTTGTCTAGACCAAGTGGAGCAGCCAGCTGGCAGTAGCGCCATGTAGGACCCTGCAGGAACCCTGGTAAGTGCACTTGTGTACTTGCCGTCCACTCAGTGGTGCCCTTGCCTCAGAGACAGAGGGAGAAGGAGACTTGTCTGTCTCCTTCAGACAAGTCCTGACAGGCCGCTTGGTTTTCTCTTGCAATGTAGCAGACAGAAACCAAGTACCTGGAAAGAAATTTTCTGATTAAGGAAATGTGACAGACCCCTATCTGTCCAGCAGTGCTGGTGATGCAGGACCAGGCACTCACAGAAGTTGGAGCAGGATTTAATTTGTTTCTTGCCATAGATGTGTTTGTTCCTAGCCTTCAGTTTCTCCCACAAAGTAGCACTCTTATGGGACAGAGAGGTGGGTTTCTCTCTCTCTCTCTCTTTTTGTAGCCCCTTCAGCTCTAATCAAAGGGCCTCAGGAGAAGTAGCTTGATAAAATGGTTCTGATTAAGGAAATTTAGATGCTAGTCTTAGCTCCATGAACAAATGATAATAGTCTTGCTAGATTCCTGTTGCCATGTAAATCCATTGTTATTCACTGTTACTTTGGCAGTATCGTTTCTTCATCTTTAGAATTAGTATATTAGTGTTATTTTAGTATTTAGTATAATTTTAAATTACTATATAGACCACAGAGTCCCATGTCTGTAGTGACCCCAAATATAGTACATTGCTCTAGTCCAGTGCTCTGACATTTGAGAGATCGGCTCACAGAGAAGAGGGTAGATTTGGCTGTTTTCAGTTTGAGGTTGTCGCACTGGGAATGGAGGCATTATTGTTAGATCTTGTGGGTAGAGTGCCCCTCCCCCCTGCAATATGCTGTGCCACATACTCTAGTGAATCAACCGGCACAACAGAAAATTCTGTGACTGAGAGTGTCATCTGTGCTGAGAAACTGGGCGGGTTACCTGCCCGTTAGTGACTGTGGTGTGTTTTTGTTAGTCCTTTGGAGAAGGTGCAGAGGTGCTCATCCTGATGTGGTTTGTCCTCACTATGCATTGCATTTCCTTGGCTGTGGCTTTGTAATGAATACCTGGGGAGGGAAAAACAAACTTGTTGATTAGGAGTCTGGAAAGTAACATGTGGAATGAATAGCTGTTTTAGAGGTGTTTTGTTTTAAGGCAGGGAATTCAGTGTAAGATAACATTTGCTTTTCACATACTTAAGCAGTTACATTTTAAGTACATCGCGCTGATTGTTTTATTATAATGGAAGTACATTTAATGCTGTGTTTCCATAGGCCTGGTATGCTTCATGTTTCTACTTGTGCTACTTGGGTGTGGTACAGCACTTAGCTTGTAGAAAATCTTTGAATTGCCTTGGCAAGGTATTATGGTCAACAAACGGACACATGTTTTTCTATTAAATTTTACAATGTGCCTTTATTCCTAATGTAGCTGAAGCTTGTTGCAGAGGCCATGTTTAGATTACAATTCTCTATTTAAAAACCTGTAGACAGTTATAGTAAAGGGTCCTGTTTTGTGGCCTGCTTGACGACCTGGGGGTAGTACTGATTATACTAAGTACTGGCAGTATGTAGAAAAAGATGTGGTTTTGGTTTGGGGAAAAACATCTCTGTATCTAACTTTTGAGTGGAATATCTGAAGGTTCTGCCGCTAGCCTTGTGACAGTGGAGCATTTCAACTTCACTGTATCATCAGATTGTCACCTGTGTTTTTCTTTGTAGTTGGCATGCATTTTGTTGGAGTTACTAATATGATTCAGACTGAGCATCACACACAGGGGGGACAAGGAGCTGTTGAAGGGGGAGGGAATCCAGATTCTGTTTAACAAAGATGATTCAGGAGCTTTTGTCAGCAGTTACCAGATTAGAGTAAACACTTCGAGGTTGACCCAGGGGCTCTGAAGAGCTGCTGTGGAAGATGCCACTGTGTCTGCCATGGGCGTGCTGGCTAGTGTGCTTCTTCACCTGGAGAGGGGATGACCGTTGCCATGACCCTCTGCCCTCGACTCTGTTCATGTCAGGGTGGAGGGGCTTCTGCTCATGTGTGCTTGTGTTCCAGGCCACTTTAGCTGCATGTGGGAAGGAGGGTGTGGCCATACTCTCAGGAACTTGTAACCATATAGCTGAAAAACAGTACCCCTCTCCTTCCCATAAAAAAAAAAAAAAACAAACCAAGCTTGTTTTCTTACTGGCCAAAGAATTGGACACTTAAAATGAACAAACAACTTGTTTTGTGTAGTTTCTTTTCTTATATATTAATTTTTTATCAAAATCTTTTAAATTAGTATTTTATATTATAGTTGATTTCTGTACTTCTAATCTAATGATCTTTCAGTTATGCCATTTCTTCTGTATTAGTTATCATTTTAGCTAACCCTGTTCCTCTCGTGATTGCTATTGAGACTGTCGAGAATTTGCTTTCTCTGTGGTTCAGAGTGATGAGTAGTTAGTTTCTTGTCTGCCTTCTGTTAAGGTGGATATGAAGGTGGCAGAAGGCTTGTTGAGGAAAAGCAGGGAAGCCTGGGAATTTCTCAGGGTGGTGATGTTGGGGTGTGTGCGAGAATAATGCTAGAAGAGAAGGCCGGGCTTGGGAAGCAAGTTGAGACTCAACCTGGATCTGATAACTTGGGTCACCAATTTTGGGTCAGTATTAGGACTGAACTGCAGTGTACTCAGTGCTGTGATTTGGTGTTCCACTTCGTTGTTGTAGCTTCTTAGGAGCTGTCGTATTTTAATCTAACTTTCTGTAGTTTGGGGTCACTTGGACTGCAGTTAGTATTTCCTGAACTTTGTGTGCCTCTCCCCATGTTATTAATGAAATAAAGGCCATGCTGGCTGATGGGAATTATTTGTCATTACTCTGCCTTTGATGTTGGAGCTATATTTATCCCTTGTAATGCAGTGTAATATCTACTTCTAAAACAGAAGTTGCAGTTGTGGGTTATCCTATCTTAACCAGTAAAAGGTTCTAAGTTACAACATACTGCTTCTCTCTGATAGGAGGCCTTTGTCCACAGTATTTATATGATTTCAGGTTTTGTTGATTCGAAAGTGTCTTTTTTTATCAGTATTATTGACTCTTTGAGAATACATTGTTCATTAATTTGAAAGCTACTACAGCTGTGAAACTAAGGACCAAGCACCTAAAAATTCAGGACTTATGAGTTTCTCTTTCTTCTCTGACAGATTTGCTGGTGTTTGTAGTCACCAACCATTCCTTTCTTTAGAAATCCAAAGTGATAATTGCTACAAATACAGTTTACTTTGCTTGGGTTAATAATTGTCTCAAGGACCAGAGTGATCCTGAATGAATGAGTAAATAAATATATGTTATGTTTCAGGGAAGAAGAAATCACAAGAGAATAAAAACAAAAGCATCAGAACCCAGGCCACACAGCTGAAAGCAAGTGCACCAGACTCTCCCTTTGCAAACATGAGAGGCTCTGCAGAAGGTAAGTGTTGCCCCTGCTTGCTGACCTAGACGTGTCAGCCCTTCATTTCATTCTCTATCTCCTGCTTAGTATACCTGAGGTGAGCTAGAGTGCTCAGACAGCAAAAAAACTGTCTTGAGTTCACTGTAGTAAGCTTAACTTTTCATACCCCACCTTCTCCTCAGAATGAAATTATTCTCCCCTTAAAATGAAATGAAACATGCTACATGGTTGTATTCGTAAAGAAAGACATAGTAGCGCAAGCCTTTAATTCTAGCACTAGCCAGGCAGAGGCAGGACAGGTCTGAGTTCAAGGCCAGCCTGGTCTTTATAGTGAGACCAACCAACCAACCAACCAACCAACCAACCAACCAACCAACCAACCAACAAACAAACGAAAACATGTATGCACACACATATATTTCTATACATTGAATGCCATACAAACAATCTGTAGTAACAGAAGCTAGACTGGCAGGCCATGAAAATGCTCTGAGTTATTAGTAATGTGACATTCTAATCTGCTCAGTGATTACTGGGACATATTAGGAAAAATTTTGTCTTGTCATGTACCTTATGATTTATATGTGTTATTGTGTGTGTGTATCTTTGATTAAACATTTACTTAAAAATATCAGGTACCTTTGGTTTTTGTATAGCGGAGTGAAAAGTGTTTTTAGTTTGGGTCAGGATTTAAAAATTGTACTCTTTTTTATGTTTCTTTCCACAGAGTTCTGGGTTTTTTTGTGTGTGTGTGTTTTTTTTTTTTTTTCCCTGCTAATGCCGCTGAGCATTGATATTCTAAGGTCTTTCATGATGTAAGAGTTTACAGGGAAGCAGTTTGAGGGTTAATCAACTTTACTGTTCTCAGTGCAGTTGAGGCTCCGTACTTGGGACTCTTGTGTGCCTCAGTTTGTTACAGGAGAACTTACACAGACAGGAGCTTGCTCAAGAGTTGTTCATTGTGACACACACAGGCAGATTTCAGAATACAGACTGTGACTCTTGCAAGAAATTGTGTGTGTGTGGGAGTGTCAATATTTTAAACACCTTTTACGGCCATTTAATTTGCCCTGTTTGTGATGATGACACACAAGAGAATCACAGGTTTTAAGCCCTTTTGTGAATCAAGAATGGATGTTTTCATTGGGAATGATGAGTACAGGGCCCTGAGGGAGTCAGATGGAAGATTGGTGTGACTTTAAAAACAGAAGGGATTAACTGGAAGGAAGGAGCTCCCCTCCCCTCTCTCCCCAAACCTCAGATTATTCTTTATAGAGTGAAGGAAGTGAGGAAAGTTCATTTCACAGTCTTAAATTTAACTTTTGTCTCCTGAGAGCAGCAGATTTGCTTGGACAATTGTTTGAGCAATATAAAAAATGCTCAACAATTTTTACGTTTAAAAAATTTGAGTTTGAAGCTGGGAGTGGTGGTGGGCGCCTTTAATTCCAGCATTTGGGAGGCAGAGGCAGAGTTCAAGGACAGTTTGGTCTGGTCTGGTCTACAAAGCAAGTTCCAGGACAGCCAGGGCTACATAGAGAGACCTTGTCTCAAGAACAAACAAACAAAGAAACAAAGAAGAGTAGAGTTTGAAAGTTTAAGAGGTCCCGTTAGTAACTGAAGAGTTATATTTTCCTGCTCTACCATGAAACCACAAAAAAAGACACTTGATGCTCAGGCCCAGTGTTTGGCACTGGGTCAGCGTGAGGCTTGCTCTGTCTGGTGCAGCTGATGATGCAAGGTCTCCCAGCCCTGATGTTTGAAAGCCTACGGAGGTGGGCACCTTTCTGGGACCTGACTTGTGCCCATTAAACTCCTATTATTTTAGACCAGTGGTTCTCAACTTGTGGATAATGACCCTTTGGGCTCACATATCAGATACCTGCTTATCAGATATTTATATTATAGTTCATAATAGTAACAGAATTACAGTTATGGAGTAGCAACAAAATAATTTTATGGTTGGGGGTCACTACAACATGAGGAACTGTATTAGAGTTGCAGCATTAAGAAGGTTGAGAACCACTGAAATAGTTTCAAACCAAATTGATTATCAGTTGTAGGGAGAAGCATTTAAAACTAAGGAAACCACAGATTATCACAGAAAACAATTTCTAGAAAGACATTTTTGAGCCATAGAAATATATTTCTGTTGTCCTATGTTTGTCTGTCTATCTGTCTATCTATCTATCTGTCTGTCTATCTATCTATCTGTCTGTCTGTCTGTCTGTCTGTTTATTTTTGTTCAGTGTTTTGGGTGCTTGTTGAAAATGTGCCTGAGAGCTGGTTGTGATGGCACATGCCTTTAATCCCAGTAACTCACCCGGTTTACAAAGCAAGTTCCAGGACAGCCAGGGGCTCTGTTACACAGAGAAACCATGTCTCAAAAAAAACAGAAAGAGAGAGAGAGAGAGAGAAAGAAAGAGGAAGGAAGGAAGGAAGGAAGGAAGGAAGGAAGGAAGGAAGGAAGGAAGGAAGGAAGGAAGGAAGGAAAGAAAAGAAAAGAAAAGAAAAGAAAAGAAAAGAAAAGAAAAGAAAAGAAAAGAAAAGAAAGAAAATATATCTGAGAGCACATGTGAAATGTGTTATTACCACTATTGACTACTCTCCTGGCTTGTTGAAAGCACATAGAAAGTATGAAATGTTTCCAAGGGAGAGAAGGCTGATTTCTATTTAGAAATAGGAGCTTACTGCTAATGAAGTAGCAGCAGATGGTAGAAGTTGGGCCCCTATTTCTCGGAAATAGCAAGAGGTCTGAGGCCCAGGTGTTTAAGGGGAGCTTTTGTTACTTTGTATTTGTAGAGCTTGTAGCATTTGGCTGCTCTTTATCATCTCCTCCTTCCAGTGGTCCTTGTCTGTAGATAGCATGTTGTGTCCAGACACTTGGGCCACTCTTTTTTGCCTTTGTCTCCTATTGTCCAATAGTACGATGCCCGCCTTGCTCTCAGCATTCTGGAATGTCTTTTTCTCAGTCTCTTAATCCATCCCATAGCTCAGTTTTCGAAATGACTTTCTTAGCATTCAGATGCAGTATTGTATGCTTTTTATCCTGATTTCTATAAACCTTTGTCACCTTTCCCTTTATCCTTGATGGCTGTCAGCCTGCAGAGCACACTTCATATTATTTGTATTGTCACAAATATGGCCATGCGTTTATTATAGGACAGTTGTTTGCTTGCTTTGTGTAGCTTCTGCCAGAGTAAAACTTGAACAGTCATTTTATCCTGTTGTAAATGGAGGACATGGTGTCAGGGTCCTGACAGTCTGATGTGACCTGTGCTGTCTGCTATGCGTGCTCCATGGGAGTCTGTCAGAGGACTTGGAGGAGTTGGCCAGTTTACTTGGCCTAGAGAAATTGTAGCTCTGCTGCCCCCCACCCCAAGTTTCTGAACTCTTAGGGTGACTAGGGTGACTGTGGGAGAAGGGACTGAATTCAGTAGCATAGCAGGTGGCCCTTACTGAGCAGGTGACCTTGTGGTTCACCTCACCAACATTTGTCTTCGCCTAGCATCTGATCTGGAAGAGTGTTTTCTCTTCTATCCACAAGCGCATTCTCTTCCTTTATAGAGAGCCTTGAAAGAGCTGCTACTATTTCTTCTGTTTTCTTCCTTCCATTTGAGAATTTGTCCTCATTGTTCTGCTGCGGCTGTTGTCTTGATCAATAGACCTCCCTGTTGGCAAATGGAACACACGCCAGTTTTAGTTCTTTATTTACCCAGTATCCTACAGCTCTGGACTGAGTGAACCATTTCTTCCTTGGGACTTGTTTCTTGGCCTAAAGGCCATTTCTCACTCTTGGGCCTAGTTTGTGTTCTGTTGCTGTGATACAGTAATGACCAAAAGCAACCTGGGGGAAGAAATGGTTTATTTGGTTTGTGGGTTATGGCCCATTATTGAGGGAAGCTGAGGCAGGAGCGGAAGCAGTGACCAGGGAGAAACACTGCTTATTGGCTTACTTCAAGGCTGAAACTCAGCAACTTTTCTTATATAGCCTGGGACCACTTGCCCAAGGATTGCGTTGCCCACATTGGGCTGGACCCTCCTACACCAACTGTCATTCAAGAAAGTACCCACAGACATGCCTATAGTCAGGCAGGTACTTCCCCAGTTGAGCTTTCCTCTCCCAGATAGGTCAAGCTGACAAAGATGATTAGGCTTTCAATCTTTGGGATATAGTCCTTCCCTGTCTGTCTACTTTCCGTGTAATCTGCAGTTTATTGCTTAAAAATGTCTCTCCCCCTGAGGACTTGGCTATATAGTCAGGCACTCCAGCCTCTCTGCTGACCTCAAGATTCTTTTTTTCTTTTTTAACTTTTGTTTTTAATTTTTTTTTATATGTATTGGTGTTTTGCCTGCACGTATGCCTGTGTGAGTGTGTCAGATCCCTTGGAACTGGAGTTACAGAAAGTTGTAATCTGCCATGTGGTTGCTGGGAATTGAACCCAGGTCCTCTGGAACAGTAGCCAGTGCTTTTAACCATTGAGCATTCTTCCCAGCCCGACCTCTAGATTCATATGAGATTCTACTTAATGTTATCACTGAGACACCTATATTACTGTACCTGAAACTTGAGCTCGTCCTAAGTAAACTCATGATTTTTCTCTGCCACATGCATGTATAGGCATCCCTGCTTCTCCTGTACATAGTCTCTTTTGATAACAGAACTGTTGCAGTTTCCTGCAGTCCTCTTTGGCTTCTCACCACATCCAGTCAACTTCATTTCCAAAGTGCCTGAACCCAGGGTCCAATTACTTCCCATCACCTTCCCCTTCCTACTACCTGCATGTCATCCCGTACGTTTCCTGGAGCAATGGGCTTTTCTCGCTCACCTCCTTTCCTTGTCCACATAGCTTTTCCATTTTCCTCCCCATAAGCAACATGTTTCTTGAAAATGGAGCCATATGACTGACTTCTCTGTTAGAACACCTACAAGCTCCCTTGAACTTGGGACAAGCTCCCTTTAACTCAGGGTAACAGCTAGCTTCTCATGCTGTCTTACCTGTGGTCCTGGGTTACCTCCAGTCTCATTTCCTGAGCTTTTTCCAACTCACTTCTACAGCCTCCCTGAACTTGAACCTGCTTAGTGCCATCTTGACTTAGAGCTCATGTATTTGCTGTTTCCTCTGCCCAAGGCATTCTGTCTACCAGATGATTATACGATTTATTTTCTTTATGTCTCTCTGCTCAACTGGCCTCATTAGCAAGTCCTTCTCTGGCCTATCTGCTTCTGATGGGAATGAGTGTATAGACTCATTGGGGATTGGGGATTGCTGTTTTCTTCAGTGACATGCTCATGATCCATAACAATTAATTAGGCTTCTGAGAGATAGAAAGTTTCTTTACTTGAACAGCTGATTACATCATTCTTGAACAAGTTCCATCCTTCAGTCAAGGATGAGAGGTTTAGCAATTTCTTTGAATCATGAGAAATTGGAATTTGTAATCAGTCTCCTTACAGTTTATATGGCTATTCCAACAAGTTGTAGGGACTTCAGTTTTTGTAAACAGAAATGCTTAATACCCTGTGGGCATACTTGTCCTGATGTGCCTGGTGTTACCCAGGCCTACGCAATTCCTTTTGTTAAGTGAGTGGAAGGAATTTGCAACCAGATCAACGTCTAAAGGAGCTATTCTTGCTCCGAGCAGCTTCCAGCAGTAGAGTCATATAAGTTGATCACACAGCCGCCAGTGTGTCCTTATCTCTTGTGCTTCTCCTCCTTTATGCTACCTAGGTCCTAAAGAAGAGGACGAGAGGCCTTTGGCTTCTGCACCTGAGCAGCCAGCCCTTCTGCCAGAGGTGGTCAGCCAGGATGCAGTTCCACAGGTGGCCATCCCTCTTCCAGCCTGCGAGCCACAGCCAGAGCCAGATGGGAAGCAAGAAGTCACAGACTGTGAGATCAATGATATGGAGGAAGAGGAAGAGGAGGATGAGGATGAGGAGTTGGAAGAGGAAGAGGAGGAGGAGTTGGAAGAAGATGGAGAGGAAGAAGCTGACATACCGAACGAAAGCTCTGTGAAAGAGCCAGAAATACGGTGTGAAGAAAAGCCGGAGGATTTATTAGAAGAACCACAGAGTATTTTAAATGAAACTTCTGAAGACTCTCCAGACGTGATCCCTCTTCTCCATATCCCCAGAACTAGAGAGGAGGCCAATGGTGATGTGTTTGAAACATTTATGTTTCCATGTCAACATTGTGAAAGAAAATTTGCAACCAAGCAGGGGCTTGAACGTCACATGCATATCCACATGTCTACAATCAATCATGCTTTCAAGTGCAAGTACTGTGGGAAAGCGTTTGGCACACAGATTAACAGGAGGCGGCATGAGCGTCGCCACGAAGCAGGGTTAAAGAGGAAGCCCAGCGTGACACTACAGCCCTCAGAGGATCCAGATGATGGCAAGGGAGAAAACATCATTTCTAAAGATGACTCGAGTCCACCTCAACTTGCGCAAGACTCTTTGATATTGAACTCAGAGAAAGCCTCACAGGACATAATAAATTCATCTTTCATGGAGGAGAATGGCGAAGTTAAAGAACTTCATCCATGCAAGTACTGCAAAAAGGTATTTGGAACGCACACCAATATGAGACGACATCAGCGCAGAGTTCACGAACGCCACCTGATTCCCAAAGGCGTCCGGCGAAAAGGAGGACTCCTAGAAGAGCCGCAGCCACCAGCAGAGCAGGCCCCACCCTCCCAGAATGTCTATGTACCAAGCACAGAGCCAGAGGAGGAAGGGGAAACAGATGATGTGTACATCATGGACATTTCGAGCAACATCTCTGAAAACCTAAATTACTATATTGACGGTAAGATTCAGACCAACAGCAGCACTAGTAATTGTGATGTGATTGAGATGGAGTCTAATTCTGCACACTTGTATGGCATAGATTGCCTGCTCACTCCGGTAACTGTGGAGATTACTCAAAATATAAAGAACACCCAGATCTCTATAACAGACGATCTTCCTAAGGAGTCTCCCAGCAGCACAAATTGTGAGTCCAAGAAACGGAGGACTGCAAGTCCGCCTGTGCTCCCCAAAATTAAAGCTGAGGCAGATTCTGACCCTACAGCACCCTCGTGTTCTTTAAGTCTACCTCTGAGCATATCAACAACAGAGGTGGTATCTTTCCATAAAGAGAAAGGTGTCTATTTGTCTTCAAAACTCAAGCAGCTTCTTCAGACCCAGGACAAGCTGACTCCTGCAGGGATATCAGCAGCCGAGATTCCTAAGTTAGGCCCTGTGTGTGTTTCTGCTCCCGCATCCATGTTACCTGTGACCTCTAGTAGGTTTAAAAGGCGCACCAGCTCTCCGCCCAGCTCTCCACAGCACAGCCCTGCCCTGCGAGATTTTGGGAAACCAAGTGATGGGAAAGCAGCGTGGACAGACACAGTTCTGACTTCCAAGAAACCCAAGTTAGAAAGTCGTAGTGACTCACCAGCCTGGAGTTTGTCTGGGAGAGATGAGAGAGAGAGTGGAAGCCCTCCTTGCTTTGAAGAATACAAAATAACAAAAGAATGGGCAGCCAATTCCACCTTTGGCAATGTGTGCAACCAACAGCCATTGGATTTATCCAGTGGGGTCAAACAGAAGTCAGAGGGCACAGGCAAGACTCCAGTCCCTTGGGAATCTGTACTGGATCTCAGTGTGCATAAAAAGCCTTGTGATTCTGAAAGCAAGGAATTTAAAGAGAACCATTTGACACAGCCGTCCTGTGGTGCTGCAAAGAAGAAAAAACCAACCACCTGCATGTTGCAAAAGGTTCTTCTCAATGAGTACAATGGTGTTAGCTTACCTACAGAAACCACAGCAGAGGTGACCAGGAGCCCAAGTCCTTGTAAATCCTTAGATACGCAGCCAGATCCTGAATTTGGTCCTGACTTGAGTTGCCCAGCCCCTGCTGTTGAGTCCCCACCTGAAGTTGTTGACCCTTCATCACCCCCTCTCCAGACAGCCTCCCTGTCTTCCGGTCAGCTGCCTCCTCTCTTGGTCCCCACAGAGCCTTGTTCTCCTCCCCCTTGCCCTCCTGTGTTAACTGTTGCCACTCCACCACCTCCCCTCCTTCCAACTGTCCCTCTCCCCACCCCCTCTTCTGATGCCTCTCCTCAGCAGTGCCCCTCTCCGTTCTCAAATGC
The DNA here is from genome assembly GCF_907164565.1 of Psammomys obesus. Lineage (NCBI taxonomy): Eukaryota > Metazoa > Chordata > Mammalia > Rodentia > Muridae > Psammomys > Psammomys obesus. Next base: position 20,560,490 of record NW_026591598.1, on the reverse strand, counting down.
CACTGCCCAGTCTCCCCTTCCAATTCTCTCCCCAACAGTGTCCCCCTCACCCTCTCCCATTCCTCCTGTAGAGCCACTCATGTCTGCTGCTTCCCCTGGTCCTCCAACACTTTCTTCCTCTTCCTCCTCTTCCTCTTCTTCCTTCTCTTCCTCTTCATGCTCCTCCACATCCCCGTCACCACCCCCTCTCTCAGCAGTGTCATCTGTGGTTTCCTCTGGAGACAACCTGGAAGCATCTCTCCCCGCAATAACTTTCAAGCAGGAGGAGTCAGAGAATGAAGGTCTGAAACCCAAGGACGAGGCCCTTCCTGCAGGTGAACAGAGTGTGGTCCAGGAAACATTCAGCAAAAACTTTGTTTGCAATGTCTGTGAATCACCTTTTCTTTCCATTAAAGATCTAACCAAGCATTTATCTGTTCATGCTGAAGAATGGCCCTTCAAGTGTGAGTTTTGTGTGCAGCTTTTTAAGGGTAAGACTGATCTGTCAGAGCATCGATTTCTGCTTCATGGAGTCGGAAATATTTTTGTGTGTTCTGTATGTAAAAAAGAATTTGCCTTCTTGTGCAATTTACAGCAGCACCAGCGTGATCTCCACCCAGATGAGGTGTGCACACACCACGAGTTTGAAAGTGGAACCTTGAGGCCCCAAAACTTCACAGACCCCAGCAAGGCCCATGTGGAGCTTATGCAGAGTCTGCCAGAAGAGCCTTCAGAAACTTCTAGAGATGAGGAGTTAAATGATTCCTCTGAAGAGCTTTACACAACCATCAAAATAATGGCATCTGGAATAAAGACAAAAGATCCAGATGTTCGTCTTGGTCTCAATCAGCACTACCCGAGCTTTAAACCACCCCCATTTCAGTACCACCATCGAAACCCCATGGGGATTGGGGTAACAGCCACAAACTTCACCACGCACAATATTCCACAGACTTTCACTACTGCCATTCGCTGTACAAAGTGTGGAAAGGGTGTTGATAATATGCCCGAGCTGCATAAACATATCTTGGCGTGTGCATCTGCAAGTGACAAGAAGAGGTACACCCCTAAGAAAAACCCAGTGCCCCTGAAACAAACTGTGCAACCCAAAAACGGAGTGGTAGTTTTAGACAACTCTGGGAAAAATGCCTTCAGACGGATGGGGCAGCCCAAGAGACTGAGCTTCAATGTTGAGCTCAGCAAAATGTCTCCAAATAAACTCAAGCTAAGCGCATTAAAGAAAAAAAACCAGCTGGTGCAGAAAGCGATCCTTCAGAAGAACAGATCTGCAAAGCAGCGGGCAGACCTGAAGGACAGTTCCGAGGCATCCTCTCACATCTGCCCTTACTGTGACAGGGAGTTCACATACATCGGCAGCCTGAATAAGCATGCCGCTTTCAGCTGTCCTAAAAAACCCCTTTCTCCTTCCAAAAGAAAAGTTTCCCATTCATCTAAGAAAGGTAGCCATGCCTCACCTGCTAGCAGTGACAGGAACAATAGCAGCAATCCCCGGAGGCGGACTGCAGATGCAGAGATTAAGATGCAGAGCACACAGGCACCCTTGGGTAAGACCAGAGCTCGGAGCTCAGGCCCTGTCCAACCCTCACTGCCTTCATCATCCTTCAGATCCAGACAGAATGTCAAATTTGCAGCTTCGGTCAAATCCAAAAAAGCAAGCTCTTCATCTTTGAGGAATTCCAGTCCTATAAGAATGGCCAAAATTACTCATGTTGAGGGCAAAAAATCTAAAGCTGTTGCCAAGAGTCATGCTGCTCAGCTCTCAAGCAAATCATCCCGAAGTCTGCAAGTGAGAGTGCAGAAGAGCAAGGCTGTTCTACAAAGCAAGACTTCTCTGGCCAGTAAGAAAAGAACAGACCGGTTCATAGTAAAATCTAGAGAGCGGAGTGGGGGCCCAATCACCAGAAGCCTTCAGCTGGCAGCTGCTGCGGACCTGAGTGAAAGCAGGAGAGAGGACAGCAGTGCCAGGCATGAGCTGAAGGACTTCAGGTAAGCCCAGACCTCGGGGAGGTGAGGACCGCCGGGAGAGCTGTAGCCGGCCTGAAGGATGTTTTTGTTTCCTCGTCCTATAAAATGTTGACATGAGCATTTTAGCAAAGTGGCAATTGCATAATTTGTAGCATACCCTTGCTGCTTTGGCTGCTGTACAGATGAATAAATACATTTTATTTCAGACTTAGTACTCACAAAGTGGTACCATTTCTTTAATTTCTGAGTGGAACGTAAAGTCAATTTCCTGAGTGAGAAGATAAGGGTTTCTTAATTCACATTTTGGGCAGTGTTTCAGTGCCGCTTATGTTGGTTCCTGGCCCTTTGTTGCTCCTGAGGGTGAAGTGGGTCCCAAGACCGTTAGCAACCACATTGCACTCTTCTTTCATAGTTTGTGACTTAAGCATAGTTACCAGTGTCTAAAACTGTTTATTATTAATGCTTCCATTCGCTAGTGTTTGAATTTTAAAAAGTTGCCACATTGTGTAAAACACCATATATCTTTAAAAATGCCTTATATTCTCCCTCCAGCCCTCTGCCTACAGCCATAGTGCAATCAGCAGTTGAGGTTCTAATGGGACAGGAGAGCGGTTTAGGCACTGAGATTGCAGGGAGGCAGGGGCCCGTGGCCCTGAGGCTCAGTGCCTTCTCCAGTAACATTTCATTTTAGATCTGAACTGACCTTACTGCCTTATTCCATGTTCTCTCCATATTACAAAGGGTTCTCAGGGACAGAGTGATACGGCCCTACTTCAGTCTGTTACATTGACTTTTCAGGCTGAGTTGACGCACACTTGGAATTCGTGCTTATTCCCAAATAATTAATGTCCACAGGTCAGTGACCATTAGAAGGCATCTCTGCAAATACTTTGATACCTTCTATGTGAAGCCTGCCTGGATTCTGGGCTGTCATGGCTGTAATTCTGGGTGTTAGAAGCAAACAGAGTTAGGAACAGCTGTGGAGTGACTTGTTTTGGAGAAGACCTAAGCATTCCATTGTCACTCGGGTAGAGTTCTTGGCACTGTGTGCCTTAAAGCATAGTAAAAGAAAGCACTAGATATTGGGCAACAGCAAAGGCTGTTTTCAGTGGTTTACTGTAGGGCTGAAGGATTGGAATCTTTTTTAAGGTACTTCAAAATATGCCGAGTGTTATTTGCTATTGATCTGGTCATGTTTGGCCATGTGGGTGCATAGGCAGCATTGTTGAGTTGGCTCTGGTGACAGAAAGCACTATTTTCAGCCATCAGTGCTCTCTGCTTGTTACTGGCCTCTGTTCTAGAGAATCCCGCACAATCTTAACATTATTGAGCCATCATTTTCATGGGTTACCATGCAGGTGATTGATGCTTTGAATGTGCTCTGTTCAAGTGTTTTCTGAAAGAATTACTGTTTTGTACTGACTCCTGTAGACTTTTCAGGGGTGAGTGTATGAAAATGTAAGAGCTGAGTGTGCATGTATAAAATTTACTTGCTTCACTCTTACCTGGTGTTTTAAAGACTGTAAGGCTAAAGTGCCTCCAAATGTGTGTCTCTTCTTTGCTCTAGTAGATTGTAAACTATTTTAATAGTTAACAGAGTTACGTTGCTGGAGTTAAAGTTGACCTAAAAAGCATCGCTTAAAGCTATAGATAATGAAAACATGAGTAGTGCACTCAGTAGCAGAGAGTGCAGTGCAATGTCCCTGGTGGCTAGTCCTTTTCCTTTGTGAGTCACTGCCCTTTTGTTGTAGACAGATCTACAGGATGAGGGGAATCGTCCAAGGCACTTAAACCAAGAGACTGTTACCTTGTAAGTTGTTTTGGACAATTAAAAACCAAACGTCCAATAGGACATCATGTTTGACTGTCTAGACATAAGAGTGGGCATTTCTGCAGAATGCAAACATAGATAACAGTAGGCTTCCTGGCTGCAGGTGTCCTCTAACTCAGGGCTGGTACAGGCCAGGCTGAGCTCTTTTTCAGTGCTTATGTGTTGTATGCTGACAAGGGAGGAATGTTTACTGACAGTGGTCCTCTGCTCCAGTGTTTCTCAGTTGGCTTAGAGGAGACTTCGTGATGCAAGCAGCTCCCATGTGCCATGATTTGCTGTTCTCAGCTCTGCAGAACTTGTGGATTGCAGCAAACCAGGATTGTAAGCCATGTCCAGCATCAGACACTTGCACTTGAAAGCCAGTATAGGATAGGGTTCTGCAGCTTTTAAGGCCATGTGCCACCAGCCACATGGATGTAGTCAGAACACAGCATTGAGCACAGGACTCCACAGATGATCAGTTGGCCACTTCCTAGATCACCAGCAAGAATATCATTCTGAGGTTAAAAAGCCATATGCTCCAAATGTCTTATTCAAAATAAAACCACACACACACACACACACACACACACACACACACACACACACACAAAAAAAAAAAAAAAAAAAAAAAAAAAAAAAGAAGAAGAAAAGGGGGAAAAAAAAGCAGGTGAGTGTGAGGCACAGTCTGCCTGGGCCTTCTTGCCGCTGCTTTTGGGTCTGTTGCTGAAGACTCCTTTCCAGAGAGGAGAAGCAGACTCTTACCATGTTCTTCCCTGTAATCCAAAGAGCTGTTCTGTCCAAGCAATATTTCCATTTTTCATGACACCCCAGCTCCTTGTCCAGAAGTCAGAAAGCTAGAGAAGCAGCAGCTCTAGCACAGGTTCCCACCACTTCCTGGTGCTGAGTGAACAAAGTAACCTCTGACACACAACAGCCCCCTCTCCCCATCCCAGGGCCCATACCCACTGCAAACTGTGGGTTGGAAACAGCTGTGTTTCGTTAGGGCAGGAATCAAGTTGTTAAAACGATTAGAGACATTTATGTTTCTGTCTGGTGACGTTTGTCTTACAGTCTTTTCACCTTTTTCTTTAACATGGTCAGTTCACACAAGGTTGTGTTGTGTTATCATTTATCTTCAGTTTTTTTATTTTCTAGTCACTTCTTGTAGAAACACTCTCCCCCCAAAACCAACCAACCAAACAAACAAACTTTAAACTTTTTCTGACTAAAAGGTATTGCATGCTCAGCTTAGGATAAGCACTACGGCAAAGGATACGACATCTACCCAGCTTGCGAGACCAGTGGAAGCCGACTCAAAAGCTGTACCATACAGCTGTACCACAGGCTTCTTGCTCTGCTTAGAGGCGAGCATCTGTCTCCTTGGTGGAGCCAGATGTGTGCTGGGCTCTCAGGTGACTGAGATCCAAAGAGAAAGGAGCTGTAAGATGGGCTAGGATGGACTGGCTGCTTCCTCATCATGGAAATGGCCACTCTGAGTGGTCCTTGAGTGGCAGAGAGCAGCAAAGGGAGCAATTGAACTGCACCTTACAAAGCAAGTAGCTCTTGTTTTTGTATCAGTGGTCCTCATAGTTTCAGGGATGACAGATTGGGTGTGCTTACCTCAGAACACTTGCTTACACACCAGCCCTTGATGCCTTTCTTTCATGTGAATTACACAGAGAGGCATTTAGCTGTTTCCAAGCCCTCTCCCCTTAAAAAAAAAATAATCACAAGCAGATTGCCAGCATAATGCAGAGAAAACCAGATTGGATATGGACTCCTTTTCATGCTTCTGTTTGCATAATGTTTATCCAGCTGTACATTTTCCTCTTATTGTCTGGCACTAATTTATAGCTATTATATTATGAGATGCTATGTAGCCGTGTATCAGTGCACGGAAAGCATCCAGGCCTGTATGGCTGTTTGTGTCCACACACCAGGTCTCACTCTTCAGTCTCAGTAGATTCAATGCAACAGATTGGCCTCTTCCTTCCAAAGCAGATCAGCACCACTTCTCCATGAGTGCTGATGCTTCCTCCCGTATTAATGACTGAGTTGGTGGAAAATGGCTACATCTTATTCATACTGTGTTTTGTATTCAACCTTAAAAGTAATCTACCTCTTAAAATTTGTAGTTTAATACTTGTTTGCTGAATTTGTGCCACATTAACCTTTCACTACCATTCCCATTTTGTTACATCTCTGTTAAGGAGACTTTATGTTGAAATACTGTATAAAGCATTTGTAGCGGTTAAAAATAAAATATTTAAAATTATTTAAATTGTTTTTGGGTGCCTCAATTGTATTTTGTGATTTATAGCTTACATTTTTGTTTGCATTGTTAATCTGGACAGTGTCTGCTGTACTGAAGTTTGCTGTTAGTTATTTTATTGCTTCTTGTTGCAGAGTGCTATAAAGATTATTCTAATGAAAACATTAAAATTTACAATTTGACATGCAAAAGGGATTGTTCATTGATTTTTAACAAATGTAGCCTTGACAGTTCATTACAGACATACAAGAGCGATGTTTGCTACTTGTCCTGTTAGCATGGATACATCCTCTGCTTGTCAGATGTCTTAAGATTTTTTTCATGTTATTTAAAACACCTGATAACTAGGAAAGAATTGGATGATGCATTCTATATCATTGTAACTAATAAACACTTTGTAAACACTTGTGAAAGGACTGCATTTTGTCCATAAGGGGGAAGCAGGCCACTTGGACCTTGTTTGGTTTATAGTCTGTGTAGTCAATCATTGGCCTGGGACCACTCTCCACTGTGTCTGTGTGACATCAACTGAACTTTGCTAATTGCAATTGACTCCCCTTGAGGGCAGACACTTAGCTGGGTCAAGAAGTGACTTGTGGATTGTGAGAAGAGTGTAAAGGACGGAGTTTTTACCTGAGATCTAAGCTGCTTCTGAGTGGTCTGCTGTTTAGTTTGCAGAGTGACTATTGTTCTCCCAAGCAAGAATCAAAGAAGCATGTGTTAAGTTTCTTCCAGGGGCTGTTTTAAAGTGTGGATAGGAGTTTTAAGGTGGGCTCTAGTCTGGCCTAGAGCCCACTGTGTGACCTCCCTGCAGGCACCGCAGGCCTGGCAACTTGTCCAGGAATTCACAAGTCTACTACCAGGTTCCAGGAGACGCTGTGAAAAGGAGGGGAGGGTGATGGAAGTTGGCAGTTTCTTCAGCAGTAGTTCTTGAAAATGTTGTTTACAAATGCATGCAGGTGTACTGCAGAGCCATGCCAGGAAGCCAGATTTTGGAGATGCTCTGAGAAAGAGAAGCAGCTTCCATCCCACCCTGTCTGCTTAGCATTCATTCATGAGACCCTTGTGCTTTCCTAGTTTTTGGTGGGTTAGCCTTGAGTGAGGGCTGTTGCTACATCTTAGCTTACAGTCTGCAGAAAACAAGGAGTGGACTGTTGCTGGCTGTGCATGCTGTCCCACCCACACTGGTAAAGGACAGGGCGTGCTTCTCCCATTCTTCATGGCATCCCTGGCTCTAACAGGCACTGGAACCTCAGACACATTTGCCAAAGGGAAGAGTTCCGAAGAAGCCATTCCTTCCATGTCCATCTGGTAAAGTAGGAGCTGCTCCATTCTGGTTGCTCTTACCCTTTATGCAGAGTGAAATGTTTTTTAAACATTAAAAAGTAAGTTACTAGAGCCTCCTGTCCCTTTCACTGTTGGAAGGCACATCATGAGTGATGAGTCCTATGCTGGCTGTTAGAAGCTTGGTTGTGACAAATATTTCCTGGCAAGAATAGTTTCTAGAGTCTTTGAGTCTTCAACATGACCCCAGGAAAAAGTGCGGTGCTGCACAATATTAATAACAGCATTCAGGAGGCAGAGGCAGGCAGCCCTCTGAGTTTGAGACTAGGGTACATAGTGAGACCCTGTCCAGGTCCTCCCCCCCCCCCCCCCCCGAAAAAAAAAAAAAAGTGGAACTCCTGACCTGTGTGAGCCTATATTTTCCTAGTGGTCTTTCGTCTGGTGTCATACTTAATATTTGGAGTGTTGTCCTCATGTCATAGTCCCCAAAAAAGCGCTGAGAAAGATGTGACCAACTTGATGTTTGAATGTTGATGTCCCAGGAACATAGATGTTCATAATTAAATCAAAATGCTTACTGATATCCAAGCTCATTTTAGACATGCAGCGTTTGATTAGATATTGAGGTTTGCTTTGATTTGATTGATGTCTATAAGAAACTTTATTGAGGGCAGTTTACTTTGAAAATGGATTGGAGGAGGCTAGAGAGATGGCTCAGTGGTTAAGAGCACTGTCTGCTCTTCCAAAGGACCTGAGTTAAATTCCTAGCACCCACATGGCAACTTCCAACTGTCTCCAATTCCATGGATTCTTGACACCTTCATACCAATGCACAAAGAATAAAATTTAATAAATTATAAAAGAAGAAAAGAAAATGGATTGGAATACAGGTAGAGGATTCTGGGAATGTACAGGCCACATTTCAGGTGCCCTTAGGACTTGGCTGATGGCTATATCTTTTGGCTTTCCAGATCTGGCAGCCCGTAGCCCTTCCTCCCTGGTGCTAGCCTGAGACTATTACTTGCCCATCTGCCCCCAGTGAAATTTCTGCTGGAGTGCTGTGGTGTATTTGGAAGTGTGGGCAGGCCATTATGAGAGAGACGGATCCCCTCTGGCCTTTCGGACTAGGGCTTCTGCAGTTCACTCAAAGAGCCCTCCCTATAGCCAGCCAGCCTCTCATCAGTTTGGACTGTGGGATCCAGGAGTGCTGGGTCGCCCATCTCTTGCTTTAAACATTCTGGCTAATTTCAGCCCACACTTGAGAGTTGGGTGTGTCGCTCCATCGTTGGTGATCTGTGGGTTCTTGAACCTCTTGGTACCACATGTAATCCTCAAGAGCATCTTGCAGGACAGGACTGGAGAGCCAGAGCTTTTGAGTTCCAAACCCTGGACTTAAGAGGTGTGTGCACCGGTGGCATGGGCTGGGGATTGTGCAGACCCTAGACATAGGCAGGGCCCTTTGAATCCACTTGCTTTATATACCTTGAGCCTTCCTGCCACAGACCTGTTTCACACTAGGACCTTAAGTGAACAGTGCTGTGGAATACCAAATAGTAGATCCAGACTGAGTGTGAAGACGACATCTGTGTAATAGATCCCAGATAAAAAAGCATCCAGTGTTACATGGAAAAAAATGGTTAAAGCTTGGTGTTTGTGAGTGGGTGTGATTAGGGAAGGCATGAACTGCTGTAAACTGTTTGCAGCCTTTGGTGCCTTCGGGACACTGCCTCACAGCTGCTGCCTGTTATTACCTGTCTTGTTTTAGCTCCCTTCCCAGTGCTCTTTTCCTCTCCAGGTAGTAGTAGAGTTGATCTTGAGAGCCATCACATTGGATCATCTTTATAGATCTCAGTTTCATTTCTTTTAAAGGCAGAGTATAGGCCCCGATACCTTCTCCATTAAAGACTTGGACTTTAGTAAACAGTGTTCTGTGGCTAAGGGACTGCCCTGGGAGGCAGTTCTGCCCCCATCTCCCTCGTCCCTCTGTCCTCATTTGGAGTGGACGGCCTGTCATCACAGTCATTCTCGGAGGAAACCGTGGCTTCAGCAGAGTGGGCTGCAGTAGAAACCGAGTTCACACGTATAAAGTCAAGCCGCTTAGCATCACACCCTTTGCGTCTGACAGTGCTTCTTAAGTCAGCTAGGGACTGCCGTTTGACCACAGTCACCTGTGTGTTAACCCCGAAGGAAGGCCGGTCGAAGCTCCTCCAACCTCAGCAAACTGCCTTACATGCAGACTCAGAACTGCTTTTGTTTACTTAAAGTTTGATTACTTAAAGTTTGTCTTGTGTGGAAGAGTTTTGCCTGTGTTTTTGTATGTGCAGTTCATGCCTGCCTGGTGTGCTTCGAATGGTGATGAGCTGTCGTGTAGTACTAGGAACTAAACCAGCACCCTCCATATTGTAACACAGAGTTAAGACCTTAAGAGTGTCTGTAAGCTTCGTTTACTCTCCGACTAAGTGTGGGAGCTAGAGATGGGGATGGCATTAAGCTCACATGACTGCATTAAATTACTTTATGCAATTCCAAAAATCAGATCCCTTTTTGAGCCATGAGAGTCTTGGAAATACTTGTGATTTCTGCCTGTCTTTTGCTGGCTTGATGTTCCTTTCAAGCCCCTGATAGAAAGTGATAGGAAATCCAGGCAGATATCACAAGAAATGTAAACATCTTAGGGAAGACATTAGTGTCCAGCCAACAAGCCAGAACAGAAAGCCGTCTCAAAAGAAGCTGCTTCTTTGGGGGTCCTGTGGTGTTGGCCAGAGGGATACTGTAATGTTATTTAGGGAGCCATAGAGGCTGGGACTGCAAAGTGCAGGCTTATGTTCTGAGCAGGAAATCTGTCAGTATTTAGACAGACATTTACGGTCTATATTGGAGTTCTACTTTAATGATCTGTAGAGTTCATGTAAACGTCAATTTTAAACAGGACTCACTTCATAGAGACAGAATTTCTGGCACGCGTAAGTTAGCAACAAGAATGTGTGTCAGCCTTTGGCTGTAGTCGCGGCATTGTTTTAAGAACAGTTTCCATTTAAAGCAGGCAAGTATTTTGCTGAGATACATTTCAGTATTCCTTACTGGGATTTAGTTTTGTTTTGGTAGCATCCTCTTCTCACTTGGCTTTATAATCATGTCCAGCCATTGCCAACCCAGCTAGGATGCAGGAACATTTTTAGATGGCTTCTATTTCCATTTGATGGCTGGATGTGTTGAGTCCTGCCCCTAGCTCCCACTAGTCCGAGACATCAGGGTGGACCATCAGGTGTTGGGCTGTATACTGCGTCTTGCTCTGGAGCCAGAGAGCCTTCCTGAGCCCCTGGGCTTAGAGGTGACACCTAGGATAATACCAGACCTGTGAGGAGCAAAAGAGCCACCATTCCCTTACATCACATCTCTTCTGGGTGCATAGTGGGACCTCGCGCTGAGCTTTTCTGGGACCTGGGGAGGTAGAATTCTCATGACAGGTAATCCAGAGGGAGAGATGACAGTACTTGAGTCCTGTCCCACACCAGTGTAAAGGGGACCCCACTCCCAGCAGTCTGAACTACAAGCCGCTGTGCTGAGCTACAGCTTGGAGCCACCTAGTTGTTTTAAAGTCACCTTGTTTATCTAACTGTCCCTGATGCAGCTTTACTCCTGAGTGGCTGTCCAGAACTCGGTTTTGTTTTAGTGGATTGGAGTTGGACGAACCAGCTGAACTACTAGGACTCCTCTGGTTCTGTCAGCACTGTTGGCCAAGCCTGGGCTTCCCGCTTTACAGAGCGAGGCCTCCACCCCTGGTGGCTCTGAGTGTTAATGAAGTTGACACAGGCTTCTGGGAAGGCCTGTTAACACCCACTCAGTGTCAGGTACCAAAGTAACATAACCTGGGAAGGTATCATTGAGGAACTGCCAGGTGACACTCAGGAACTGGCCCCATGTGAAGTGGGCAGCACATGCTTGAGCAGTCTCAAGGTGATGATCACTGAGGGGCTTTTGGTGGGAGGGGCCTGCTGAAGAAACCCCTCATGCTGCTTGACTCTGGTGTAAGAACTGAGCCCATGGTGGCATGGTGATTAAAGTAACGGCTGGGCAGAACTGTCGATGTGGTCAGTGGGTCAGTGGAGCATTTGAGTTCTTTAAAGCTTTTAGAGATGGAGCCCATTAGAGGCACTGCCAGCCACTGTTGCACTGTGGTGGCATTCCAAGCTTTGTGTGACCTGCTTAGGGGAGGGGAGTATTTTGCCGAGTATGAACGTTCATGTTAATTTCACCTTAAACTGCTGTTTTGTGACTGTGCCAAAGCCCTGGGAAGTTTATGGAAAGTTTCAGGTTTAAGACAATGAAATTAATTTCCTATAAGTGAGTCCTCACCAGACTATCCTTCTTAAAAGATACATATTGTTCTTCATGTAGTTTCCTTCCAGTTTTCATTCCGCATTCCCCCTGCTTTTACCATCTCTCCTTGGTATATGGTATTGTTCAGTTGTCAGGCTCTTTCATGTGTTTTGTTTTATGCTTCATCTTTATAATCCTTTAGTGACAGGCAAATTAGCTTCAAAGCCCAGGACTCCTGACGTCAGCTGAGGTAGAAGTGAAGATTCCGTGGCTTGTCTGTCCTTTGTATTTTCCTAAGGAGGAAATAGGAACTTGAATCATTACCTGGGCCGGCTTGATGCAGCAGCTTCCCACCCTATGGTTCCCCAGCACCTGCCCCAGCCGCAGCCCCTACACACAGCGCTTGTGGGATAGTGAAAAGAAATGAAAATTTTAGGGCCAGTTACATAGCATGATACTCCACTTCGAAGACCTCCCGACAAAACTCAAGTTTTGGGAGAGAATGTGACTCTTGGAGCTGTTGAAATGATCAGTTAAAATCTAGTGAGAGGCAAGGGGCTACTTTGTAGAGCCAGGCGGTGAGAAGCCCGGCAGAAGATCAGTGCCTTGGGATGCAGTCCTCAAGGGTTAGGGTACATGGTGTGAGCTGGGGAGACCGCGCGGTTGGGGAAGAACTTGCCTTGTAAGCACAATGCTGAGTTCAGTCCCCAGAACCCACTTGGAGGCAGAGACAGGTGGATTCCCTAGGGCTCTGTGACCACTCAGCCTGTCCTAACTGGCAAGCTCCAAGCCATTGAGCATTAACCTGTTTCAAAGGACATGAGCAGCATTTCCGAGAGTGACACTCAAGTTTGTCTTCTGGCCTTCACCTGCACCCACATGTGTACTCACATGTACATACATAAACATGACAGCCGATCAAACAGCAAAACAGGGTAGCAGCAGTCTTTACATTCAGAGGCTGTGGGAAAGCTGGCTTCTTCCTTCACACTGCACACCGGTGCACAGCACAGACAGAACTAACAGGTGAGTTTGGCCTGTAAGCCTCCCGAATGTAGGGAGTTGAGCTATCAATATGGGCTTGCAGAATTACGTTCTTCCAAATTTGGGGCCTGAAAATAGGAACATCTGCTTCAGTCCTGATACTTGGCATCTATGGGTCTCCCGTTCCAGCGCAGCCACCCAGGATACATTGCGGACACCTCCTCTTGTGTGTTGTCATTTTCAACCACAATACGGAAGCCCCTTCTTGTTGATTTCTATGTTGCTTGATTGCACAGTGCTGTACCCGCTCGGCTGGGCTATGTTTGAACATGTTTTCAAAACCTCGTTCCACAGCCTAGTATCACTCACCTTGGTGGTTTCTCCATCACACCTGTGAGAGCTGCCATAGTAAAGCAGCTGACAGAATCAAAGGGTGATGCTGCAGATGAAGGAAACGGGTCTTCCCAGTTGCTGAGTAGTAGTGTTCACTGTTGCTCAAGGAATTGAAGCACAGGAGGTGGGAGGATGGGGAGGTCCCAGAAACACTAACCCTTTGCCATGACACCAGCTGTGGACCGAATGACAACAGTTGAGCTCATCTGCCCCAGCATACTGTAGGCAACGGTTACAGCCTGATGCCTCTAAATCCTGAGCCCCACTGCTTGCTTCCCAGGTGTCAGTAATGAAGGTAGCATTGTTCGTGAGAGCAAGCCCAGTGTGACCGCCCAGTGTGTCCCAGCCCTGGGGAGGCAGAAATGGAATCGTGAGATCTCCCTGGCCAGATAGCTAAGACTCCTTGGTGACTTCCAGGCCAGCAAGAGATCCTGTCTTAAAAAATAAGCTGGGCAGTGCAGCACCAAAGGATCAACACTGGGGGTGGTCTTTCTCCATCTTTCACATGCACGTGAGCACATGAAATTAAACTGTATTTGTTCTTCCTCTTAAGGTTTAGCATAGGCCCTGAGCAGATCCCTCTCCTTGGGGAACATCATAAGTGTGCAGTGTTTGAACGTGGCTCATGGCCACCTCTCATAGTGCCAGTGAGTTAGCAGATAAAATGGGGAAACAAGTTGGGTCAGTACTGAGCTGCCTCCTACCCTTGCGGTCTGTACTGCTGGAATTTCAGTCCGGTTTCTTTAGGCCAGGTGTCTGTGCATAGGCAAGCTGGTTACCCTGTCTGAAATGTCAGCATACCTATCTCTTCGTTCTTGGTGAATAAGTTTCAGGGAACAAGTCCCCCAGCATGCTATGAGCAAGGGCAAGTAAGGGGGAGGAAGTATGAGGGGAGGGTTTCATTCTATACCTGTCTGCACCTAGCTGCAAGCCTGTGGATTTCCCAAGTAGTAGCATCTAGCTGGGACAGGTCTGTCCCCAGCCAGGAGGAGCCTTTCTGGAAGGCCTCCACCCAATGAGCTGGAGGAGCAGCACAGGGTGGGACAGATGACCTGAGGCTGCACCATCTCCAGTGTGTGGAGCAGGTTAAACTGTTGAGGTTGGCGCCAGACAGGGTGAGGGCTTTGGGGGAAAGCACACAAGCCAAAGGCGGGACCTGGCCCCATCCCGTGATGTCTGCTCTTTTGGCAGCTCCATTCCCATTGACTGATGTCCACACAATCACATGCTAAGCGTGCCTTTCCAGTGACAGTGCCAGCCCTGTGTCTGAGACACTGCCAGCCAGGAACGCCAGGCTTCTCCACGGAGGTGAGGCCAGAAAGGCCTGGGTGAGCTGCTCACCCCTGTAAGATCAGCCTTGGTCTTGTTCTTGTGATAAACCATCTTCACCACTGGCATCTTATGTCAAGATCTGGAGTCCTGTAGGCAGAGCTGATAAACACACAAAGCTTGTGAGAATCTCTGTGCCAACAACAGCAAACTCCATGAAGGTCAAACCTCGCTTTGCTCTGGTGCTCACTTCATCTTTTAACATCTTTGGTTAGGCCCATCTCCATTCATTCATTCATTCATTCATTCATTCATTCATTCATTCATTCATTCATTCATTATTTATTGTTTTAAGGCAGCATTTCTCTGTCCTGGACTTGCTTTTGGACCAGGCTGGCCTCAAACTCACAGATCCACCTGCCTCTGCCTTCCTGAGTTCTGGATTACAGATATGTGCCACTGGACAGGTCATAATGATGTCTCAGCATTTCCAAAGGATTTTGTCACTAGAAGGAGCATTTCCATATGATGTCCTGGAGACTGTCCTTCTCTAGGTGTCCCATACTGGGAGTCTTAATTTTCTGGCACTCAGCATTCCTGACATATGTGTTCATTTTCTTCTCAGCTTCCTGCAAATGGTATATTTTGACTCAACTGGAGGGAAAGGAGAGCCTGGAAATTTGCAGGAGAGAGCTGTAGAGAGGAGGAAGTTTGTGGGGGGGGGGGGGGGGGCAGGATCATTCTTATATGCTGGCTCAGGCTTCCTTACCTGAATGGACATGTCACAGGTAGTGGCTGGGTTCCTGCAGAGTTGCTGCCCCTGAAACTAAAGGGCAGCACTGGGGGTGGGGGGTGGGGGCTGGGGGGAGGAGGTCTGAAGCTGCGGATGTGTTCACAGAGTTGTAAAAATCGGCACCTTGTCCCATGTTCTGGGCAGGACTCCAGCAGTGAATGAAACCTGGGAAGCTGGTGCTTGGAGAATTTGGCTCTTAGGAGACTGCCCTTCTGCAGGTTGGAGGTGTAGCTGCTTAGGGAGCCTGGATGCAGATTTGTTCCTTATCGTTTCGGGGTGCACTTTCTGAGTGCCCCTTTATGCCCAGGGCAGTGATTGCCCCGTGGGTTGGAAATGAACAGATACAAGCTGCCCTTTGACTTCTTTGCAGCTGGTGTTTGGGCTGAGCTGGAAGGGAAATGATAGCCTGTCCAGCCAGGACCATTACCTGACTCCCAGGCTTCCTTCTGTGTTCTAGGGCTGCCCTTGCCCTGTGAGTCAGAAGCCACTGCTAGCCCTCTTACCAAGAGTATCCCACAGCGCTGCATTTAGCAAGTCCCTTGCACCCTCTGGCTCAGCTTCCTCGTCTGACCATGAACTAGGCTGGTCTCTTCCTGTTGTGGGTGGAAGGGAGGCATCCACATCGGGGTTTCCCCACTGGCAGCCTCCTTGGCTGAGGTCCTCAGACCTGGCTGGCCTGCCAGCCTTCCTGTTATCTGGGTCAAGTATTCGGAGCTTGCCACATACTGCTGATTTCAAGTTCAGACAAAACAGATTTGACCCAGAAGCCCCAACCAGGTCGAGCTCAATAGATGGACCTTTTGGATGAATAAGAGGCCAGGGCTTTAATGGGCCTGTTGGAAACAAGAGGAGATTGTCAGTGGAGAGGTGGTCACAACCCCTTTACCACTGTCTCCTCAGCCATAGAAAAGGAATGGCCATCTTATGGTATTAAGGAGACCCATAAGGTAGGAGCCTTGTGCTTGCCAACTCCCCATGTCAACTTCCCACGTCAATTGCAGCTTGCCCCAGTGTCATAGGACCATAGAGACTTTGGATGTCTCAACTGGAAAGAATCACAACCCTCCAAGCCGAGCAATTTCTTTATTTAAAAAATGTGTGTGTGTGTGTACACATGTCCTCATTCTATGGTGCGTGTGTGGGTCAGAGAAGGTAACTTTGGAGAGCTGGTTCCCCTTCCCCTCCTCTTGAGACGATCTCCCTTGTTTCCGCCATGCTGTGAGGTTGACTTGTACACCAGGTGAGTCTCCTGTCCCTGTCTTTCTCATCTCCCTGGAGGAGTGCCAGGGCGACAGACCTGCATCCCTGCCTCTGGCCTTTTTTATGTAGTTTTCAGGAACCAGACTCAGCTACTCAAGCTTCCACCATGAGCATTTTTACCTGCTGAGCCATTTAGCCCCGCTGAGCGGGTGTGGCCCCCCTTATGTCACTGTCAACGTGTGCACATTCCTCCACACACTCCTGGGCAGAGGGGCTTTATTCACAGACAGTCGCTTGGCACCAGCCCCAATCCAGAACAGGAAGCATCACCCGTCAGGCTCCACCTACCTGTCCTTAGCCGCAGGTTCCCATGGCTTCAGCATGTTCCCCATGGGGGTCTCCTTTTAAGCCTCCAGTCCCAGACTGTTGCAAATGAGCATCTGTGCGTTCCACCCACCTCATGGTTACTGCACTGTCAGTCTGTCACTGAGCAGCAGTATGGAGCTCACCAGCTCTCAGAGCGTGCTCTCAACATCCTGGTGCTGAGCTCTGGGAGACCCTATCTTGAGTGTTTTAGGCATCCCAGGGGTCCCTTTGAGCATCTGAGTTAGAGAGCCTTTGTTCCCAACTTCCTCTGAGCCTGGACAAGGCCAGCCTCAGAGCAGAACCAGTTTGTTCCTTGAGGCTCTGTAGCTGTTCGAGGCCACAAGAACCCCACACTGAAGAGCCCTTCATCACCACCACTGTGGAGGTGGGCCTATGTCAGGGCTGGATTCAGATCTCGACTGCTTCCTTGTAAACTTTGACTGCTGGTGCCTTCACGCCTGTGAACTTCTTTCTCACAATAAAACAAGGTCTTGGCAGCCCTGACTTGCAGAGCAGGGCATGGAAGGAACTTCTACAAGGGACCCAAAACACCACCTTCCCCATCCCTGGTGTTTAGCTGTGCGACACCACCACCCCTTCTTGAGATACTCATTTTGCAGGTGAGTCTCCGGCGGCAATTTGGAGGCCCCCCAGCAAGGCAGAAGCATAGCCTCAGGCTTTCCACCCTTCACTCCAGCTTCCAACCCTTTGCCCTCCCCCTCCACCACTGGCATAACACAGAATACCCAGTACTGCTTCCCAGGAAACTGTGCCGCTGATGTATGGAGTTGGTAAGCCATCTGATGACTTCATGAGAGAGCGGTGAGCCAGGAGAAGGCCAGGCCGAGGTCCTCAGGCTCCCTCATGCCTTGGAGAGTACCTGTCCCCTGAAGTCAGCCGCTCCCACCCAGGTCCTCTCCCTGCTCCCATGGACCTCCATGTGCTTCCCCTCAGCCCTCTCTTGACATCAGTGCCCAGCAATTATCTCTGCCAGCTGTGAAACCACTCCCCCCAAGGTTAACACTGGCCTCTGAGCATGTGGTGGGTCTGGGGTCTGGTGTTGTGTCACTGTAATGGTGGTCACTGTTAACCTGTCTTCTCTTCTCCCCAAGATACTTTATACCTTGACCCAGATCATTCCCACTATTCCCACATTCCGTTGCACTCTTGGCCGCTGAACCCCTTCCATTTCCCTTCATCTCTGGGTGCTGACAAGTCCCAGATGGCATATTCTCATCTGGTTCTTGGGCCAGTCATGTACCTGGCATTCCCCTTGGGTGCCTAGTCAGTATGTTAAGTTGAATCCCCTCCCTTCTGGCTGGCTCTCCCTGGAGTCCACTCCCCACAGCAGCAGGAGCTAAGCTAAACTACATGCCCTCTTCATACCCCTATGTCCTACTCTGTCATTGCCTGCCCTCCATTTGCTGTGAACCCAGTGTGGCCAAATCTGCAGCTTTTCATAGCTCAGCCTCCAGCAGTCTGCAAAAGTCAGGCTCCCATCACTTCTTCCTGGATGGCATCTAGTGCCTCCAAGCTGGTCTCCTCAGTTCTGGCCCTGGGAACCCACAGTTTTCACCTCAGGGACAAGCAAGTTCTCAGTTCCCTCAGGGCCTACAAGATCCTTCTGCTCATCTTTACCTCTCTGGTGATTTTAGATATGCCTCACCTCAGGGCTTCCGCACATGCTGCTCCCACCTGTAAGAACCAAGTGCTGTGGAGATCTGCATTTGTCAGCTCACACCTGAAGCCTTCCCTTGAAGCCTTTGCAGCCCTCACCTGCCCTTTG
Organism: Psammomys obesus; assembly: GCF_907164565.1. Lineage (NCBI taxonomy): Eukaryota > Metazoa > Chordata > Mammalia > Rodentia > Muridae > Psammomys > Psammomys obesus. The sequence goes on along the minus strand of NW_026591598.1, from coordinate 20,542,045 downwards.
CACACTCTGGGGCTCCTGCCTTGCCTTTATTGCTGTCTATAGTGATCACTTGACCACTATGGTCTGAGGAGTCTTTCATGCTTGTTTGCCTTGTGACTGTATACTTCCTGTGAGCCCAGGGAGCCAGGCTTTGACACCCTAGGCCCGCTGCTGTGCTTCTAGAAGGTCCTCCTGCTGTGCTTGGCAGTGGTCTGTGTGTGCATCAGGTCTGCGAATATGGCTTCAAGAGGGGCACAATGGGCAGGTTGCAGGAGTTGTGGGAGGAACCTTTGTGGCGTTAGCTAGGGATTGTTCTAGGGCTTGCCTAGAACAATGTCTCCTCACCTGCAAGGCCACCTCAGTCTAGCTAGTGAAGGTGGTGGCGTGTGCTGCTGTCTTGCTACACTATCTAGCAGTGTTTATATTTTAAATTTGCTCAGTGATTTGATGTCTTTTTCCCACTTTAAGTTACTTCTTTTAGAAATGATTTATTGGTAGAATGGCCTGTTTTCGACTTATTTTGGGATAGGGTCTCGTGGCCTCGAACTCCTGCTGTAGCTCAGGATGACCTTGGCCTTCTGATCGTCTCGCCTCCAAAGCAAAGGGCTGGCGCGACAGCACTCTACCAACTGGGCCACACCCCAACCCCTTTTGAGGTTTTTTTATTTTCTTCCCTGTAGTTTTTGTTGTGGCTTTGCTGTTTTGCTGTGGTCTCAGCTGTTCCCTGTCCTCAAGAAAGAACCCGAGAGGAGAAGCTCAAGTGCTGTGACCTTACCTCCTCCCTAGCTCCCCGGGGCTTGGTGATGCTTGATCGGTAGGGCAACCCCAAGGGTTCTGTCACCTCCCAGGAGGCGACCAGGACAAACAAGCAGACAACATTTCATTCCCCGGGGACCCACGAGTTGCTGACAGCCTGAGACTTGGCCTTAGCTCCTGGCTGCTCCTCTGTGCCCTTGGGTCACCTCCCCCATCTTTTCCTCACCTCTCACCTCACTCCCATTTCTCTTGTACATAGCATCTTAATCTGGATTTCTTTCACACAGATTCCTGGGGGCTTAAAAGAAACATGGTCCTTTGGGAGCCTGAGGCCTAAGCTCTGGCACCCAGCTCCTTTGTAGAGGTTCCTCTACAGGCCACAGGGCAGAAGCCTGGATGCGGGGAGGTTATTTGCATGTATTAGTTATACATAATTGCATAATAATGAAGTTTTATTATTACATTTTAATACATAGATATAGTATAATTTGATCATATTCATACCTCCCCATTATCTTCTTCCCCTTTGACTCCTGTTGGTCTCCTTTCTCTTCCCAACTAGTCTCTGTTCTGTCTATCTGTCTGTCTCTCTGAGATTTATTCATTGGGTGTCATTAGAGTTGCTTACAGGAGTATTGCTAAGGGTTACTTACAGGACCATAGTCACCAGTGGCCACACCACTGAGTAAAATGTCTGTGTAACTGCTACCCACATACATCTTCCAGGAGGGGTCGGGTACAGTTATTAGCACCCAAGCAAAGCCCTAGAGAAAGAAAGAGGAGTCATGTGACTATCTTGGGTGGGGGAAGATTGTCCTGGCAGAGGGTGCAGCCCGAGAGGATGCATTTGTCCTGCTTGCCCTGAGTGGGTTGACTTTTCCAGACCTTGTCCAAGTGCCAGGTGTGGGGAAGGAGACACCTTGTCAGTGGTGTCTGCACCGTCTGTCTGTCCGTTGAGACTGGAGTAGGCTGCATGGTGTATAAGGTCCCCTGGACTCTGTTTCCTGAAGTACAGCTTCTGGAAGGCACCTTGTGCATGCCACAGATGATACACCCCTCTGAGCAGAGCCAGTGAGTGTGAAGCACAGTAACCTTTCCCCCCTCCTCCCCAAAAAGCTTTCTTTTCAGGAAAGTCAGCCACTTGAATGGAAGTCTTAGGAACATGGCTCTGTTTCTGGTGGCCTGGGAGGTCAGTGGGGCTGGCCCCTGCATGTCCTGCGTATGGAAAAGGTGGGCTTGCCCTGAGCACGGTGGGAGGGGCTAGCGCAGTGCAGGGCGGCCTGATCTAGTGTGCCCCGTGGGAAAAAGATCCCAGTTCCGCAGAACCGACTGGAGGGGAGACAACGTGGCCATGAAAACCCTGTGAGGACGGGGCCTTGCAGGATACCTGGGGAGATGTGCTTCATGGTAGGAACTGAGGGAGGAAGGTACACCAGTTAGCTGCCCCCCCCCCAACAGCAGCAGCAGAGGAGGGGACAGCAAGACTGGTCTGGCTTTCAGGATGTCAAGAGAGAGTCAGTGACCAAGAGGAAGAGACGAGGTGTGTGCCACAGGTGGAGATGAGGATCTGAATTGAAGGGGTTCTCCAAAGCCCAGGTGATGTCCCCTCTACATGGAAATGGAGCCTGATCAGCTCACAGGCTTGGGGTCAGAGAGAGTTTCTGACCTCAGCTTCCCAAGCTTATTCCTGGTATCATGAGGTCGGTAGTTTCCTGCAGCTGGCCTCAGAAACTCCGTAGCTAGAGGGACCGACTCATTCCAGAGTGCCACAGGCACTCAGCTTCCCAGGGCCAGGGTGGAGTCTGCCCTGCAGAGGAGCCTTACTCCAGCCCTCATGGGAGACACGGAGGTAGGGACCCAGTGTTCACCACAGTCAGGGCACGCAAGGCCTGGGTCACTCCATGAACAGGACCCTGTCCTTGAGTCATCTCTCCATTTCTTCTCTGTGAAGACAGATTCATTTGCTTTTCTTGACTCCTGGAATGGAGGATTTAGAGAGAAGGAACATGGGATACACAGGGGCTGTGTGAACATGGCTGAAATTGTCTTCCCTCTGAGCCAAAGTCTTTTCTGGTCTGCTCTCTTGAGGAGAGTGACCTGGGCTGGGGAGAAAGTGCACCCCCTTGTGGAAGTATCTGTGCTTGCTGCCGTTTTGGGAGGAAGGGATACAGAGAGGTTTGCCTCCTCCTCCCCCGCCCCTCTACAAGACTTGAGGCAGATTTGGAATGTTTGAGAGATTTACAAGGAAGGGAGGTAACAGAGATGTCAAAGGGTAGCTGTTGAGGCTCCTCAGAGGGAAGCTGAACGTGCAGGGAGATATGAAGGGAAAGGGAACATTCAGGGTTCTTACTCCAGCCCAGGCTGACCCCAAACTCATGTGATCCCCCTGCCTCAGCTCTCATGTGCTGGGGTTACAAGCATGAGTCACCACGTCAGATTCATTTGATTTCTAAGTCAGACTTTACTCGTGTATGTAGGAGTAAACACAGTGTATCTTGGGCTCAGTATGGTCTATAGTTCCAGGCTCCTGCTGGGGATGGGCCGTCGTGCAGCAGGTCCTTTGTGGCTGAGGGGTGGTGTTGTGTTACACTTTGACTACATGGCTCTGTGCTGCCTGTGGGGTATTTCAGAACCTCCTCAGCATACCATATGCAGCACACACACACACACATTTGTGACAACCCAAACACCTCCAGACGTTGCCAAACGCATGCCCTGCTTAAACAGTACTGATCCCACCTTCCTGCTGGCCAGCTCCGGGGAGGACCCTGTTTCCATCTCCTGCTTCCCTACGTACTGCTAACTTCGAGCAGGTGAACCAGGAAAATGCTTGCCCTGTCCACTTCTGCCTTGTGCACCTCGCTAGACTACTGTCACCTAAGTCCTGCTCACCCTTGTTCCATGCCCAGAGAGACAGTTGGTCCACAAGCTCTCTCTGCTTCTGTTTTTTTTTTTCCCTTCCACCCATTCAGGGTACCAAGGGCCCGGCTGAGTAGCTCGTATGAAGAGGAGGGGAGCTGCTCTGTATGAAATACCCAGCACCGTCTGGGCATGGTGTAGGCACCTGATAGCCATTTACTCACTTTGAGACAGAGCCTCACTATAAAGTATAATTCAGGCTAGCCCCAATCTCACCATCCTCCTGCCTCAGCCTCCTGGGCTGCTGGACCGACAGGCACATATAGCCACTCTTCCTTTTGTTGTGCTGAGCCAGCAGATGCGACCCGGAGCTGTTAGTGCCCAGGAGGGAGGCAGCTCCCATGTTGCACAATAGCAGGTCAGTGTGGTGGGTGCTGCAGTGGGGAGGAAAAGCGAGGATGAGGCAGAGGGTGGACGCACAGGAGGCAGAGAGAGCAGGTTTTCCAGAGGAGGTGGGAACCTGGCTGAGTACAAGCCAGCAAGGTGTAAGAAGAGGATGCGTGATGGTTGAGATCATCTCTCTTTCAAACACTTTTTATAAAGCTTTCTTGAAAAAAAAAAAAAAAAAAAAAGAATCCCATTTCTGCCATGAAACACAAAGGGTCCTGGGCTTACATTTCCATTAGGAAGTCCCACCACCCCTCCAGGTACCTGGCCTAAAAGTACGGGAAGTGCCATCTTGGGCCTGGGAGATATGGGCATCAAAGACATCCTGCCCCTTCAGTGATGCCAGAGGCCCAAACTGGTTCCGATGATGACCTGTGCTGTTCCTTTCCATGCAGCTACAGTCTCCGCCTGGCATCCCGATGCGCCTCATCGACAGCCCCTTACATCACCAGACAGTGCAGAAAGGTCAAGGCCGCAGCAGCAAATCAGTTCCAGGGACCCTTCTTCAAAGAGTAGGCACTTTCTCTGCTTCATAACAGGTAGGAGGCATAGGCACCCTGACACTGTCTCAGTGGCTCTTTATTCTGAGGGGTGGGGTCTGAGGGGTGTCTTGGGTGAGTGAGTGGGAGGGATGATGTATCAATGACCTAGCATGGCTCCTAACATAGGGCCCGCTGCAGGCATGTGTTTTGTGGCTTAGCGTGTAGGTTCTGGATCACCAGGGTCCTACTGGCTGTAGGACCACATGTGACTTTCTCCAAGTCTCCACATGTGTGAATGGGGACTGGCAACCTCCGGAATGGTGAGGGCGAACCATTCTGTGTTGAAGTTGCCCACCGGTGCTAGTTTGCAGTGCCATCCCAAGCAGACTCGGGCACTAAGATACTCATTTCAAAATCGTGTAACGTGGCTGTTCCAGCCATAGATCAGGGCAAATATGATTGCCCACACCAGGCCGGCCAGCAGTCAAGCGAATGGTGTGGCCATGGCACTCTCACTACTGAGGCAGTAGCCACTGATGGACTCTGGGGAGCGGGGAGCCGCTGCCATCAGTTGAGTCCCCACTGGTGAGCTCCACCAGGAGTCACACAGACAGCCCTGGTTACACTCGGTGGGTCTCAAGACAAAAACTCGTGAATGCAGAAAAGGGACTTGGGGGAGAGGGGCTTGGGAGGGGTGGGCAGGAAAGAAGGGAGAGGGAGGGAGGGCAACAGGCACCAGAATGTATTACATACACATATGGAGCTATCAGAGGACAAATTTAATATAATCCAAAGAACTGTGTGCATTGCACATGTGTGTGGGTACGGAGGCCAGAGGGCAACCTTGAGGGTTGCCGCGATCGGTTCCAGTGAGGATCTTCTTTCTAGATGGGAGACAGTATTTTCTTACCATGTCCTCACATGCTGGAGCCCTAATTATCTCCAAAAGGTCCTGACCCAGCACCCCGAGGGGCTTGGGAGACAGCAGTCATTGTAGAGCACAGCCAGACACAGGTACAGAAAGGCTTATCAAGTCCGTGTGTGACACGGAATCTCAGCTCAGGAGGATGCCTGCAGGTCAGCTCCCTCCTGCTTCAAGAGGAAAACTGAGGGGTAGAAGGTGTATTGGAACACTGGTCCTCAGATGGAGGTGAACTGTAGGAGACGCGCCCAATGAGGGATTGCTGCCCACACGCAAGAGAAGAGGTCCCACACTCCCTCATGGAAAGTCAGTTCCCTCAGCATGTTTCCTTCGTGTCACATGAAAGTCTGCTTTCTCCCTCCTGGGCTGTTCGAGCCTTTGAGGGAAGAAAGGGTAACACTGGACCATGGGAGGACCGACCATTAGTGTTCACCAGAACTGACCTCGTGGTCCTTTGGGACCAGCAACTCCTCTGTCAGGGTCACCTTGGCAGAAACATGTTCCCAAGTGCTTCATCCGGGCTTCTCAGACACATGAGGACTTCCCAGTGGTGTTACTCCAGGTGCACCACTGTCCCCATTGGAAACCCCTCACTTGTGCATCAGCAATGGTCCAGAGGGACAGATGTCGCACGTATTTGTAAAGCAGCAGATGACCAGAGCGACAGCCACATGGTGAGACGGACAGAAATAGAGCATGCTCAGACAGACAGAGCTATAACTGCACACCCAGAGCTTCACAGATATGCTAAACTGAAGCTCAGTAGCATAGATGCTAGTCAGTTCAGTGTGTTTAAGTTTAAAAACAAAAACAAAACAAAACAAAACAAAAAACAAACCAACCAAACTGAGCTCGGCTTGGTGGTGCAAGCCTATAATTAATACCAGACACTTGGGAAGCCATTGCAGGAGGATTTTTGAGTTTAAAGTCTCCTTGGGCCACATTGTGAAACTGTCTCAAAATAAAGAGGGGATTGAGGATGTAGTTCAGTGATAAAAGATATAGAGCCTAGAATGTGGGAGGTCCTGAGTTCAATTCTCAGCACCATGGGAGGAAGGAAAGAGGGAAGAAAGCCAGGAAAGATGCCTGGGAGATATGCAAGGGCAAGCCATCTAAAAACCCTGGATGATGGCTGTTTGCAGAGAGGGGTCCTTAAGGGGATGGCTCAGGGTGTATTGGGGTCATATTTTTATCTCATGCTGGACGTATGCTGTGAAAAGTTTATCAACTGGGACTTTTCTCTATATGTCTGTTATACTTTAGTAAACTGCTTAATGTAACAATTAAACAGGGAAACGTAAACTGCCACAGAGGCAATGACTACGTGGCTACCATTGTCATTTTCTTTTTGTTTCTCCTCAGCACCTGAAGTGACCTGGACTCAGTGAAGCCAAAGGGACCAGCATTCTGCCCTGCAGAGAGTACTGACCTCTCCCAGTCGTGAGAGCAAGAGAGTGAGAGTGAGAGTGAGAGTGAGAGATCGAGAGAGAGGGAGAGGGAGAGAGAGGGAGAGGGAGAGAATGAGCGTGCGTGCATGTGTGTATGCTGGTGCATGCATGTGATCTTCGAGCCAAGGTCCCAGCCTCTGGAGCAGGAAGGCAGAAGCCTTCATGGCCTCCTCTGGATGATCCTTGGACGTGGCCCAGAACCGTGCTCTGTGGTGCAGCCATCCTGCCCGGGAGGGGCATCTCCTTCTATGCAATTTTTTAAAAGAGTTCCTTGACCCTGCTTTGTGCTTCTTGAGCTGCCGTTTGCCATCGCTGGGACTTTGATCCGGCCCTGAGTGTTGGGGAGAGGTCCTGTCTAAGGATGACCCTTCAGCGGCCAAGCTCCCCTTCATGCCACCCCCACCCTCGCCGACCTTTTCCTCACACTGTCTCTGGGAATCAGTAGCACATAACACATAGCTCCATCAGGGCTGAGCCTGAGCCTTGGCCCAAGCACTAAGAAACCCCTTTTCTCCCTAAGTAAGCAGAGCTGCCAGCTTTTGAGTCATTTCCTCCTTTGAGGTTCTAGAATCCAGTGCTCTGAAGTCTCTTGCAGGGAACCTTAGAGACCGCGTGCCCAGGATACAGACTCTGTGCCCATTTTCAGACCTGGTCTCTCTCATTTAGAAGGAGCAGTGGTTAGGTGTGCCTCTCCTGTGCCCTTCTTTGTCTCCTTTGGTGGGACCTCCTACACTGTTAGCATCTGAACTTTGAAAGTTAGCTGCAGATGGAAGCAAAGGAAAAGAATAATAAAAAGTATAGGGATGGGTTAAAACAAACAAACAACAACAAAATTCTAGGAGTTTTTGAATGCATGGTTTCCAGAAGCTGTAAAGTCACCTTCTGGGAAGGGCAGGGCTGACCCCTGCTCTGGGGCGGACAGTTGGAGTCTGGGACAAACATAGGGCTGAGCTTAGAGTTTGGACCTGGGTCACTGAGGTTCTTGGGGTTTGTGCCTTCGGGGCAGAGGATGCCTGAGAGGATTTTGGTGCTGTTTCCTCAGCTTCGTTTTGGACCCAACATGTCAGAGCAGGGGGACAAGACTTGGGAGAGTTGTCATACAAGAGAGGGGCTTTCTTTTTCAGGGCTACTATGGTTGATCTTGCGACTCTGTAAATATGTATGTAGACACTTTTAAAAGCACGTATTTATGGCCCCAACTGTAAATGCCCCGTTTTTAAAGTTTTATAACGTGTGTTATTTAATTGATCAGTCGACTGGCCGCAGTAAGGGGACTAATGGACGCAGGAGAAGATGTCCCTGTAAACTCTCACATGGGCAGAAAAGCACCCAGAATTGTCCAGTGTCACAGTTTTCTTCTTCATCCACCCAGCTAAACTCTGGTGTTCCTTTTTTTAATTCTTCAACTGGGATTTTTCCTTCTGTACACCCTGCAGCTAATTCTAACAAGCAGCATGGACTTGCGGCTGTTGCTAACCCCACTGACACAGTGCACCCCACTGCTGGTCACTGTACCCCAGGCTCTCTCAGCAGCCAGGAAAGCTCACGAACCCGAAGCCTTGGCAAGCTGCTTTCAGCCAAAGTTTGGCAAACTCTGAAAAATGTTGCTGGGCTCTTGGGGGATTCTCTCTCTCTCTCTTTCTCTCTCTCTCTCTCTGCATGTGCAAATTGTGCTGGGTCACCCTTCAACACTTTCCAAATTGTCAGGAAAACGAAGAGAAACTTGTGTCAAGATTGGTGTTTCCTGGTCAGTGGAGGTCTTCCAGCATGGTTTTAAGGTCACGCTGAAGACGGCTCTGTATCTGCCATGTGAAAAAAAGCGAACAATAAAAGTGCGGAGCGAGTGTGAAACATGAGTTTTCAGGCTGTGTCTTCCATGTTGGATTCTGGGCTGGAGAAAAGGGGGAGTAGGCTCTGATTTAGGAACAAGAGAAATCAGAGGCTTCGAGAAGACCAGTGGTGGGGCGTCCCTTTGCTACCTTCATGTAGCTCACGATTTTGCCAGACAGTGCATTAGCATATTCAGTTAAGACTGGACAACCTCTTGTGATCGAGGTTCACTCCTCTTCCTCCTCTGTGTGTGTGTGTGTGTTGGAGGGGTGGAGAGATGGAGAGAGATAGCGTCCCTGGAACTAGAGTTAGTTTGGCTGTGAGCCGACAGGCGGGTGCTAGGAATTGAACTTGGGTCCTGTGCAAGAGCAGCTCATGCTCTTAGTTCCCGAGTCACCTCTCCAGCCCCTCTAACATATTCTTAGAAATTTTGCTTATGGAGATCTCATTCGCTTTGGATGCACACACGACCTCATGCTCTCTGGAGCAAAGTAGAAAGTAATGGTGAACCTTTCATGGTGAGACTCACACCTTCAATCCCTGGTCCTGGACTTCAGGGCCGGGTGGTGATGGCAAGAAGGTTACCAGCAAAGTTCATGCAGAAGAGAGTAGGCCCTTCAAGATGATAGAGAGCGGGTCAGAAGGTGAGTCTCTTGTGGGTGTTGGGAGCTTGGAATTGGCTGTCAGGGTTTCCTAGAGAAGGAGACACAGGGTCTCCGGCTGTTGCTGTCAGGGCTCCTCTGCTGTCCGTGTCGGGCACCAGAGGAGATTGCTCTGTGTAGCGGTGCTGGTCTGTCCCTGGAATGAGATGCAGCACACACTTTTACTCATCCCACAGAGGGAGATGTCGGCCACACCACAGCCTGACCTGGTGAACTAATGAGCTTTTGTTTTGTGTATTTAACTTTGTTGTTACGTGAGTACAGCTGTTTTGTCTGCATGTATGTATGCACCACGTGAATGCAGAGCCTGGGGAGCCAGAAGAAGACACCAGGTCGCTTGGAACGGGAGACACGGTGGTTGTGTGCTGCCATGCCAGCCCTAGGATTGAACCTGGGCACCCTGCAAGAGCAGCCAGTATTTTTAACTGCGGAGGCATGGCTGACCTCAGTGAACAAATGAGCTTTTATTTTTTTAAATGGGGTTGCTAACACAAACATAGATTATAGGGGTTACAGAAACAGGGATGACGCAAGAGCAGCCGTGTCTCCGAAAAACCCATCACAGCTCACCTGATGGCACATGAAAGCTGCAAGCCTGGAGCTCTGCACAACTTGCAGGCCGCTGGCCAGATCTGAGAATTCTGTGGGCAACTCTGCCTCCTCCAAGCTGCTGGGCTTCTTGGAGTCTCCACCCCCAGTGCTGCCTTTTTCAGATGCCGCATGCTGGCTGGCTTCTTGTCAACTTGACACAAGCCAGAGTTACTTGGGAAGAGGGAACTTCAGTTCAGAAAATGCCCCCACCAGATCAGTCTGTGAGCAAGGCTGGGGGACATTTTCTTGATTGATGGTTGATATATGAGGACCCAGCCCACTGTGGGCGGTGCCACTGGCAGGTGCCACCCTTGGGTAGGTGATCCTGGCTGGTAAGAAGGCAAGCTGGGCAAGCGATGGGGAGCAAGCCAGTAAGCAGTGTTCCTCCATGGTCTCTGCTTCAGTCTTGCCTTCAGGTTCCTGCCCCAACCTTCCTGGGTGATGGACAACAAGCGAGAAGATGAAATGAACCTTCCCAAGTTGCTTTTCGTGTAGTTCTGTTTTGTTTGATTTTGTTCCTCAGGAATATAAACAGCAGGGAGGGTCCTCAAGGGAGAATCTTGTCAAGTCTCAGCTTTCCCAGATGTGTGGCTTTACCTCTGCAGTCTCATGGACTCCCATTTGCTCTTGGAGAGAATATTTCAGCTGGGAGGAAAGTGCTGCTTGAGAAGCAAGCAGGCTGGGATTTAAACAACGACAGTGTTTTTGTAGACACTTTCACTTCCCTCAGCTCCTCACCCTAACAGGCTCCAGCTGGCAGGACAGGTCCCAAGGCTCCTCTCTGCAGGTGGTTTTTGGCAAGCTAAGAAATGCATCCAGGTTTTACTTAGTGTTTGGGCAGGTGGCTGCTGTTGAAAGGGACCAGTACTGAGCCCTGGGATGTGTCAGTTCCCAACAGACACCCCCTTTTTTGTGGCCCTCTCAATTGCCATCTCACCAAAACCTTAGAGATACTAACATCACACAGCTGGTAGACATGGACCAGGAATGGGGCACAAGCCTTAGAAGGACCAGTGGCTAACATTTCTTCCTTGCTTGGCTCTACCATCACCTCCACCTCCATAGGGTTGGTCTCTCCAGCAGGTGGAAATGTCTCTGCAGAGGCCACTCTCCAGCCCCCAGGACAGAGCTCTTAGCCGCTGGACTTTTGTTCCACTACAGGCTCATGGCCACAGAAGAGGCTCAGGTTTCATTGGCCAGGCTTTGGAGCACCAGACCAAGTCAGAGCCCAGCATTGCAGGGCTGAGCCAGACACTAGACTGAGGTTGCCAAGGTAGCTCTGACATCTTGATGATTCTTTGCGTGTGCAGGCGCACAAGTGTGCATGGAGACACAGGTGTCCTCCAATGTATATGTACACCTCATACACATGTATGTGGACATGTGTGCACAGGGAGGCCAGAGGGAAACCCTACCTGTCATCTTTATATGCCACGCTGGGGACCTGGTGGGCTGGAAGTAGTTGGGTGCCCCACCCCAGACCATCCCCATCGCCCCTCTCCCAGCTGAGGCCACCCCTAAATTCTATCTCCAAGGGAGAATCTCTTTCAGGCCTGAAATTCACCAAATAGTCTAGGCCTGCTGGCCAGGAAGCCCCATGATGCCCCTGTCTCTGTTAGTGCTGCAATTCTAAATGCACACCACCACATCTGGATTTTAAATCATTTTACATATATTTAGTGTGAATAAGTGCACATGCCATGGTATGCGTGTAGAAGTTGGGACACAACTTGTGGGGCTTGGGTCTCCTTCCCCCATGTGGGCTCTGGGGAATCAAACTCACGAGTGCAAGGCAGGCACTTCACTGGTTTATTGAGCTATCTCTCTAGCCCTCTTGTGACTGTCTTCCCGGTGCTTCACAGAGCCTGCCTCCCTCAGCCACTTGGCTCCAATGAGGTAACATGAGGACAGGCTAAAGCAGCAGGAAGTCCTGTATTCTTCTGCAGCAGCAGCAATTAGAATGGCCTCAGCTTCTCGGGGATGAGTCAAAACCCAGTGGAAATCACAGCAAACCAGGACTCTGGTGATGAGGCCTGGGTGCTTTGCGACCAAGATTACAAACTTATGTATGCCAAGAGAAGCAGAGTTGCCGGTGCACAGTGCTTCCCAAATAGCACCTGCTGTTAGCCCTGGCTGGGAGGCTGGGCCATCATCCTGGGCACCTGGGAGGAAATGAAGCCTAGGGGATTGTGGGAGAAATCCTGACTGAATATATTGTTGACATGAGTGTGACCATGTTAAGGACACCAATGCCTCAGACTCATGGGAATGGCAGGGCTTTTCTCTGGTCCGAATACCCATGTTGACGTGTATGCAGAAGACCCCTCACTGTCCACTCTGTTGGAGGTAGCCTCCTATTTGCATCTGGTTCCAGATGGGATTTTCTAATCTTTAGCATCAAAACAACTCAGTGAGTACAGAGGACCGACTCTGTATCCTGTTGCCAGCGCCAGTCTCTGGCCCCAGTAGGTCCCTCTGAGTCACTGTAGGATGCACAGGAGGCCTCTGTGTATGTGTCAGGGATTAGACCTCAGAGACACCTTGGTTGTGCTGGTTTTAACTTCAAGGTATGGATATGACTGCAGCTGTCAAGCTGGATAGAGTGTTCAGCGCAGAGCAGTGTTTGCCGTGCTCTGCCTGGGCTGGGGCTATAGGCCTGTCCCCGTTTCTGTCCATGGCTTTGTGCCTGGCTTTGCTACAGTATAGGCTCTCTTTGTACCCACCTTTGGGTCCAAGGACCACATGAGGTGCTTTATTGTAAATGTTGCTGCTGCTCAGTTATTTTGCTATTGTGGAGCATTTTCCTCCAAGATAACAGCTGTCATCTTTATTGGAGATGCTGTGACATTCATAAGAGACTCCCCTAATTGGAGTCTGCTATCTCCCATGACTGTCGACTGCTAACATGGAAGGAGGGGTGTGGGGATGGCCATTGAATCCTCACTTGAGATTCTAGGCACTCCCTCTTACACCAGCTGGTCATTCGTATGTAATTCTGCCCTAATTGCATATGGCCTCTTGGTCTTGGGAGGTGCCAGTGCTTACAGACTGGGTGGTTAACTGATCCGGGACGGCGCATATGCAGCTCTGGGAAAGTCACCATTCATGCTGGGTGAGACTTTCCAGTAAAAACAGCTGCTTTGGAGCCACCCACGCTTCAATAAGTAGCCCCTCCCCCGTGCCAAATAAACTCATTGGTTTCCCAAGTTGGACTTGGGTGGAATCACATTTTGGGCCGTGGTTGGTGCCCTACAAGGAAGAGTAGATATTTGTTTACACAAAAGGCATTCCCACAGCAGCTGTCTGATAAGATACAGGACGCCCAATCATGTGTGAATTTTAGAAAATCATGAAAAAGACTTTGCAATGTAAGTATGTTCATAATATCACACAGGGCACACTCACACTAAAATTTTATGTGAAGTTTATGTGAAGAAGTTCAACTGTGCCTGGGTGTCCCACGTTGCCCTGTCTGGTAGCCCTCGTGCGAAGGTCTAAACGCCCTTACATTGCCCCTCTCCTTTGGATCTGCATGAACTGTGAGTGCTCACGGTCAGCTGGCCCTCAGCCCAGCAGCTGGGGCAGTGGCTCCTCCTGCCTTGAATGTGAAGGTCAGCAAGTGTCAAGTGGGGCCCTGAGGACTCTTAAAGAACGTTCAAGTGACTCTTGACACCGACAGCTCACAACTTGGGACTGCGGCTCTGTCTTCTGTTTGATGCATGGGATTTAGTTTCGGTTTTTGACTATGTAGCCTCCCTCTCTTGCCATCTGATACAAAGACTCAGAGGCAGAAGGATGAGTAAGAGGATCTGTCTTGGCAATGGCTGGCAGGATGTTGTAAAACAGAATCATTGCGGGGGAGCAAGAAAGGGTTCCAGCAGCTGTGAGCTCCCTTCTCTGAGCAGGGAGACACTGAGGGAGTGCTTCTAACTGACTGTTCCCGAGGGCTTCTGAAGACTTCCATGGTATGTATCCACTCAGTGGCTCCTGAGTGTCATTAAATACAATAAGGAGGGCTACCGACCAAGAGAGGGAAGGCAGGGCTGATGTACAGAAGCCCATCCCGCAACTGGAAGAATGCAGCCTGCCCTCCGGGTCATCTGTCCCTCTGTGTCTTCTCAGGCCTGAGGTATGCCTGCATAGCTCCTAGCCTCACCCGCCCCCCCCCAACCAGCCACAGAACCCACCTTAGTTTCCCTAAAACCAAGCACTATTTTTGTTTAAATTGAAAAGTTTATGGTGTTAGTAACTGAAAAAAAAAAATCAGAGAAAAACCTAAAGAAATCTTCAGTCTCCTGTAATTATTCCTATCCTTATTATTGCAGTTATTATTTAACACAGCAGTTGGTGCACGCCCTTATGGGCACATGTGGCATTGAACATACATGGGGACAAACTGATCTGACTGAGAAGATTTTATTGCTTTTTAAGCACAAAAACATTTCAGGTACGGAGCCTTGTTGAGAGTGCCATGGCTTTTTTAAGCTTTGGCTTCCTCTCAGCACCATGCTGAGTGGTATCTCCTTCTCACAAGATCCTATTGACAAACCAAAGTATGATTCCACCAAAGAGAACCAGTGAGTTTACTGGGTGTCCTTAAGGCCATGGGGAAGGGGCTGTTCGCTGGAACATGAGTGATCCCCAGAGCTGGAAAGTCTTCCCTATGGATGATGGTTTTTGTAGATGGAGCATCTCCTGACCTATACACCTTAGCAGTATACATCCTGAGATCCCAGGCCACATGCATTGGGGCAGAATTGCAAACAAATGGCTGGGGAGGAGTGGCTGGGATCTCAAGCAAGGGTCCCTCCACCTGCTCTGCCCCTTCCTTCTAGGATGGAATGTTGACGTTCAGCCGTGCTGGTGAAGACAGGCATTCACAGTTTGAAACGAAGCATGGTGGAGCCTTTGTGTGTGCTCCTGAAGATAGAACTGCTGCCACCGCCTTTGTCCCCGCAAGCAGGGTGCTTTTCCTCGGCAGGGGTTCTAAGCTTCCTGTTTTTCCTCACCCTGGCCTGTTACTACAGGATGTACGTCAGCTCCTGGGCATTCAGCCGCTGCTTGGCCAGATGGGCCAGCCAATTCCTTTTGCCGCAGCATCCACTTCTGATGCTTGAAGTGGACACAACTCTTATCCTGGACCCTGTAGTCTGTGGGTTTCCATGACACACTTCACAGGTCAGCTGCCAGGAAGTCCAAGGTGATGATAGGGAGGCGTCTCCTGTGGTTTCTCTTCTTGGTGTGCAGATGGCTGCCTAGTCCCTGTATCCTCACAATCACTCCTGCATATGAGCATCTTGTGTGTTCATCTTTTCTTATGGGTACATTAGTCAGTCTCATGGGTGAGGGTGCACCCATCCAGCCTTACTGACCTCCTTAAAGACATGGTCTCCAAACCTGGTCATCGTTTGCAGGGTGTGCTGCGTAGTTTTATGCCAGCTCACCGAAAGCTAGCATCATCTGAAAGGAGGGAGCCTCAAGAAAATACCTCCCTAAGATCAGGCTGTAGGCAAGCCTGTAGGGCATTGTCTTGATGAGTGATTAAAGTAAGAGGGCCTAGATCATTGTGGGTGTTACCATCCCTGGGCTGCTGGTCCTGGGTACTACAGATGTTGTGGGCTCCACTTGAATCCAACATAACTCAAGAACCAGATCAATACCGGTGACAAAAAAATTATTGTAATCAAGCTGCTACTGATCAATCAGGGCTGCAGAACAGACTCAGGAGCTGAACCATGACCCTGAAGGGATTTGTACAGCATATTTAAAGGATTGAAACCATAAAGCAAAGGGGAGCAGGGTGGGCCATAGCATTCTCTAATCATATTTTCACATAACGGGTTGAACGAGGGAGTTTCAATCACTCTAGATAGGACTAGGTTCCTGGGCCAGGGAGCATGAAACTTAGTTGACTCAACCAGCAAAATGTAGATGTCCTTGAAAGGTCTGGACTCAGACAA
The DNA here is from genome assembly GCF_907164565.1 of Psammomys obesus. Taxonomy (NCBI): domain Eukaryota; kingdom Metazoa; phylum Chordata; class Mammalia; order Rodentia; family Muridae; genus Psammomys; species Psammomys obesus. Next base: position 20,526,109 of record NW_026591598.1, on the reverse strand, counting down.
CTGTCTCCTTACAAGTTATCCCGGAGATGTCTGGGTCCAGACAACTGTTTCTTGACAGCAGAAGCTGTTCAGCTATTGGGAAGTCCCAAGTTCCCCTAGGGCCTGGGACTTTGAACTTCAGTTTTTCCCTATGATTAAACGGAGTCTGAAAACGAAACGGTGGTACTTAGAACACGTTTCTTTTGCTTGTTCCCATCATTAGAAAGCAGGCTGAGCAAATCCCAAGAAGCAAGCCAGCAAGCAGCATCCCTCCGCGGCCTCTGTGTCAGCTCCAGCCTCCAGGTTCCTGTTCGGTGTGAGTTCCTGTTCTCACTGCCTTGTTGCTGAACTGTTGTATGGAACTGCGTGAAATCAACTCTTTTCTCCCCAAGATGCTTCCGGTCAGGGTGTTTCCTCCCATCATGAGTAAGCCTAACGAAGACAGAGGGTTCTGACAAGGAAGAGTTCAACTTACAAACATGCAGGTGGGAGCAACTCTGTCCGTAGGATGGACATTTTGTAGTATTTTGTCCAGTTGAAGTGACAGGGAGGTGCATGAACAGAGAGCTGAGTCTCCAGCGGGGCTCTGGGGTCTGTGTAGAAGTTTGTCCAAGTCTTCACTTTGTTAAAGCTAGTCTCTCTGACTCCACCATGCTGTTGGGCAAGGTCCCGAGGTCCTAGTCACTGTGAGGATACAGCGTTCAGTTCACACTCCAGCCAAGGGCCAGAGAAGACATCTTGGAACAAAAACAGACAGCCACGGTGCCTACCTGGTGTGTGTGACACCCTGGGCTCAAGTCTCAGCAGCACACAAATCACACAAAAGCCAGAATGACATGTGGCCAACAAAGTGATTGGAGCCAAAAGCCAAGATGGAAACAAATAGAGAGATCTCTCTGCAGCTGCAGTGGCCTCAAGATGTGCTAATTCCTCTCTCTATTACCAGTTCTTCACTGGTGGCCTCTAAGAGTGACAGGTCATTTTTCTCAGGGATTTGTCCTTCTAAAGACCAGAGCCCATGTTTTCATCATTCCCTTGGAGTCCTTGAACTTTTGAAGGCCAATGGAGCGTCACGGAAATCCTCAGCCCTGACTGAGCTGCTTCCTCCTATGAGGATGCAGGATTAAACAGAATCACGAGCCTCCTCCATGGCGAGATGACAGGAAGAAAAATGTCATCGTGGCCTTGAGAATTTTATTTTTCTCTGATACAGTAAGATGGGAGTGACCTCAGCCATGAGCCAACAGAACCAATTGGCAGTGGCATTGGTCACAAATCATGACCTGACATTTATTGCAGCCAGGATCCCGGCAGATGGATTATTTAGGAAAAGGAGTGAAACTAAGATGGCCAAGCCTCTGCATCTTGAAAAATAACACCCGTGTCACTTATCATTCTGATGGAAGAGGGGTTCAAATTGGGAAAGGGGGAAAAGCACTGTCAAGTGTAGGTTTTGTGGGTACCTCAAGGGACAGCAGCAGCTCTTGTGTGGCATCTCCGATCAATTGTTCCTATGAAAATCTGCACCACCCCAGAGCTCTATGCCTCCAGCTGGGTGGCTTCTCCCTGGGCTAACGAAAGCAGAGCCAATGTCTCTGCTTTCAGGGTGGGCACTGATGGATGAGCTTCCCTGTGAATGCTAAGCTCCTTGCTCCCCTCACCTTACTCCTCCCCCCGAATCCCATGAAGCCCTTCCTGTGGCACATGTAAGCCCTTGGGAGGAGTTTAGCCTCTCTTCAGGGAGACACCAGCCTCCTTACTCCTTTACAGTCCAAGGCTTGAAGAAACGTTCAGGAGGAAGCCTGAGGCCTACAGTGATTCCTCCTCAGAGCAGGGAGGAGGCCTTTTATAGCAGTCTACAGGCAGTGGCATGATACCTGAGGGACCGTGGTTTTCAGTGGCATGTAGAAGTCAGATAGGCCCACCTTAGAGGTGATTCACTGGTGACTGAACTCTGATTTAACTGGGTTGCATCAATGGCCTTCTGTGGCATGGCTGTCCTTAAAAGGCTTAGTGTGCTAGTCTTCTTGGGGACAATGACAAATACCCCTAAATGGGCAACTTACACACAGGCCTGTATTTCCCCATGGTTCTGGAGGCTGAAGTCCAAGATGGCAGAGTTGGTAGGGCTAGTTGCTGAGGAGAGCTCTTTTTGGCTTGCCAATAGCTACCTTCTTACACTGTCTTTGCATACTTTTTTTTTTTTTTTTTTTTTTTTAATGCAGGGACATCTCTGTCCCTCTTCCTCTTCTCATACAGATGTCGACATGATTGGCTCTGACCCACTCTTAGACCTCATGAACCTTAATGGTCTTCTGATAGACCCTGCCCCCAAATCATAGCACACAAAGGCAGGTAGGGTGGGATTGGGATTTCCAAGGGAATTTTGGAGGAGATGCAACAATGCACAAATAAAAAGGGGGGGCCTTGACGCCTTCCTGGGGCATGTTAGTCACTGGGTAATGCCCCATTCCCACTTGAAGAGCTACAAGCTTTGAGATAACAGCTTGTCACTGTGGCTGTGTCCCCGCTGTGTCTTGCATGGGAAGGTGCTCATGGTCTTTTCCACCAGGTGCCCTTCCCCCACTCCATTGTAATATTCTATTACAATCATTAACTCATTGTCTTTATGTGTACATGAATATGTGCACACATAGGTACCAGGATGCACCTGTGAAGAACACAGGACAACGTACAGGAGTTTGTTCTTTCTCTCCACCGTGAGGGTCCGGGGGACAGAACTCAGGTCCTCCGGGTTGGCAGAAGTGCCTTCACCCACAGAGCCATCCCATCAGCCTCCACTTTGTTTTTTGAGACAGTGTCTCACTGGCCTGGAACTGACTTTGCAGTGAATTTGTGGCACCCCTCTGCCTCTGCCTCCCCAGGGCTTGGCAGCACCATAGCTGGCATTCTTATCTTTCAGATTTATATGTATAAGGTTTTTCCCCCCGGGTGCATGCTATAGGACATAGAAATGCAGTGTCTGAGGAGGCCAGGAGAGAATATTGGATTCCTTGGAACTGGAGTTGCAGACAGTTGTGAGCCACCATGTGGGTGCTGGGAATTGAACCCAGGTCCTCTGGAAGAGCAGCCAGTGCTCCTAACTGCTGAGCCATCGCTCTAGCCCCTGACTTGAGTGTGTGTGGGTGCTGGGTGTTGCGTATCACCTGAGGCTCAGCCCTCTGCACTCAGACAAGCCCTACCTCAGTACCCAGCTTTTAATTAAGATTTTGGAACTTGATGCCACAGCTGACAACCCAGATTTCGCCCCCAGAGCCCACGTGGTGGAAGGAGAGCTCCAGCTCCTGAAACTTGGCCTGTGACCTTAGTCCACATGAAGCGGGACGCATGCCCACACTCTTACTCATGCCTCCTAGAGACAATAATAAAAATGAAAGTTAAAAAGTTAAGTATTGATAGTGTACTCATTTGCAGGTTTTTATTTATTTATGTATTTATTTTTGCATTATTCTGCTATTTGTCCTAGTGCTGAGTTGCTTGTCATTTCCTTCAGTTTTGTGTTCCTGACAGGTGCCTGGCTTGCTTCACCTATAACCAGTGAGTCTCAAAGCTGTGACCCTTTAATACAGTTCCTCATGTTGTGGTAACTCTTCCCCCCACCATAAAATTATTTTGTTGCTACTTTATAACTATGATTTTGCTACTAATATGAACTGTAATATAACTCTGATATGCAAAGATACCTGATATATAACCCTCAAAGGAGTCACGACCCACAGGTTGAGAACCACTGTCCTGGGAGCCCACAGCTCTCGGCTTCTAGATCAAAATCTGACATTGCAGGAGGTCTGGGGAGTAGAGATGGCTGGCTCACTCACGGATGTCAGAGCTGTTGTCTATGAGGTTGTGAGGTCAAAATCAGAGCTGAGAAACAGATGGTGTTAGCTTGGGGTCTAAAGGAAAGGCAGGAGCCTGGCAGGCAAACCACAGGTGCTCATGTGCCATGCTCAGAGGGGGTGGGCGAACAGGACAGCACCGAAGCCACTGTGCCATGTGCGTCCGTTAATAATGAATACTTGCTAAAGTTCTGCCTGAGCCTGGGACCACCTGCCTTTAACTGCCCAGCACGGCAGCCCACACCAAGACTTGTAAGCCTGAGAGAAGCAATGGGAGCACAGAGAGATGCTGGTGCATTGGTCATGATGCCAAAGTATGCCCCCAGGTGTCTTCCACCCATAAATGGCCATTTGGCACCCAGGAGATAAGGTGGGGGAAAGCATAAAAGGCCACAGGGGCTCAGAGAAGATGCATCCAACACCGGGCCAACAGCACTAGCTGCTGTGCAGAAAGCAAACTGTGCAATTGCTGCTTTAATAATGTGCCTCGCGGCACAGCCCAGAACCCAGAGAATCCTGGCGTGCGTTTGGAAGTTTCTGTGGAGTCAAGTTCCTGGTTCCAGAAGCCCTTGCGGGCTTACCACCCAGTCTGCCTAGCGCAGCCTTGGATTATGCCCAGATAGTTATATTAAGACCTCTATGATGGTCCAAGACACACCACTGCACTTTCTAGCCGGCCAGCGTGTTCCGGGAATCCACTGTCTCTTCCTTCCCAGCACTGAGATTCCAGGTGATCCACCACACTCACCTGGCATTTATTTGGGTGCTGGGAATCCAAATTCTGGCCTTCATGCTTTTACCGGATGAGCCATCTCCCACAGTCTCCCCCGCAAACACCCTGCCTTGCACTTTGAAGGGCATTGGTTTGGGCAGTAAACAGCAGTCCCCCTAGTAACACAGAACTGAGCCCACACTTGATGAGCCCAGACTAAACCCACACTTGATGAGGTAGCTACTCAGCAGCTCCTTAAAGGAAACCCATCCCAAGAGAAAACAGCCTTGAGGCCTCAGCCAGATCCCATTCATCTATCCGTTAGTGACGAGGGTCCAGTCTACAAAACTCACAGGAAACCCGCGGAGGAATCCTGGACTTTTCACTGTGTTCAGGAAAGACTTGGAAAAAACATTGTCGAGATAGGTAAGGCTCAGCTTTCAGAACAGCTTGCTCCTCCAGGCAAAAGCCTTTCCCAGGAGCGGTGACCTGGTGACAAAAGCTTTCCCAGTGAGCACTAATATCACCCGGTTCAGGTTAATGTGTGAGCTGGACAAGTCTGTTTCAGACAGCTGGAAATAACAATAGCATCCACTCAGTGGCCCTGCTGCTTTGGGGTAAGGATTATTCAAGTTGCGGTATGTCCACCCACACCATCAAAAGCCGTGTCTGCACACTTGTGCAATCACATGGAAGGCGGACATAGGCGATTGTGAGCTTGAGGCCAGCCAGGGCTACACAGCAAGACATTTTCTCATAGAACAAAAAAAAAGTTAAGAGGCCAAGGTAAACAGTAAAGGATCAGTCGATAAAGTGCTTGTATACAAGCCTGAGAACCTGAATTAGGTCCTTAGAACTCATGTAAAAACAAAACCAAACAAAACCAAAAATGTGTTCTAGGAAGACAGAGATGGGTAGATCTCCGGGATTCCCTGACCAAGCTAGCTCAGGTTAACGAGCGTCACAAAAACACCCATCCCCCACAAACAAAACATAAAGCCTCAAGGTAGACACCTATAGAATAATACTGAAGAGGGAGAGCGGGAGAGACAGACAGAGAGGGGAGGGAGAGGAAGGGATGGAGAGAGAGAGAGAGGAATTTTGGTTGAAGCGTCTTGATCATAGGAAGACACAGAGACTGAGTGCCCACTCCCAGAGAACATCACAGGCAGGCCTCCAGCAGACACCCTAGAGCCTCACAGTTCTCTCTCCACCTTTTATAGATGTGACCACTATCCTGATCCCCAGGGCCGTGAAGTTCAAAAGGATGGCACTCAGTGGAGCTGCACATGTATTTAACCTGGCTTAATTCCTCAGCCGTCCTTGCCATCTGCTCACTCTCATCCTGACTCTATTCCGTCTTATGAATATTCTCATCCATTTTGATCTGCTGTGGTTCAAAGTTTGGCTTATTTTTGGCTTGAGGCTGCTATGAATAATGAATGGTTCCGGGAATGTTCTGCTGATGTCCTTGAGCTCTCATTTGAACATACCTAGGAGACTTGCTGGGTGTTGTAGTTTTATCATGTTGCTGTGAGAAAACATTGACTAAAAGCAGCTTGGGGGAAAAGGGGTCTATTTCAGCTCACAACTTACAGTCCATGACTGAGGGAAACAGGGGTTGAAGCAGAAAACATGGAGGAAGACTATTTGCTGGCGTCCTCAAAGTTAGCTTTCTTATATAGCCCAGGACCTCCTGCCTGGGGAATCACGCCCCCTACAGTGGGCTTTTCCTGCCTACATCAATTAATTGTCAAAACAGTTCTCACAGATCAATCTGATCTGAGCAATCTCTTCATTAAGATTTGCTTCTCAGGTGACTCTGGGCTGGGCCAAGTTGACAGTTAAAGCTCACTAGAACGTAGAGTCACAGGGGAGGGGATGTCCAACTCTAAAATAAAGTGACATTCAGCTTCCTAAAGGTCCCACTGCTGCATTCTTCCCCCAGCCACATGGAGAGTTCCCATTGCATTGTACCTTTGTAAATGCCCAACAATGTCAATCTCAAATGCTGGCTATGATGTGGACGCATGTTCAGAGTCCGTTGTTATGTTCATTTGCTTTCCTTATGATTACTGAAAGTGAGCATCTTTTCATATTTGTCCACTTTAAATACCATGTGTTAATCAGCTTACCGTTACTGTATTAAAATACCCAAGGTAATTAATTATTTATCAGGAGACTGCTTTTATTTTGATGGCTTTAGAGGTGACTTCATGATTGGCTGGCCCCAGTGTTTGATTTAGACCTATTGTAAGGTAGCATGTCATGAAAGAAGAGATTGATGGAACAAGTCTGCTCAGCTTGAGGCCAGATTGCAAAGAGGAGGTAGGGGAATAGACCCAGATGCCACAGTCTCCTTTAGGTAGCAAGGGTAGCAGAACTGCCCGCCTTGCGCTAAGCCTCCAAGGGGCATCTTGGAAAGGCATGGTGCTGCCCCGACTCCTGCCTTCGTCCTATGACTGTGAGGACCTCGAAGTCCTGCCAGCCTGTGGAGCTGGGTGCTTAGGGGACCCGAGTCTGCTCTGGGCCCACGGTCACTCCTGTTTGCTCCAGAGTGAACTGGCATCGTGGGGAGCGCTGTGGTTTCCTCCAGCTGACTCCCTGACTTGCTCTTCCTGAACAAAAGGGAAGCCAGCCTGAGGTCAGTGGTTGTCTCACTGATGGTGGGCAGGAGTCACTTTGCCAGTGACTCCAAGACTTCACATTAGGCCACCTCCCACAGTTCCCATCACCACCCAGTAGCACCAAGCTAGGGAGAGAGCCTTTAACATGGCCCTGGAGAACATCTCAGAACCAAATATAGCACCTAGAGCATCATTCTGCAAAGTGCCTGTCCAGGTTTCTTCTTCACGGTTCAAATGAGTTGTCTTACTGCTCAAGAGGAATTATTTCTATGAGAGTATGGGTCTGTCCTACTTAGCATCAACTGTTAACTTGACCCAGCCTACAGCCAGCTGAGAAGACAGCCTTAATTGAGGGATTGTCCAGCTTGGCCTGTGGGCAGTCTGTGAGGAATTGCTTTAATTGTTCTTTGTTGTAGATAGCTAAGCCCACTGTGGCTTTCACCATTCCCTAGGAAAGTGGTCCTGGGCTGTCTAAGAAAGCTGGCAGAGCCTGAGGAGCCAGTAAGCAGCTTTCCTACATGATTCCTGCATCCAGGTTCCTGCTCTATGTTCCTGACCTGGATTCCTCCAGGGCTGGGGTATGCTGGGGTGGGAGTTCTAAACCAGATAAACCTCGCTTCCCTAGTTTTGATTTGAGGGTTCTATTACAGCAACAGAGAGGAAACTAGGGCAGAAATTTCACCCCTTTATCACGGGATGAGTGGAAGAGCAAACTGCAGGATGGGAGGGTTTGCGTCTGTGTGCACCAGGGCACTGGCTACCGCATACGCACTTGGAGGCTAGAGATTCACACAGGTATCTTTCCCAATCGCTCCCCACCTTGTGTTTGTTTTTGAGGCAGGGTCTCTCCAAACCTGGAGCTCACTGGTAGCTAGGTTGACGGTGAACTTGGAGAAGCCTCCTATATCTGTCTGCCTAGGGCTGAAGTTCTACTTGTGTACCACTCTGCCTGGCTTTTTCTATGGGTGTTGGGGACTTGAACTCAGTTCCACATGCTTGCACAACAGCATTTTATCTCCCTAGTCCCAGAGGAAGGTCTTCATGTTGATGTCTGATTAGTCAGTCTTTTTCTGTTTGGTCAGTGCTTTCTGTATCTTATTGAAGAAGCTTGTTTTAATCTACCAGCTGAGAACATCCATGAGTGACTCTGAGGAGAGGAGCTATATAGAAGCCCACATCACTTTTTGGATTGACATCACTGCGCTGATCTTCGTGCTTTGACACTTGACTTCACGGAGAGAAAGATTCCAGAGAACTTCTTAAGGTAATCCAACCGAGTCTTGCAGCTTTTGCTGACTTGTCCCGATCTTCTGAATCGTGCTGATTTGTTTTGCTGTTTGGGGTTGGCCTTTGGACTGGACTGGTGGTACCTGGACAATGAAGAGTGGACTCACTCCAAAGAACTACTTCTAAAAATAGTCTACAACCCCCTTTACCTAATAACCTTCTTTCTCCTCCACCTCTGGTCAGTGGCTGAAGGGAGGTAGACATGTTGAAGAACCCTAAATAAAGTAGGCTTGGTGAAAAGTCTAAACCTACCACCGTGTCTGCCTGCATGCCAACATGTTTCCTGACATGACGATAATGGACTAGATCTCTGAACTGTCAGCCAGTCCCAGTTAGATGTTTTCCTTTATAAGAGTTGCTGTGGTCATGGTGTCTCTTCACAGCAATGAAATCCTAACCAAGACAACAGTTTACGGGATTTCCATGATCACTATGTCAAACACAAATGTTCATGAGTTTGTTTTTCTTTTTCAAGCCTCAGATCTCATCGCTTCCACTTTCCCCTCATCCGGCCCTCAGGGGAGGCTCTTGACATTTTGCTGTTATGAAGTGCTCCTTAGTGGAACCCTTTATTATGTTAAGAAAGTTGTCCTTGGGGGCTGGGGAGAGTCAGAGGTTAAGTGTACTGGCTGCTTTTCCAGAGGCCCCAGAATTCAATTCCCAGCAACCTACAGGTGGTTCGTAACATCTATAGCTCCATTTCCAGAGGATCTGATACCTTCTGGCCTCCATAGGCACCATAGTGCTCAGGCATACAAGCAGGCAACACACTATACACATAAAAGTAAAATAAACAAATTTTTTTTTAAATAAAGAAAGTTGTCCATTTTCTTTTATTTTATTGATACCTTTTTAAGGCCTGAACCAGGCCTTAAAGGCGCATGAATAATTTTTGCATTATATCTTATTTTCTTTGTAGAAAATAAATACTGGTCTCAAATGATCTGTCTGTGTCTCTTGGTCAGCATGTTAATCATGCTCAATTTTTTAGTAGATTGTCTAGTTTTGGGTTAGTTCTTCCATTTTCGCTTGCATGTTTATTCTTCCCTGCAGTACATTCCTTTTTTTGTTTCATGTTTTGAAGCTTGTTGGACTGATAGTTTCGTTGTTATGAAAAGTGCTTCCGTCTGCCTTAGCTGCTTCTTATCTTCTGGATAGCAATAGGCTCATCAGTGTTCTTACCTCCCATCTCTTCTCCCTTCCCTGCTCATCTCTCCTTCCTCTCATCTCCTTCTCTTCTTCACTCTCTTTCCTTTTATTCCTTCCCTCCCTTTCCTTTTCCCTCTCTTCTCTCCTCTCTTTCCCTCTTTTTCCTCCCTTCCCCTCTCCACTTTTCCTCTTGTCTTCTACCCTTCCCCTCTTCTCCCTTTTCCTCTTCTAACTCTCTCCCACTGTATCCTATCTTTGGAGACAGGGTCTTACTAGGCAGCCCCTAATGGCTTCAAACATGTGATCCTCCTGCTTCATAGCACTGTGTGCTAAAATTACAGCCATGTTCACCAGCCTGGCTCTCCACCAGCTTTCTTAATAATTCACTTCTCTCTCCTTTCCTGACATTTTTTTTTTTTGGATTATTTTTACACTCATTTTCTTATTAGCATAGTAAGATTATAAATTTTTAAATAATTTTCAGTGACTATTCAAGAGATTAAAATGTGCCCCTGACTTATCAAAGGTTCATAAAAATGAATACTTTTTATTTCCACGCGGACAATGAAAGGATCTTAGGCCATTCTAATTTCATTTACCTTGTTCTAATGCCGAAGCTATTTTTGTTCTGTATTTTATTTCTGTAGAAATTTCTATATAAAATCTATATAAATTTCTATAGAAATAAAGTATTTTAAGTGCCACATATATTTTATTAAAATATATGTGGCACTTAAAATACCACAGTGAATTAATATTCTAGCATAGAAAAAATAATGTTTTTATATAATCTATAAGCACTGACATACATTAATACGCCTGTGTGTGCTGGGCCCACACTTCCAGCCTTCCTTTCTCTTTTTGTGATTGTCAGGTCTTTCCTTTGGGTGGTTATTTGAGACTGGAGGTAGACTGCTCCCTGTCTGTTCTTGAGCAATGCTGTTTCCCGAATGAGATGTAACTAAGGAAGGCTGCAGACAGCAAACTTCCAGTCTTAGCATTTTTCACATTCCCTGCTTGGCTACAAAGAGAATCACTTTCTTCTATTTCTCCACATTTTCATGGACTTATTTATTTATGTCTGTAAGTGTGTGCTAATTTGCCCACTCATTCACTTATCTGTCCATTCACACAGGCTGTGTGGTGTTTAAGCCCAGGCTTGGCTCCCTATCAAGACAGGGCATTAGTGGTGGTGTGAAGAAACCAGAGCCCTCTTACATGGCTGGCAGGGATGCAAAATGATGACACTGTTGGAAAGCGGGCAGTTCCCCAAATGACTAAACATAGAATTAGCACATGACCTAGAAAGTCCACTCCTTGATACACACCCCAGGGAAATGAAAATAAACGCCAGCAACAGAAAGTGGATGTGAGCATTCACAGCAGCATAAATAATAGATAAACAGTATGATGTAATATAAGTAACGCGACAGTCAGTGGGAGGAAGCAACCCGCATGTCCAGCATCAGACCAACAGAGAGGCAGAAAGGGGCTTTGTATACACTGTTTTAGTCAGTGTTCTGTGCTGTGAAGTGATACCGAGGCCCAGGCAACTCTTAAAAAGGAAGGCATTTAATTGGGGCTGGCTTACAGTTTCAGAGGCTTAGTCCATTCTCATCATGGAGGGGTGTACGGCTGCGTCAGGCAAGCACGGTGCTGGAGAAGCAGCTAAGATAGAGAGAACAGAGAGACAGACAGAGACACACATCTGACCCCTTGTGACACACCTTCTCCAACAAGGCCACACCTCCTAACCCTTCCAAGCAGTTTACCAACTGGGGACGAAGCACGTACATAAAAGAGCACTTGGGGGCCATTCTCATTTGAACTACTACACAAACATGATGACTATTATTTATAACGAAGAGTTTGGTGTTTCTATGTGCTGCAAGGTGGGTGAACCCTGAGAACACTGAGTTAAGTGTAGGAAGCCAAGTACAAGCTAACATATTACAGAATTTTGTTCATGTGAAAAATCCAGAGCAGGGAAGTGAATAGATGTGGAAAAGTAAGTGTTTTCTCAGGCTTGAAGGGAGACAGGGGTGGAAGGGCGAGACCTGAAGTTTGTAGCTTTCTTTCTTTGTCTGTGGCTGTAGACGTATGCTTTTTGTGTGCATAGAAGCACTTGTGTATGGAGGTGAGTTAGTGAGAGAGAATGAGCGTGTCTGTGTATGTATGTGTGTATGTGTATATATGTGTGTTTATGTACATGTGTATATGTGTGTGTGTGTGTGTGTGTGTATGTGGTGCGTGTGTATGTATGTATGTATGCCCAAAATCAACCTCATTTTATTCCTCAGGAGTCATCTACCTTGTTAATTGAAACAGGTCCCTCACTAGGATCTGGAGTTTGCTAACTGCGCTAGAGTGGCCAGTGAGCTTTAGAGATCCACCTGTCACCACCTTCCACCACCGGGATTACAAGGGCAGCCTCCGTGCCGAGATTTTTACATGGGTGCTGGGGTCTGAGCTCAGGTCTTCTTGCAGCAAGCACTTTACGGCTGAGCTATCTCCCCAGCCTCCATGATGTATTAATGCTATGTGTCAGTGGTTGTGCATACACTAGAGCCACAGAACTATATACTTTAAGTTGAAGAATGATGTGGCATAAGAAATATGTTGATAAAAAATGTAAGAGAACATCCATCACTGTGATTCTCTAGACAACTAGAGTCATTATGGGACCTCTGTGGCTAAGCCGTAGCACAACTTCTCAGTGAGACAGGCAGTAGCTAGCTGGAAAGCCATGTGGCACAGAGGTAAATTACCTATTCAAGGCTATGCAACAAGGCAGGGGAATCTTGGCAAAGCACATGCATTTTTCTAAACTTGCATTTTCTTCCTCTGGAAAGAGGACTGTGAGCATCTGCTGCCAAAGGTGAACGTGCACGGACGTCACAGTACAGAGCAGTACGGTACAGTGCAGAACACTCCCGTGCAATACAGTATTCCAGTGCAGTCCAGTGGTTCATGCTGTGCAGCAGCCTCAGTGCCCACAATGGTCTGGGATGTGCTACACCCCTCCCCTGCCCCTGCCAACCCACATTGGAGTTTAATTCTTATCATAAAGTATTAGGAGGGTAAAAACTTGATTTGACTATGGTGTTCAAAAGAGGCCTTTGGGCAGGAGCTAGGATTAGACAAAGTCATGAGGGTAGAGTCCTTGTGAAGGAACACTAGTGACTCTGTAGGAGGAGAGAGGCCAGGAAGACACATTGCCATGTATGGCTCACTGTGACAAAATGTCTGGGCTGGCCAGCTTAGGGAGAGGCCCACCGTGGTTTCAGAGGTTCTAGTCTGTGGCGACATCACATAGGTTTATTTTGGCAAAGCAGTGCTTCATAAACGGTGTTGGGTAGAGAGAGGTGCTGACTTCCTGGCAATAGAAAAAAGGAGAGGCAGGGGTGAGGGAGGAAGGGAGGGAGGGAGAGAAAGAGGAATGAAAAGAAGACAGGACAGTCTTTCAAAGGTCCTCCCCCAGTGACCAGCTTCCTCCTCCTAGGCCCCATTTCCTAACAACCCATCGTCCTATGAACTCCACAGTAGGTTGACCATTGAATATCTTGACATATTCATGGACCAATCACCTCTCTGTGACAGCATCTGCTGAGGGTCAGGCCTTCAATCTATGAGTGAGATTTTGAGAGGGGGGCGCATTTGATAATTGAACCTTAACACATTTTGATGACCTGTACCTCCCAGGGACTCTGCCAGGAAGAAGGGTGTCACATGAAGCCCCTCCACCTTCTAAGAACCCTCATCCAAAATGAAAATTTCTTTATTTAAAACACACCCTGGCTGTGATACTGTGTTATTACCTACACCAAACAGACTGAGAAAGAAAGGAAATATCATGAAAAAGCTGGTTCTAATCTCAGGGTCACGTTACTATAGATTGCCCTTCACCTCGCCTCTGCCCACCCTGCATGGCTGTAGTTGCTTCTCTGCACCTTTGGGAGTGGTGGGCTAGAGCAGCTGGGCTGCTGAGCTTGATCTGACCTGTGGAATCAGTCCTCAACTCTCAAGGGTTGCTGAATCTAAGCAAGGTTAACAGAGCCCTTTGGGGAATGTCACTTTACAATCCATCGACTGAAAAGGTACCCAGGGAGAGCTTGGAAACATGGGTCTGCACACTGACTCGATCCAGGAAAATCCATCTCCTTCTTACAAGCCCTAAGTGGACCTTAAACCCTTTTCGGCAGAACACAGCATTTTGAACTGGCCTCTCACAAAGGGTTCAGTTGGGCCCAAATCCTGTCCACTAGCACAATCCTCTTCCTCCTGCAGGTGCAGCTCTTTCGTCTTTTATATCCTGCTCTGATGTTCTGTGCCTGAGAGAGCTATCAAAGATGCTAGTCCTCACACATGCTTCAATAAGAAGCTCCCCCCAAGCCTGTGGTGCACTGTCTGGTATGTTTGTCCATGTTTATGGCCAGTAGCTCCTTCTGTTTATCAGGGACAGATAGACAGATAAATGTTGCCTTTCCCAGCATCTCTTCTTTTCTTTCTTCTCTCCCTTTTCCATCTACTTGTGCTTAGAGTTGGGTATCAATTAGAGAGTTGATCTGTGTTCTAGCAAAAATAAAATAAGAGCCCTTGGTCAGTGAACTTCTCTAATCATGAGGCGATGATTAAGGCTGGGCTATGAAAAGAAAACTCTCTGCTTTCCTTTCCGAAGCTGTGTCTAACCCTGAACACATCCTTGTCTGTGAGGTGTAAGCTGTGTTGTAGGCTGGACCCACAGGGAGGAGAGCTTTGCTGCACCAGTGGACTGAAGCCCGAGGCAAGGAGGTTCAGTGTTAGAAATCTGATCTATCGGAAACCCAGACTTCTTAAGATGTTGCTTACTGGGTGGAGAAACAGCTCAGTGCGTAAAAATGCTTGCTGTGCAAATACAAAGACCTTAATTTGATCCCCCCAGAGCCCATGTAAGAAGCTGGTCATAGTGGCAGGGTTTAGTAATCCCTTCACCAGGAAGGTGGAAATAGGGGTATTCATTGGGCTCACTGGCCGGTTAGCCTGGGTGATAGGATTTGGGTAAGGAATGTCCTCTATAGGGTCAAGTGTTTGAACTCTTGGTCCCCAGTTGGTAAAGCTGTTTGGGAAAGTTGGGGGATATTTAGGAAGAGGAGTCTTAACAGAAAGAGTACATCAATGGGAATGAGTTTTGGGGGTTTATCGCCTCGGCCACTTCCTGTTGTTTTTCTTTGCTTCCTGCTTGTGGATGGGATGTGATCAGCTTCCTGACTCTCAGGCAGCTCCAGCTGCTGTGTCTTCCCTGCTTTGATGGACTGTCGCCCACCTGGCCCTGTGAGCTAAAATAAAACCCTTCTTCTCTAATCTGCTCTTTATCAGGGCAGTTATCACAGCAACAGAGAGGGAATTAATACATCAATACATTCAATTAAACAGTTAAATTCTGGGCCAATTAAAAAAAATCCTGTCTTAAAAAAGAAGTGGTTGGCTGGGTGCCTGTAATCCCAGCACTCAGAAGGCAGAGGCAGGTGGATCTCTGTGAGTTCAAGGCCAGCCTGGTCTACAAAGTGAGTCCAGGCCAGCTACATCGAGACCCTGTTTCAGAAATCACCCCCACAGAGAAGCTTTGTCTTAGAAAGCACCCCCCCCAAAAAAAACCCCAAGTGGTTAGCATCTGAGATTAGCTCCATGCTTAAACAAACAAGCACATGCACACATATGAACACATGTTCACACATACACGTAAATGTTGGTGAATAAGTTTAAAATGCCAACACTGATAGTATAGGGTTGGAAATCCATAGAACAGGGCCGAGACATCATCCCACATCCATGAAAATAGACTATATTGTGATATTGAAGCCACAGCAGGACAGGCTGGGTAGGGCCTCCATCACCATATGCTGGGTAGCTCATACAGCAGTAATTTTTTTTTTTTTTTTTCTATTCTGCCTGCTGGAAGTCTGAGCTGAGTGTGTCAGCAGAACCTGGTTCTGGTGAGGAAGTTCTCCTAAGGTTGCAGACTGCCTGCTTCTTGCTGTGTTTTGGTGGTGATGAGAACAAGGGCGATCTCTTGCACCCTTTTAACAAGGGCGCTGACCCCACTTTTGAGGGCCCCACCATTAGAATCTAATTGGCCTCCCCCAGTACTCTAGCATCTAGTAGCCTAATAATTGGGGTTATGCTCTCAATGCACAGCGCTGTGGGATGGGCATTCAGTCCATTGCAGAGGAGAAAAAGGTAATTTGAATAAACTTGTTTACAATACTAGGGGCAGAAGATGCTGCCGCTGCTTAATACCAGATATATAAGCAGGTCCCTCAGAGACTAAAAAATGCTGTGTATGTGCCTTAGTTTTGTTTCCTGCTGCTGTGACAAAACAGCCTGAAAAAAGCAGCTTAGAGGGGAAGGAGTTTATTCAGCTCACAATTCCTGGTCGCAGTTCACCACGGTAGGGAAGTCCAGGTGGCAAGCGATGGAAGCGTCACATGACATCACATCCACAGTTGCATGTTGTATGAATGTGATCAGAGGGCACCTTGGGGGAGTGGGCTCTCTCCATCCACCATGTGGTTCCCGGATATTAAACTCAGGTTGTCAGGCTTAATTCCCTTACCCATGGAGCTATCCAGACAGTTCCCATTCAGGCTCTTCTGTCTAGGGGATGGCACCACCCACAGTGGGCAGGCCTTCCCTCCTCAGTGAATGTGATTGAGATAATCCCCCACAGACATAGACATACCCACAGGGCAACCTGGGCTGGCCGGTCCCTCACGCAGACTCTCATCCCACACGCTCTCTAGATTGTGTAGAGGAGATAACTACAATCAACCATTTTGGCACAAGGGGTGAAAGTGTGAAAGGTGCTAAGGTTGTGACCCGGAAGTAAGGAAGAGTGTCTTTGGCAGGATTAGCAAATCAGACTGTAAGTCCAGAACGTGGTGGGTCTGACCACATTTGTTTCTAGTTAAAAAAAAAAAAAAAAAAAAAAAAAAGATAACAGGTACAAAACTACAGGTAGATAACCTACAGTGAGAAGCCACCAACAAAGCCCAGGGGTAAGTGTTTAATGTGTGGCAGTCACAAGGGAAATCTTGCAAATCAGGAAGGAAGCCGGGAAACAGGACAGGACCAGAAGAGGAACTTTCCTGAGAGGAAAACAGCAGTGGCTAATATACTTTCCAGGAAGTAGCTGTTTTTTTGTTTGTGTGCTTGTTTTTTTTAATTAAGGAAGGGTAAAGCAAGACAATGACACTCTGGAAGACAAGCTGGAAGGGGTAGTGCAGGCTTAATCTTCGTGAGTTCAAGGCCAGCCTGGTCTACATAGTGAGACCCTTTCTAAACAAACAAACAAACAAACAAACAAACAAACACACCACCATGAAATCAGAGCGTCATCTGTATTCTGGAGCAATTCCCTGGCTTCCTCTGCCTCCGAGGTAACACTGAACTCTGTGCCACCTTTGCAGATGAAGGGCTGGCACTGGGAAAGGGTCTTTCCTGTCAGAGCCTGTATGTCCGTAAGTTGCTGCACTGTTTTCTTTGGCACCTTCCGTCCTAAGGAGGCTTTAAACTTCTCTGGAGGAAAACACACATTAGTGCTTACATGGCTACAGCTGGCTGTTTGCAGCACGTGTTCTCTTGCTCCAGGTGCCCGTGGCTCTGCCTGACCTGCTGGTGATTGCCAGCACGGAGCAGTGTCTGTAAAATCGGCAGGTGGGGTGGCAACTTCAAGACCCAGGGTCCATCCAGGTGGTAGTTGTAATCCTGTGGAAGGGTCCTCTCATCCCCCTCCCCCACTTTTCAGACAAACTGCCTCTGTTTGGAGTAGTGGGGCTGAACATTCTACGCCTAGCCCAGGGTGGGTAAGCAGCCCTCCTCCTGCTTTCTCCCTCCCGGGGTCACTGGGAATGGATGACGCTTCTCTGTTTTCCTCTCCCGGATCTGTGAATCCCGCTGCCAGCGGTCTGGTGTCCTGGGTCTGGCGCTTCCTGGGCTGTGGACAGGAAGCGGTTACTCCAGCCCTGAAGCCGGCTCTCCAAGTAACAGCCCCCTTTGCATCACGGAAAGGGGACAGCAGAGCTGAGCGGGCAGGGGACAGCGCTGCAGTAGGTCGCAGCAGGGGCTCTGTCAGCATGTGTCATTCCGCAGACCCCCGCCGTCAGGCCAGGCTGCGGAGAACTGCAAGGCAAAGGCACCCGGAGGAGTGAAGGATGAGCCAGCGACACCGGTGGGCCCCCAGCGGCAGAGCGCCGTCCCGGGGAGCTGCTGCTGCGCACACCTCTCGCCGTCTTCCCAGGCTGCAGCGGCCCCTCTGACCCAGAAGCCGGACCGGAGCCGCGGAGATACAGCCTGGACCCAGGAGCCTCCGGCTGCCGCTGGTGAGGCCAGCTCCCCAGAGAGCCTGGGCAGCGCTTTGCCTGCAGCTGGTGCTGGGACGCAGCAGGGCTGGAACCCTCTCTAGCCAGTGGGTCTGAGGAGCACCGGAGAGGCCCCGCACATCCAGGCTCCTTCCTCGGACAGAGGAAGTAACTCCTGTTACAGGGGCAGTTTAGATTGAGCTCCAAGCTAAGGCTTGTAGCCCCACCCCCTCAGGTTTGCACAGCCTTTGGGGTGTCGTTTCTCACCTGAGTGGGGTTTGAGAAAAAAACAAAACTGCAAGGAGCAGGGCAGGGTGCTGAGGGCGAGGCAGCCCTGTAAACTTTGGAGGCGGGGACGTTTTCTTGAAGGGGGCAGGTGTCCCGAAATCTACCACTGTTTTGGGCTAGTGATAAAGACTGCTGGTGAGACGCTAAGAATTCCATCACAGCCACAAGACCAAGAGCAAGGACCTACGACAGTCATGGAGGCCACGCTGACAGCAGCCAGTTCCCCCACGGGCCGCGTTACCTTCTCGCGGGTCTTCGGCCAACAGTGCCAGCTGATGGAAGCAGGTAGGATGTGGCCAGAGTGAGAAGCAGAATCTTCTGGCAGTGGAGGTCTGTCAGTGTGTGTGTGTGTGTGTGTGTGTGTGTGTGTGTGTGTGTGTGTGTGTCTGATCTCTTTCTCCGTGTTATTCTGGGTGACACTTACCTGCGATGTGATAGCTGACATTTATCACTTTAAATGCTAAACTTTTTAGGCCTGACTCTGAGACTTGAAGCTAGCATCGGGGCATGATGAGTGAGGGTCCCTGCTTGTCTTTTTTTCTTTTCTTTTTTGGACTGTTTTCTCTGGCCAGCTGCTGGAGGAGGGAAACCTGTCCAGAAGAGAGAAGGTAGAATGGTGAGTGGTGAGGGTCCCCACCTTTGGGGACAGCTGTCAGTCGTGGACCAGTTGCCTCTCTGTTCTTTGCCTCTCTGCTGCAGCCATGCCTCCAGGCACTGTTGGAGTAGCTTGGACGCCCGCGGTTGCATCTTCGCGGGCTCTTGGCCCTGCCAGGGGATGTCTCAGGCAAGGCATCCTTTGCTCATGGGTCTGTCTGGTGTTTTAAGAAGATGGGAAAAGTTGGCGTCGCTGCAGTCATAGCTCATGCCAGCCATCTTGCTAAGATGTGGGTTTGATCACAGAGTAAAGTCAGGTACCGGTAAATGGTTCCATGTGAGTGATCGCTGGAGGGGAGCCCACAAACACTGCTTACGGTGCTGTGGGAACCAACTCAGAACTGTGTGTCTGTTTGTCTGCCTTTTATTTATTTATTGAGTTTGTTCCTATGGAGGAAAGGACTGAGTTTAAGTGTAATTGTGTATTTTGCCTCGAGGCTCAGGAAGATGTTGGAAGACCGTTGTCTTAGTCTGGGGCTGAGTAACGTGGATACTTTCATGGGTGGTTCCATGACCGTGGGAATGGCAGACCCTTCCTCCATCCCTGGGATGTCTTACTCTAGGTATAAGACAGAATATCTGGATGGAGGCCATCTGTTTTGGTCAGCCCACAGGGAAGGCCCTGTGCCTTCAGAAGCACCGCATGGCAGAGATGTTGGAGTCTTGCTTGCTTCTAACCAGCATGTGTCTGCACAGAGTGGCAGGTTGGGTCCTGGTTTCACTTTTATAAGTTATAAGTTGTTTGTCCTTAGGCAGGATTCCTAGCCTCTCTGTGCCTCAGTCTTCTCATCTGTGGAGTGGGGGATGCCAGGCATCATTACACAGGGTCATTGGAAAGGTGAGACAAGCTAACACATGGTGGATACCTTTGTGTAGGCCTGTGTGGCCAGCTGGCCTTGCAGAGATGGGCACGGTGGCCTTGCAGAGAAAACTGGAGCACAGAACATCCCTGTCTTCCCCACAGCTGGATTCTGGTTTATCCAGAGACTGAGAAACTCCCACTCCTCTGTCTGTCTGTGAAACAGTCTATCTAAAAAGGTAACTTCCACCCAGGAGGGCTAAGGGTTGCCCTGCTTCTCTGAGGTTGCTGGGGTAAGGCAGATTGGATTTCTAAAGCGCCTCGGTCCCCTGTGGCTTTATCCTCCCTCCTTTGCGAGTACCCTGACCTGATTCCAGGTCATGAAATCTTCTGTCTCCTTTGTAAACCAAACCAAACCAAACCAAACCAAACCAAACAGACACCACAGCTCCTTTATGTCAAGAGAGTGCTGAGAGGCAGGATGACAACAGTCCTCTCTAGGGAGCACTCTCTCCCTGAAAGAACTCAAGGAGGAAGCGTTAGCCTGTAGTCAAAAGAGCTCACTAAATTAGGAGGCGGAGGGATGAAGAGAAAACCTGACCTCTTCAGGCAGCCATTTGCAGACGGTTAGTATCATAAAAGGGATCTTAAATGTACGTTTGAATGATTTGCAGACTCCAGAGCTCTGCAGCTGGGTTAATCATGGCTGTTCCCTGGGGAACAGTGCCTGTCAGCCCCATGTATTCTTGTGGTGTTCCCTGTGCGCTATCTGTGATGCCAAGACTGGCAGGATCTACAGGGTGAGGTATGGCTCTTGCTGGGGGATGCTGGTCTGGCTTGCGGTAAACACACATCATGTTGAGGAAATGAGACACTGATTTCTCAACAGTGACCTTTTCCTGGCCACCTTCCTTCTATTTTGTGAAAACTATTTTCCACAACTAAAGAAAAAAAACAACAACAAGACAACCCTAACCAATTACCACATGCAAAGGTAACACTCAAGGGTGGCCTGCAGGGAAGGAAATCTTTGATGGCATGCTTCAAGCCTGTGACTTTAACCTCAGAAAGACATGTTCCTGATGGTGACTCTGGCTAATTGTTCACATCCATAAGTATCTCATGTCTTAGAGGAAGAAGTTGGATATTGAGAATGAAGCAGTAAGGATTCATAATAAGATATGATGTGTGTGTTATGGTGTATGTGTGGGTATCAAGGATTTTGGAGACATAGATAGATTCCTGGCAGCCGAGGTAAAACTGGGCATGAACGAGAGCCCCTGTAACTCTGACCCAGTGAACAGCAGTAGTTACGTCAACATTGGCTGGCCTGTAGAATGAATATAAACATCTTTTTTTAATTTAGTCCCATCTCAACTATTGCTGGCTGTATAAACTTTGCAAACTTGAAAATCCTAGAGCAGATGTTGGCAAACAAAAGTACTGGGGCTGAATCTGGCCCACTACTTCCTTTTATAAATTAAGTTTAATTGACACACAGCCATGCCCAGTCAAGTACATTTTGTCCATACTGCTTCCGTGCTACAGTGGTAAAGTCCACCAGGATCATGTACTTGTGACCAGGGTCATGTAGTCTATATAAGTGAAAATACTGACTGGTTCTTTGCAGAAAAGCACTTTCCTGACTCTTGCTGTCTTAGTTAGGGTTGCTATTGCTGAAATACTCTGACCAAAAGCGACCTGGGAAGGAAAGGGTTTATTTGTTTTCCATATCCTGAATCCCAGTCCACTGAGGGAAGCCAAGGCAGGAACTCAGACCAGGTGGGAACCTGGAGAAAGGAGCTGATGGAGAAGCTGTGGGGTGCTGCTCACTGGCTTGCTCCTCGTGGCTTGCCCAGCCTGCTTTCTTATAGAACCCAGGACCACCAAGCCAGGGGTCCTCTATCCGCCATGAGCTGGGCCCTCCATCATCAGTCACTGAGAAAATGCCCACACTCAAGAGCCCACTCATATGGAAGTATTCTCAATTGAGATTCCTTCTTTTCAGATGAATCTAGCTTGTGTCAAGTTGCCACCAAAACTATCCAGGACCCTGGCCCTAGATCAACAGATGTGACAAACTGGTATAGACCAGGCTCAAGCCTGGAAGCTTGGTTCCAGCTGACTCTACAGGGTATCTTCTTCCCCTCACAGCCTCTGCCACCAGCACAACGCAACACTGTTCGTCTAGGAAGCATCCGCAAGGCTGGGGAGGCTATAATGAAAACAGATGCACGCCCAGGTCCAGAGCACCCGAGCTAGATTCCATCTTCTAGCCTATTTCCTAGTCAATGTTTAAGGTTTGGGGGTTGGATGAGTTGGGATTTAAACCTTTGCTAGCCTAGTTTTGGATCCTATACTCAAAATGGCCATGCCAAGGGCTAGAGATGTGGTTCAGAAGTAGAATGCTTGCCTAGCAATTGCAAGGGCCAGGATTTTGTCCCTAGCATCACACAATCAAAAGTCAATAGACCGCCATTTCTACAGAGTTTTGATCTTAATCAGGTCTTAAGGATGTAGAGGGGACCTTCAATGGCTCTGATGCTGTTGTGTACCTTTGACCCTCACCATGGTCCTTCATCCCACTCCTGATACCTAGACCCATGAAGATGCTAGTTTTTGACAGTTATTTCTAACTCATAATGCATAGGGTTTTTCTTTTCTCATTTTCTACGTTAGTCTCAAACAGTAGGTGAGAGGTGGGCTTGTATGGACACATCTGCCGAATGAAAGCTCTGCCCTTCCTGCCTCATGCCTCCAAGTGGGAGCTGTCATTGCACTGTCCAGCACCCTTCTCCTTTATGGTTTCTCTTTAACATCGTGCTAAGGATGCTGTAGAGTCTGACAGGACAGACAGCAGAGACTCCAGCAAGTGTGTTCTTGACTTTAGTGTAACTGAGCAATTTGCCATCTTGTCTGTCTCTTCACTGGTCTGCAGACTGTGACCAGACACATGCTTCTGACACAGGGTTTGGGTATATTTGCTGAGGACTCTTGACTCTTGTGTGTGTGTGTGTGTGTGTGTGTGTGTGTGTGTATGTGTGTGTGTGTATGTGTATGTGTGCATGTAGAGGCCAGTGACCAACCTCAGCTGTCATTCCTCAGGGACCAACCACCTTGTTTTTGAGACAGGGTCTCTCACTGACCTAGAACCCATCAAGTAGGCCCCCATGGATAAGACTATATCTGCCTACCCAGTGCTGGGATTACAAGCACTTTTTTTTTTTTTTTAAATGTGCTTTTAAAATGCAGTTCTAGAAGCAGGGCACGCCTGTAATCCTAGCACTCCAGAAGCAAAGGCAGGTGGATACCTATGAGTTCAAGGCCAACCTGGTCTACAAAGTGAGTCCAGTTCAGCCAAGGCTACACAGAGAAATCCTGTCTCAAAAAATACAATACAATACAATACAATACAATACAATACAATGCAATACAATACAATACAATACAATACAATAAAATAAAATGCAGGTTCTGGGGATCAAAATCAAGTGCTTGTGCTTTCAAGGCAAGCACTTTACTGACTGAGTCATCTCCCCAGCCCACCAGGGGCCTCTTGACCTTGGTATAGCTAGGCAACTTCCGTTCTTTCAGAGCCCATGAAATGTGCGACAGGCACACCTCCAACCTGGTGTGTGAGTGTGCATCTCTTGGGAAACTCTTGATTCACCTTGGCCTAGCATTCATTGTGGGGGTCACCAAAGCTTGCAGGAGGCTTGGCTTCCGGTCCCAGAGGCTGACGTGGGGAGCAGCCTCCGTGTCCTCTGAGTTAAACCGCAGCGTGTGTTTTGGAAAGGAAGCATTTCTACGCGTTTACCGAGCTTGACCACTTAGACTGAACTCACTCTGTCCATTGTGTTCTGCTGATACTGCAGGAAGCCAGGCCCAGCTCCAGAGGGGAGGGAAAGCAGAGGAGAGGACAAGGAGGCGACAGGGCTTCAGCACTTGAGCCACGGCTGCAGCTCTGCATGGTTCCTGTTGCGGCTCTGAAGCCACCACAAGGTTCCTATGAGCAGTTAGAGAAGGACTCACCCCCTTACTCCACACCAAATGTACAAGGCACAACGGTCCGTCTGTCTCTCTCACTCTTCAGGCCGGGGTCTGGTCATCCTTAGACCATGTTATTATGGCTTCCCCTGAAGGCTGCATCCCTTGCCCTGTCTTTAGAAGAGCACAGAGAGGCCCTTTTGAATAAGAAGTTACACGCATCAGGAGGCAATCTCCAGCTTTACAAGTGAGGAATTAAGGGAGTGACATTTAGGCTTTCTGCTTTGAGTGGAGCACACTGAGTACACGTGCGAAAGGCAAACAGACGAAGATGCCCAAAACAGAGGACACCTCTCCTGTCTCCATCTTCGAGAATGGAATAACAACATGGATTAAGGTTTCCTTGTAGACCCCTGTCTTAGGGTTTCTGTCACTGGGATAAACATGACGGAAAGCAACTTGGGGAGGAAACACTTTATTTAGCTGTTGCGCTTGTTTTAAAACTCTATTTTATTTGGGGTTCCTTGAAGCCTCTCCCTTCCACCAACCCTTTAACCTTAGGTAAGAGAGAGAAGGTTAGTGGGAAGAAGGGGTGCAGATCCCTTTACTTCTCCTGGCTGCTTAGGGTTGATGGGTTCTTTTGAGGCTATACCAATCTCCATCAACAACAGACTCAGCAAGTGGTCTCTACCAAACCGCCGAACCATGAAGCATCTCTCTGTGCCTCTTCAAGCCACCACAAGCCAAGACATGCTGTCTGGCTCTGGTCTCTCCAGACTGCCACATGCTGTACATTCTCTTTCTGGGCTCTCACATTTACACCCTCGGAGTCCTGGCCCACACTCCGTCTGTGCTTCTGAGGCAGGCCCTTACCAGCTGGCAAAGACCACACCCCACAGGAGGCAATTATCGGTGGACAAATGAAAGCCCAAACTAGAACCCCATGCTTGGGATTAAAAACAAAAAACATATTTACATAACATAACTGAGTTTTTAAAGAAACCAAAACTTCCATTACATTTAGCTTACATAGTATAGTCCTTAATGGAAGGAAGTCAGGACAGGAAATCAAGGCAGGAACCTGGAGGCAGAAAGCCATGGAGGAGTACTGCTTACTGGCTTGTTCCTCCTGGCTCGCCCAGTAAACTTTCTTATAACATCCAGGACCACCTGCCTAGGTGTGTCACCGCCCACAGTGGACTTGGTTGTTTCACAGCAATCATCAACCAGGAAAATGCTAGACAGACTTGTCGATAGTCCTGTCCCGTGGAGGCATTTTCTCAACTGAGAGTTCCTCTTCGCAAAAGAATTTAGCTTGTGTGAAGTTGACAGAAATATAGCCAAGACAACCCCAAAGTCAGATGTCATGGTCCAGCATCTTTCCTGGTGGGAAACCCTGTGATTGACATTCCAGACCTAGATTTAGCATGGTGAGCTGCTGACACTGTTGTGGAATGCTGTCTTCTGGTCATGACACAGACACAGCCATTTGGAAATCAGAGGTGTTATTACTTCCAGACCTCGCCAGATCAGGACTAATAATAATTCCTCAAAAAATAGGGGCTGAGGAGGGTCATTAGGCCTGTAACCAAGATCCTAGCCAGTCTTCCTCCAGCAGCCAACCCTGGCCCTCAATGTGGGTATATCTGTTACTGAAGGAGAGACAGAATTCTAGATGGTTGGACTCTGAGCCTTGTCCCACCACAAGGAAGCCCTCGGTTCCAATGAACAGATTCCATGGGGTGGGGCTATTTCCAGTGTTGGCAATGCTCCATCTTTTGCTCTTGTTCCATGATGGTCTCCTAATTGGCTCTCTGTTTGTCCTCCAGCTTCTTAGTATTCCTGTGATACGGTGACCGGAGCACAGGATGGTGGCAAGTAGGCTTGACAGCCATGTTTCCTCCTTTGAGTCCTCAGTGTTTCCTATTTTTTTCTTCATCACAGGCAGCTGAAAAAGACACAGTGGGGGGGGGGGGAGAAAAATAAACTAATTAGCTTAGTTTATTTTTAGCTTGAGGCTCCCAAATATTCCAGTTTTTGACTTGAACTCTTGCTGACACAGGATGGACATTGGGTGCTGCTGTAAACCGGACGATCTTAGCCAGGCCTTTAAAGCCCAGGTAGCCACAGAGCTGATCTCTGCTCTTGTGTGTGCACTCACATTCATGTGCAAATGTGTGTTACAGGTGTATGGGCGTGTGCACATGAGCATGTCTAGGGGCCAGAGATCGACCTTGGGCATTGTTCTTCAAGTCCCATCTATCCTGATTTTTGAGACAAAGTCTCTTATTGATCTGCAGAAGATAAATCGTAGAGTAGACTAGACTGCCAGTGAGCTCAGGGATCCACCTGCCTGCGCCTCCCTAACGCTGAGATTGTAAGCCTATAGTACCACGTGTGGGGTTTTAACATTGGAACTCAGTCCCCGTACTTGTGTGACAAGCACCACACTGATTACACTATCTTCCCAGACCTTTGTTTGTTGGTCTATTTTGTTTTGTGTTTGTTTTTTTGTTTGCTTGTTTTGAGACAGGATCTCATATAACCCAGGCTGACTTCAAATTCTGTGTGGCTGATCCTGGCCTTGAGCTCTCGATCCTTCTCTCTCCACTTCCCACGTGATTAGATCACTGGTGTGGGTGGGCTACCACCCAAGTCTATTCTTTTGTTTTCAATGGCAGCAGTCCAGGGCAAGGGGAAAGGCCTAGATTTGGTGAAATAGTGGGAGGTATTGCAGGGAAATAAGAAAAATGCACATGCTGGGAGGCGGGGAGGGAGTCAGTTAGGCATCCAACACTACCCTTGGCTTTGAAACTCCAGGGATTAGGTGATCACTGGCTTCCTTCTTGGAGTCCTTAATGCTGAAGTCCCCTGAGGAGAGGGGCCGAGAAGGTGCCTTTCCTTTTCCAGTCGGGGTGGCTTCTCCACTGGTCTCTTCCTTGGGGACCGTTAGCTGGTCGCTTTGACAGGAGCTGTCTTTAGTTGGCCCAGTGTGGTCGGTTGTCTGATATAGCCCCCCAAATTAGGTTTGCTTTGCTTCTCCTGGATTTCCAAACCTCACCCAGACAACCCCTTTAGTTTGGGCAGAGCTCTTAGCAGGACAAACTCCCCAAAGCTCTTCCCCAAGGAAGTGAGAGTAGCTGCAGGTTTCTCAGATGAGAGGGAAAACACACCAAGTGCCCAGAGATGGTTACGGAGTGAAGCTCAACCACTGGAACTGATAGGCAGAGGGAAGTGAGGAGGGCTTCCCCATAGCTGGGAGACCCACCAAGCGGTAAGGGTTTATTAGAAGGCTTGAAAGATCCAGTGTGAGTGATGTTTAACATAGGAAGATTGTCAGAATGGGGCTGTAGCCACCATGAAAATGCTGTCCAGAGTGGCTCCGGGATCCCTTCCATCTCCTCCCTCCATCTCTCACAGCAGGGACATTCAGAACTGGTGAAATGTCCACCCCAGGTTTTCTTGCAGTCTCTGACTGTCTTTCTTTTGAATCAATTCAGCTCCCATCCATCTTCCTGAGCACGTAAGACAGGAGCTAGACAAGGCAGACACAGTGTCTAGGCTTTGACTGGAAAGGGACACATATCTTCCCCCAGCCTTTATATCACTGTCCACCCGAGGCCTGCACACAGTTTTTTTTTTTAACCCACATGAAGCAATGCAATGTGCCCAGGAGGGAGTCTGAGCCTGAGTCACCAAGGTGAAGGTCACTCTACTGGGCTCCAGAGGACAAAGCTGAAGCCTCGATGGTAGCTGAGCTACCAAGCAGGGATCCATATTCAATGTGGTGTTTCCTGAACCTTGAATTTTTGTCTTTGATCTTCTGAAGTCGTTATCAGGAACCCACTGTAAGGGCACAGCAGAATGCTTGGGGAGAAGCCTGGCTTGAGGACAAGAGTAAAGGAAAGTTTGCTGCCATCTATCTCTGCTGGTCAACAGAAGTAACATGGCACAGGGCAGACAGCCACCTCACACGGGAGAGTTAAAGAATTTCAGGTGGCTTTGTGGGAGGAAGCGTTCCTTGAGGCAGGAAGTCAGATGTCTTGATCTTGAATATGGGCTGAGAAGTGAGTCTCAGAGGAATGTCTATTCCCTGGTATTCTCTGAGTTACTTCAGCCCTGTCAGAATCCTTGGAGGCCACAGCACTCCAGGTAGCAGAGAGAGTTTCTTGTCTTTAGTCAGACATGATAGATGGGGTATCTCTTGGATATCTGCTATGGTAGAGGCAAAAGTCTATCAAGGACACAGAAGCAGGTCTTTAGCTAGATCCATGCATTTAGTGAGGCAATTTCTTAGGTAGAGGGATTCGGAATGGGACTGGCCCAGGGAGGGGATGGCAGCAGGACTCAGACTGGCAAGTGCCCTGGCATGCTAGCGATTAGGCCACATCCTTGTTGACATGGAGAAGAGGCATAGGTGAAATCCTGGGACAGACAGAAGTGAAGGAGGAAGTAAGGACTGGGTACAATCAGGACCAGGATGTTGGGAACCCTCTCCCTGCCTCTACTAGGAGACACTCCTTTTGTCTGTTGAAGAATTCCCAGGATTGAAGAGTTGGGTTAAGAGGTCAGGCCAACCAGTGCTGAGACCATCACAGGTGGTTGGAACCAGGCCTGATGGAGGCCAGTAGCACCACTGGGACAGACACACAGCTGGACTGTCGACAGTTTTGTTTTAATTTTGGTCAGGGCCATTGAACAAGAATAGCTGGACTCAGTTGTCTAAGTTAAGTTATTTTCTCTCAACACTTTAGGCGTGACACACTTCTGTCTTCTGCCTTCTGATATCACTGTTGGCCAGAGTGATCTTGGGGTCATTCTCTGTAGGGAGCCTGCCTTTTGTAAGCACATGCCTTTAAAAATCCTTATCCTACAGGCTCTGTAGTTTTACTATAACACATCCCAGAGTGGATCTAATTTTATTTATTCTATTTGGGGCAAATGCTTGGATCTGAGGATTTACGCCTCAGTTCTGAAGAATGTTCATCCTCCCTTCCCTTCCTCTTCCTTTACCTCCCCTTCTGTTTCTTTTCTCTATCCCCTTCATTTTTATCCTCCCCTTTACTCCTTCTCTTCTTTTTCCTTCTCCTTCTCTTCCTTCCCTCCTGTCTTCCATTTCTTCCCTCCCCTTTTTTTTCTATTCAATCCTTTCTTCTCTCCCTTCCCATTTATTTATTTATTTATTTATTTATTTATTTATTTATTTATCTATTTATTTATTTATTTATTTTATTTATCTATCTTTTTCTTTCAATAAGTTCTCACTATGCAGCTGAATCTGTCCCTGAGCTTTAGATCCTCCTGTCTTAGCCTCCCAAGGGCTGGGATTATGGGCACATGCCACCACCAGCTTCAGCACTTTCTTTTTCAAAAAAGTTATTTATTATTTTATTAATTACAGTTTATTCACTTTTGTATCTGAGCTGTAGCTGTAGTTCCTTCCCAACCCTACCCTCCCTCCCTCATCTCTTTCCATGCCCCTCCGCAAGTCCACTGATAGGGGAGGTCTTCCTCCCCTTCCCTCTGATCCTAGTCTATCGGCTCTCATCAGGACTGGCTGCATTGTCTTCTTCTGTGGCCTGGTAAGGCTGCACCCCCCTCAGGGGAAGGTGATCAAAGAGAGGGCCACTGAGTTCATGTCAGAGACAGTCCCTGTTCCCATTACCAGGGAACCTACTTGGACACTGAGCTGCCATGGGCTACATCTGTGCAGGGGTTCTAGGTTATCTCCATGAATGGTTCTTGGTTGGAGTATCAGTCTCACAAAGGACCCCCTGTGCCCAGATTTTTTTTTATCTCCTTGTGGAGCTCCTGTCCCCTCCAGATCTTTCTATCTCTCCCTTCTTTCACAAGATTCCCTGCACTCTGCCCAAAGTTTGACTATGAGTCTCAGCCTCTGCTTTGACACCCTGCAGGGTAGAGTCTTTCAGAGTCCCTCTGTGGTAGGCTCCTGTCCTGTTCCTTGCTTTCTCAGACAGTTAGGAATAGTGCTACCTCAAGATCCAGCTATACCACTCCTAAGCATATATAAAAGATGTTCAAGTATACAACAAGGACATTTGTTCAGCCAAGTTCATAGCAGTTTTATTTGTAATAGCCAGAAGCTGGAAAGAACCCAGATGTCCCTCAGTTGAGGTATGGATACAGAAATTGTGGTGCATTTACACAATGGAATACTACTCAACAATTAAAAACAAGAAAATCATGAAATTTTCAGGCAAATGGTGGAAACTAGAAAAGATCATCCTGAGTGAGGTATCCCAGAAGCAGAAAGACATACATGATATATACTCACTTATAAATGGATATTAGACATATAATCTAGGATAAACACATTAAAATCTGTACACATAAAGAAGCTAAGCAAGAAGGAGGACCCTGGGTAAGATGCTCAATTCTCATTCAGAAAGGTCAATGGGATGGACATCAGAACAGCACCTTATTTCTCTGGACAGGGTTTCTCTGCCATTCTTTTCATTCCTCCCTTTAAATAAATATTTCTCATCTGCACTGAAGTTTTCAGTCTGAACTCCTCCACATGTCCCATCTCTGCCTTTAAGCTGTGCTCTATAAATTGTCTTAAAAATAATCTTCTGGTTCATTAATTCTCTTTCTGGCTGTGTCTAATCTTCAGGCAACTCCAGACAATCTGATTTTTATTCAAATGTCTTTTTATCAACCTCAAGAGGTTATATGTGAGTAACTTTCAAATCTTGCTGACATTCTCGTACATTTTAAGGTAATCTCTTATTCTTGACTTTACCTTTAATTTGTTTGACTATTCAAACTAATGGTTTGCAACCTTTCTAATATTGCAATTTTTAAATACAGTTCCCCATATTGTGGTGATCCCCCAACCACAGAATTATTTTCATTGCTACTTTATAACTGTAATTTTCTATTGTGATGAATCATAATGTAAATGTCTGTGTTTTCTGATGGTCTTAGGTGACCCCTATGAAAAGGTCATTTGACTCCAAAGGGGTCACATCACACAGGTTGAGAACCACTGGTTTAGACCATCTATCTGATAAAGGAATTTCATGCTATTTAGTTGTAGCTTGATAGTATTTGATAAACTCTACCTTGAGGTACTATTATCATAGCGAATTTTAATTTCTGGGCTGAGGATTTCTTCAAATTCCTAGTAATGTAAATTCGAACATAACGTTTTTGAGAGAAGATCAGGGTAATGAATGATTTAAGAACATCTTGCCTCTAGTACCCCCACCTTCTCACCATTGCCCTCCAGACACACAGCTTTCCTCATATTGAAAAATGATTAGCTTTTAATTTTTAAAACTCTGCGTGTGTGGGTGTGTGTGTACATATGCGTGTGAATGCAGTTGCCTGGGGAGGCTGAAAGAAGGTATCCGATCTCCTGAAGCCGGAGTTACAGGGAGTTGTGAGGTACCTGTATCGGTGCTGGGAACTGAACTCGGGTCCTCTGCTAGAGTCGTCTCTCCAGCCCTCAATTCTATGCCAACACTTGTATGCCAAGTCCTGTGTGTTTTGAAGGTGAAACAATGTATCCGTGTGTATGTGTGTGTGTGTGTGTGTGTGTGTGTGTGTGTAGTTGTAGTTTCTACTTCTTCATCCTAGCAAAGTAAGACTCAAACATCACTTAGCAAGCCCAGCAAGGCCTCTGAGCCAAGCACGAGCCTGCTCGCCTGTGTCTCTGACTTTCAATTCTATATTTCAATGTATATTCTATATATTCTGTGGACGTATTTGTTTCCTTGGCCTCTGTAACACTTTCACAACCCCATTGGCTTGAACCAATAGACTTTTATTCTCTTGCATTTTGGAAGCCAGCCAGAAGTGTGAAATCAGGGTGACAGTAGGGCTGTACCCCCGTCCTGTGTTCTTGGAGAATCTGCTGCTTGCCTCTTCTAGCTTCTAGTGACCGATGGCACTCCATAGTGTGTTTACACAGCACTCCTGCCTTCTGTGGTGACATTGCTCCTTCTCTTGCTATGTGTGGGATCTCTCTGTCTCTGTCATATGAAGATATGATGACATGTAGTTCCTGAACATTCCAGAAAAATCTTTCTACACCTAGACCCTTAACCCACTCCCATCCATAATGCCCTTTACTGTGTAAGGTGACAGGTAAATGTCAGGATGTGGGTACCCTTTAAGGGGCCATTTTTTATAGCCTCAGGCAAATTTTGATATGAGAAGTCATTTTGGCATGTACAAGGATGTTCACTATATTTCTAAATGGCATGCAGGCTTGTTTCCTCTTCACATCACTCTATTGTGTTTGTTCTATGAAAACCAGATAGTCCAAAGGATCTCCAGGCTGAGGGGGAAATGCTTGCCTCTGGGACAGGACTGTTTCCCGAGGACCAGAGGCTGAGGATGCTGAGCTGGAGATGCTGTCTGGTAACCAGGAAGTGACTCATCGTACCTTTGGGGACAGAGAAACTAGGCTTTGCTTTGACCCACACTGTGTGTTCCCATGGGACTGGCCCACGCTCCGCCACCTCCTTCATCTCATTTTCCTCTTTGCCTGTGTTTGCGCCTATCTGTGCCTCTTGGCTCTTGTGTATGGCTTCGCCTATGGCAGCTCCATGTGACCACTTGAGAACAGACCTTGAACCTGTCTGACCCTTTTGCTCCAGACACTGCCCAGGACATCCACCTGGGAGTTTCTCAGGCACTTACCGGGTACCAGTGGATGGCACCAAGACCAGAGCAGGACCAAGTCTGGAGCTGACTCCTGCTGAGCTGAGTATATTCGGGACATTCTGTCCTGGTCCAAAGCTTCCTTCCTAGGGACACTCAAGCAAACTGAGCCAGAGGTCATGTCATGTGTCTCGTGGCTCTCTGAGGACAGAGACTGACCAGTCATTGCAATGCAAAACACCCAGTGTTGTCGGGGGATGTCGTAGAGTGATGGTGGCAACTTTTGGCTGCATTAACTCGGAGGGAGAAAATAGCTTTTATGTGTGGCATTCACTCCTGTCCCTCTTGATGTGTCCCTACCCTCTGTTTAGGACAAAAACCTTAACTGTGAATATGTGTGTGTGTGTGTGTGTGTGTGTGTGTGTGTGTGTATTGCTAGGGTCTCTTATCATTCAGTACAGGTTCAAACTTTCTTGATAGCTGGAAGCAAACTTCGTGTTTTACACCCTACTCCTGGAGGTGGTGGGCAATATTGTCTTCTGTGATGGTGACCAGCCCCTAAGCTATGAACTAGGAGTTGAGCAGAGAAGATTCTAGGCCCTAAATACCCTGGGGCATTTAAACAGGCCAGGGATGGTAGAGAAGGACCATTCCCCGTGACTCACAGTCTAATGATGACTGGAAGAGTGACAGGGCTCAGGATAAGGCCTTTGGAGAAGTGTGTATCAGTGTGTCTATGGGCTGCCTTGGACTGATGAAGGCTCACATATGCAGCCCCCTTATCTAGGAAGACAGGAAGAAAGTAATAATCTCTGATGGTTTGGGAGCAGCTTCTCCAACCTGGACTCCGTATGGCCCCCTGCACTTGAGTGAAGACTCTTACAGTCCAAGTGAGGCGATACGACTCTGCTGTTCATGAGAAGAATGGAATGTGCTCTTCTTCAGCTAGAGCTGATGCCCTGTGTGAACTGTGGGGGTCTGGAGAAAGAAAGGGCAGGTGCGAGTCAGCAGCCTGCGTCAGGCCGGGAGTGTGGCCCACTCACATAGGTGTTTGCAAAAGGAGCCGAGTTTGATTCCCAGGAGCATGTGTAAATAGATGTTTTTAGGTTGATAGATATAAGATATGATAAGAAAGTGATTTAGGTATAGAACTTTGGACTCACCAGGATAGGATGGATAATAGAATACTTTTCCCAAGGATGCCAAAGACGAATGGACAGGACATTGTAAATGTAATCTTACCTCATAATTCTCATAATTATTCTTATTTTATACAGTTTATTAATGTTAGAGAAAAAGCCTTTTTTTTTTTAAACTAAAAGGGAATATGTAATGGAAGTGTCTGTTTCTTTCAAAACTCAGTTATTTTATGTAAATATATTTTATGTATAAAATATAAAATATATAAATATTTTATGTAAATATATTTTAGTTTTAATCCCAAGTGTGGGATTTCAGCTTGGGTTTTAGTTTGTCCATAGCTGATAATTGCTTCTCCAGCCTGTCTTGTGCAGCATGGAGAAGGGCATGGTCTAGGACTCTGAGGAATATAAAATGTGAGCAACCAGCAGGAGAAGGTGTGGTGGCTTGGAGAAGATAGACGGAGAGAAACATTTCAACGCGGCAGCTTGGAGGAGACTGCTGCGTTTGCTGTTTTCTGAGACTGCTCCAGCCCCAAAAGAACCTACTCACCCTAAACAGCTGGGAGAAGTGAAGGTGCCTCCTCTCCCCCCTAAGCTTCTCTCTCCTACCTAGGGTTGGGGGGTTAGGAGGAGGTAGAGGCACAAGTACCCCAAATAGAGTTTAAAAACATGTGCAATGACCCTGGCACTGAGGAGATAGGGACAGGGGATCCCTGGGCTCACTGGCCAGCCAGCCCTGCTGACTCGATGAGCTCAAGGCAGGAGACAAGGTGGTGTCGGAGGAACGACACCTGGGGTTGACCTCTAGCCTCATCTGTGTGTTCACATGAGCGTGCACACTCACACAAGTGGGTCAGCTAAGGAAAGGATACAAGACAGGCAGAGACAGCCTTGCTTCCAGCTGGCCTGAAGAAAACTGAACAAATTAAAAGAAAACTGCAACTATGGGTTTTTTTTTTTTTTTTAGCCAGTCAGTTTTTCTTCCTATAATAGAATTCATGGACTTGGTTTTATACCAGAGACACAGTTTATTTCCAGGGGCCCAGGAACTTGGGTTATTTGGAAAGCTGATGGTGTTGAGATGTGTTCTTGTAGCAGAGAAAGATACCCTCGCCTGCTCTAGCACGGAGGACCAGCGCTTTTCCTTTGAGGTTGGTGAACAAGGTCATGAGAAGGCAGGGGGGCTGTGAGGAAGCGCCTGCTCCCCTGCACAAAGCTGGCTGAGGCAGCCGAAGCTGTGCTTTGGTCTTGATGCCTCCAGCCAAGGAGGCTCCAGCTTCCACCGTTCGGTCCCCTGAGGATTAAGCAGTCATTAGTAATCTGCTTTGTCAGGTGGTGACTACTCTGGTTGTCCCTGATTCAAACAAAAGTTCCTTTGTGGCCACTGGCATTTGGGGAACAGAACTGTGGAGCCACATGGGGGCCAGGAGGCGGCCAGTGGGCCCTTAGCACTTTGCTCAGTGAAAGGTCCCTGATAAATGAGCCCCCGTTCAGTGTTCCTCCCAGCCGCTCTGTTGGTTGACTCTGGAATGATGGGAGGACTGGAGAAATGGCTCAGTTGCTCAAGTGCCTGTCACTTAAACATGAGGACCCGAGTCTGGATCCCAGGCCCTCATGTAAAAAGCTTGGCAGAGTGGGCACATGTTTGCAACCCCAGGACAGGGGAGACACAGATGGGAGGATCCCCGGGGCTCACTGGCCAGTCAGCCCAGCTCTGTCCCTGAGATCCAGACTACTGTGTGCTGCTCAGTTTTTGTCAGTTTGATATGAGTTAGGGCCATCGGTAAAGAGGGAACCTCAACTGAGGAAGTGCCCTCCTCCCACAGATTGGCCTATAAGCACACCTGTGAGACATTTTTTTGATTGACGGTTGATGTGGGCGGGCCAGTGCACTGTGGGTGGTGTCTCTTCCCTGGGAAGATTGTCCAGAGATGTATAAGAAAGCAGTCTGAGCAAGCCATGGGGAGCAAGCCAGTAAGTAGCCTTCCTTCATGGTCTTTGCTTGAATTCTACCTTCAGGCTTCTGGCTTGAGTTTCTGCCCTGACTTTCTTTGGTGTGATGTGGAGGTGTAAGAGGAAATAAACTCTTTCTTCCCCATCTTGCTTTTGGTCATGGTGTTTTATCACAGTGACAGAGATCAAACTAAGATACCCTGTCTCAAGAAGGAGTGTGGAGAGTGAATGAGGCAGACACATGACATGAACCTTTGGCCTTCACACATGCATGCCCACATGAACACACACACATACACACGCACACACACAGATCAACAAATGCACACACACACACACACACACACACACACACACACACACACACACTATAGAAGCTGTTGTTCACTTGAAGAGTTGTGGACTTCTGAAGTGATAAATAGGCCTGAACTGGGCTCGTGAGTTGCAGAGCCTTGGGCGCAGAGGTCATGGTACAGATGCTGAGAGTACAGAAAAGCAATTGTGGTTTTTTTCGAAGGGCAAAAAGGAGAAAATGTGGGGGGCCCTGGGCTGATTTGCTTTTCGAGGAGGGCAGAATTGGTGGGCTTGCAGCTCCCTTCTTGGAACTGATGGAGTTCCCACAAAACTCCGTGAGAGTAGGTCTGTGCATCCTGATTCCTGTAACACGTCTCGGCATAGCTCAGCTGTGAGATTGCCTATGGAGGCAGGAGCTCATAATTCTGGATCCTGATAGCCCTGGAATCTAGTCCTGAACTGTGGGATCGACTGGGACATCATTGGATGGAACTGACTCCTGTGGGAATGTGCATCTATGAGTGTGTTCATGTGCGTGCAGGTGAACATGTGTGCACAGATGTACTGAAGTTACCTGTCAACATGACTCATTGCCTGAGCATTGTCTACCTTGCTTTGGAGACAGAGTGGTTCACTGCCTAGAGCTCACCTAGTAGGCTCAGTTGGCTGGTCAGTGAGCCCCAAGGGACCTCCCTGTCACTGCCTTGCCAGCCAGTGTTATTATCATCCTGTTTCATTTTCTAAATGTGGGCCCTGGGGGGTTGAACTCAGATCCTTGTGCTTTTAAGTGTGAGAAATAGATTGCCATGGTCCATTCTCATTGTATATGCCAGCAGAACGTCCAGTGACATCAGAGGAGACTTCAGTTAGGGGACAGTGGCTCTGGATGATGAACAATGGAAAGGTCTGGAAGCTGACAGCAGGCTTACCTGTACGGGGGAAGTGTAGAGATCTCTCCTTCCTGGGTGAAGAGAAGAGCCGGAATGAAGGGATCCTAGGTCTGTCTCCCCAACCCCTTCGTGGGCCATTCTAGGATATCATCACCTTTCTTGGCTGGTGCTTAAGGCCAGGGCTGTAAGAAAAGGAGAGGCTAGAAGGCGTTTCTGAAGGGAGGAAGTCTGAATTAAAACCTGTGAGGGGAAGCTGCAGAGATGAGAATGCAGGGGTTGGGGGAGCCCAGAGGCAGCCCCGATGGCCTGTATTCTGGGCTGGCTTCATGAACTTGCTACTAAGATTGAGGCATGAAGAGCCCCCATTAAGCCCAGAGAGTGGTCCTCAGCCATCTCTGTGCATCAAGAGGCTGACCAGAAGGGTAAGGGTGTCTGTAAAGACTGGCATTTCCATTGGCTTCTTTAAACAGAGTTCAACACCCCCAACTTCTAAGGTCTTTTTCATAATAAGAGGTGATGGGTAGGGACTATAGACCACTGGGCAAGGCTGGGCAGGAGTAAGAGACTCCTGCTTTTTGATGCTGCCAGGAGAGGTGCCACTGATCTCACATCTATACGAATTCTCCCAATCTGAGTCATTTCTTCTATTACATATGCCTCCTAGAAGACCAGAGACAAGTGTTTTTGTGTAAATACGTTCCATCACCTAACAGGGCCCAGAGTGTCCCCATGTCTGAAACTTAAAATCTGAGTGACACCTGCAGTACTTCTGTGCAGAGGGAAGGGGGTGTCTAGTAAAAGAGTCACATGCCAGGAGTTTGGGTTGAGTCCGAAACCAAAGTCCTTCAAGGTGATGAGAGCACAGAGAAAGATAAAGGGATGATGAGCTTGGAGTACAAGCTACAGTACCACCCTTTACTAACTGTGTGACTTTTTTTTCCTTCATCTTATTATTGCTTTAAATCTCTCTGAACTACATTCAGGAATGGCTGTTTCATCACCTAGGTGCTTAGAGGGTTACAGAGAAAATCATGGCTTGAGTTTGAGGAATATGCTCCTGGAACAGCCCAAAGACCAGTTGTCTCCAGCCATAAGCAGCCTCTCCCTGCTCTGTCCTATCGCAGAGTACATAACCAGTCCTACTCTGGTGACCGTGACCTCCTGTTCTCTCAGGTCAGGAGAGCATCCTGCTCTTCCTCTGGCCCTTAGCAGCTACGTGATGACTGCCCTTCACTGACTGCTGACCGGAGAAGCTGTGGCGGTTGCTGAGCCACCCAGGCGGCTGATTTGCACATAGCCTGAATCAACAGCCTCACAGAACCGCTAGTCGCTCGCTCGCTGTGATAACAAGGGCCATTTAGTCAACTGCTGGGGCCGGAGCCACGCACGGAGCCACGCACGGAGGAAGAAGCCGAACCGAAACCGAGGGAGGCCTTGTGCTAACACCGCAGGACCACCTCTTATCTAAGGAGGAGGAGGGAAGATTCATGTGCCAAACACATAGCAAGGATAAAACTGGACGAGTTGGCTGGATTCCCATATCTGTAAATGAAAGGCTGTTTAATGAAAATTCTATACCTCAGGCAGGACTCACCTGCTGGCATGCATGGCGGAGAAGCCAAGGGGAGGCTGGGCCTCATTCTAGAATTCTTTTTTTGCAGCTTCTTTTTTAAGGCAGTATATCATACAGTCTAGGCCATACTCAAATGCCCTATAGGGCTGGGGATGACCTTGAACTTCTGATCCTTCTGCTTTCACCCTCTCAATGCTGTGATACAGGCATGTACCACCACACTTGACTTAGCAAGTTTTTTGTTTCTTTGTTTCTGGCCACATGGAAGATCTGAGCTACCCATGGCTGGGCTCAGCTCCCAGCTCTCAGCCGGTTCTTAGAAGCATTTCCAATCTGAGCCCACCTTGCCACACAAGGGACCTTGATGGGAACAATTCTTTCCAGAGCAGTCTTTTGACTCAGCGCTTTGCAATGGCTTCCAAAGTTTGCTTAATGTAAACCTCTAAAGGCCGAGTCTCGTTGCAGGCTTACTGAGCAGGAGCCGCACAGGGCTAGAGAAGTGGCTCCGTCATTAAGAGCACTTGGTGCTCTCACAGAGAGCCTGGGTTCAGTTCCCAGCACTCACAAGGCAGCTTACAACCATCCCAGAGTTCAGAGAGAGAGAGATCCTGTTTCAAGAAATAAGGTGGGGAGTGATTGCAGAAGATGTGGGATGTTGATCTCTGGCCTCCATAGTATGCATGCACATGTATGCGTGCATTTGTATGCATACATGCACACATACACAGACACAGACACACACACACACACACACACACACACACACACACACACACACACCCGTACACGCACCCTTGAGCAGACTCTGTTTCAGGTGGCTGGAAGATCTGAACTACAGTCGTTCTTAATGTGGGGTCTCGAACCGGGACTCCTCAAGGAGCTTGCTAAAGATGCATATTTTGGAGCTGTGCTCTGAGACCTGTGGAATCAGAGACTTCAGAGATGAGGCCCTGCATTCCAAGGTTCAACACCACCCCCACTCCCGCTCCCTGACCCCTGATGCTTTCAGTCCTGGCTTGGGCTTCAGAAACCCTTAGGATTCACAACGAAGCAGAATTTGAGTTGTTCAGCTCTGCTGCTGTGCTGCTTCCTCTGCACGTGGGAAACCAAGTACTGATCTGAACAGGTGTCTTAGGATTTCTATTGCTGTGAAGTGATGCCGTGGTCACGTCAACGCTCATAAAGGAAAACATTTAATTGGGTTGGCTCTCAGGTGCAGCAGTTAAACCGTTACTGTCATGGCAGGAAGCAGGCTGGTGTGCAGGCGAACATGGTGCTAGAGGAGGAGCCCAGGGTTCTGCCTCTGGGTTGGCAGGCAACAGGAAGAGAGTGACACTGGGCCTGGCTAGAGCACTTGAAACCTCAAAGCTCAACCCTAGTGATACACTTCCTCCAAGGCCACCCCTACTTCAGCAAGGTCACACCTCCTAACAGTGCCACTCCTGAAGAGCCTGTGGGGACCATTCCTATTCAGACCAACACAACAGACTGTTGCCAACTTTGGGGGAAAGGGCAATGGAGCCATTTGTACTCAGGAGCCCTGATTCACTCTTCTGTGATCTGTGTCACCCTGAACTCTGCTGGTTCTGAGAGCCCAAAGGCCTCTAAGCATCTAGGGGAATTATTCCCCCATCAGCCATAAGGGTGTTAAAGTGTGCATGAATTGTACAGAATGATACCTGGCCTAAAGCAAGCCTTTGAAGGAGACAGGACTGGAGAAAGCTACCAGTAGGGAACACCTGGGGTACAAGGTGGAACAGCTCGGGTTTGGGTGTGTGTTCCAACTGAGGTCCCTGTTAGACACGTGAGTGATGTGAGGGAAGAGCCAGGGCAGGAGGTGAGCACTGAGGAGTTGGAGGTGATTCTTTCATTCTGATGCTTTTCTTTGGGGGTTTTTGGTGTTCACAGTTTCTTCCCTTTTAGGAATATGATGGTGATTGGACCTTTCTTTCCTTCTTTCTTTTCTTTTTTTTTTTTGTTTGTTTCTTTTGAGAAAGAATTTCTCTGTGTAGCCTTGGCTGTCCTGGACTCACTTTGTAGACCAGGCTGGCCTCAAACTCACAGAGATCCACCTGCTTCTGCCTCCCTGAGTGCTGGGATTAAAGGCACGAGCCAACACACCTGGCTGATTGGGCCTTTCTTGTATTCTGCTTTTGCAAAGTAGATGATCAGGAAAAAGACCCTTGTCTACGCAAGGGACACTGAAATTTCAAACTAAATTGTGGGATATGCCATGGCAGGCATTCGTTGAACCCTCACAGGTCACACACCTGTGCAGATCCACTCTACCTTGCTCTTCCCAAACGCAGACTCCACCCTGATCTCTTCTCACACAGTGTAGTTTGCCCATTTGGGGCACTGACTGAGATTCATCCATTAAAAAAAAGAGTTACTCTATTATTTCTTTCATAATGTGTGTCTGTGCGGATGAATATAGGTGGTCATGGAGGCTAGAGATGTTGATATCTCAGGGCTGGAGCTACAGGTGGTTGATTCCTAGGAACCAAACTCGGGTCCTCTGGAGGAGCAGCACACGTTCCTTTTTATCCATCACTTTTCCCTTCCATTCATTCTTTTCCAATCATCCCTCTGGATTCTCCTCATCCCAGTATCATTTATCAGAAAGGTGGTTTTTCTTCTATTTTTTAATTAATTTTTTTATTTTTTTACATAATTACATTTTATTTGCTTTGCATTCCAGCTGTAGCCCCCTCTCTCATTCCCTCCCAATCTCACCTTCCCTCTCTCATCTCCACCCATGCCCCTCTCCAAGTCCACCGATAGGGGAGGTCCACCTCCCCTTCCACCCGACCCTAGCTTCTCAGGTCTCATCAGACTGGCTACAATGTCCTCCTCTGTGTCCTGGTAAGGCTGCTCCTCCCTCGGGGGGGGGGGGTCAAAGAGCCAGCCACAGAGTTCATGTCAGAGACAGTCGGTTTTTCTTCTATTGACTTGCCTTTGCATATTCTCAAAAAAAAAAAAAAAGTTGTTTTGAAGAGACACCATGACCAAGGTGGCTTACAAAAAGAAGCATTTAACTGGGGGCTTTCTTACAGTTTCAGATGGTTAGTCCATGAGCATCATGGCAGGAAGCATGGCAGTGGGCAGGCAGGAACTGGAGCAGTAACTATAAGCTTATGTGATCTGTATGT
Source organism: Psammomys obesus (assembly GCF_907164565.1). NCBI lineage: Eukaryota > Metazoa > Chordata > Mammalia > Rodentia > Muridae > Psammomys > Psammomys obesus. Next base: position 20,484,799 of record NW_026591598.1, on the reverse strand, counting down.
TTCAGGCAGACAGACAGAGACAGACAGACAGATGGAGACAGTGAAAGAGGATGAGTGAGAGAGTGAGAATGAGAGAGACAGAGACAGACAGAGAGACGGAGGGAGATGAACAGATAGATTGAGAGACAGGCAGAAAGACAGTCTGGGCCTGGTGTGGGCTTTCAAAACCTCGAAGCCCAAAGGATACATCCCCTTCAACAAGCCACACCTGCTCTATAAAAGCCACAACTAATCCTTCTCAAGCACTTTCACTCACTGAGGGCCCAAACATGAAAATACATGAGCCTATGAGGGCCACTCTCATGCAAATCACCACAGCAAGTTTGGGTTCCTTGCTGGGTGGCTCACAAACACCAGGAGCTCCAGTGTCCACACCTGCCTGCCAGGGAAGGCTTCATTTGGGAGATTTCCCAATACCAGCCAGCAGAGTTTCTGCTTGGTCTGTCCCAAGTTGGGTAGATGAGGGTCGTAGCAGAGCACAGCCTGGCACCACCTCCTCTCCTGGACTTACAGCTTCACAAACATAGTCATTAGTCACCTTGAGAAGATGTGACTCAGCAAGCCACAGCACCAGGCGCTGATGAGGCAGTGTGTGGCAGCTGGCTCGGGGACACCCTGTCTAGCTGGGGCTGGCTTTCTATCCTCTAGCGTCAGCAGCAGAAGCTCACGCCAAGACTTCAGGTCTGTGCAGAAGTCTGGCCCGCTTGTCGTGTTTTTATACTCTGGTTGTCATCCCACTTCTGCAACTTAGCACCTAGAGCACTGTCCAGCACTTAGTCGATACCCAGAATTTAGAGTCTAGCACGTGGTCAACCTGACACAAACCCACCGTCACCTGGGAAGCGGGGACTCATTTGAGGAATTGCCAAGATCAGATTGGCATATGATAGTGTTTGTGGGGCACATTCTTAACTGCTCGTTGATGCTTGGAAGACCAAGCCCACTGTGGGTGGTGGCATTCCTAGGGAGGGGGCTTGGGGGCTGTATAAGAAAAGTGATTGAACAACCCAGAAAAAAACCAAGCCAATGGGCAGTTTTTCCTTTATGGCTTCTGCTATAGTTTCTACCTTAAGGTTCCTGTCTTGAGTTCCTGTTCTGATTTCCTTCAATGATGGGCTATAAGCTGTAAGATGACATAAATCCTTTCCTTCCACAGTTGCTTTTACTCACAGCAACAGAAAAATGAGTAGGTCAGGGGAAGTGTCTGAAGTGAGGTCAGGGAGGTGGTGAAGCAGGATTGGGAGAACCATTTGCAGATGTGTCCCCAGGCCATATGCATTGTAGGAGGCCGAACATAGATGGTGTAGATGGTGTCATGCCATAATGTTGAAAGGACAGACATTCCCAATGAGCCTTGCAGACAATAACATAAATGTGTTCATTTTTCTACATGAAGCTGGGGCAGGCCTCCAGAAGGGCTTTGAATGGAGGAGAGCCTTTTCTAATGCCCACATTCAACAATCCACTGTCTGCCTTGGAATGAGAGGGCAGAGTTTAGGCTGCAGTCTGGGGAGTGTGAATGTGACCCGAGGGTGTGGAGGTTTTGACCAGCCTCAGGGTGTATTGAATAGTAGTGTTCATGGCATTTTTTTTTGAGAGCTCAGATACCTGTAAGAGAGAACAAGAGAGAAGTTGATTTTTTTTTTTTTTTTTTTTTTTTTTTGTGGAGAAAGGGAGCAGGCGTCCACACCGGGCTTGAGGGATGTTGAGTGTCAGGGAGGGTGAGGGAGTTGTTGGCCAAGATGGTTGAGACTTGGAAAGGGCTGAGGGAGAGGATAGGAAGGATGGGGGGTTTGATATCAGAACCAGAACATTCTGGTTCTTTCTCTCTCTCTCTCTTTGTTTGTGTGTGTGTGTGTGGTTTCATGTGTGCGTGGGCATGTAGAAGACAGAAGCTAACATCAGGTATCTTTTACAATTATCTTCCACTTTGTTGGGTTTTGTTTGTTTGTTTGAGATCAGGTCTTTTTCTGAGGGTTTGGGGCTAAGGATGCCAGTCTGACCGGCCAGTGATGAAAGGTGTCCTTTCATGTCCGCCTTCCTGATCCCGATCCAGGGATTACAGGCATGTGTTGCCACCCCTGGCTTTTTCACGTGAGTCCCAGGGGATCAAGCTCATGTTCAGATCTTCCTGCTTGCAGGGCAGGCACTCTAACACATCCATCTCTCTAGCCCCCAGAGTCTGGCTGACATCCAGTTCGTATTCAGCCTCAGAACCAGTCTTTGGGTCACTTCTCAGGAAGTATGTCCCACACACTGGGGTTGGGCCCTGCTTCCTTTCACTTCATCCACACTTTCTTCTAGCCTTAGTTCCCTAGGACATGGTTTGAGTTTCCTGAGCACAGGACAGCAATACACCAGGCTGCCTATTCTTCCTAGCTGGGCAGGGCTCCTGCCCACTGCCCACTTGGGGAATAAGGGACGTTGCTGTTCATCTGGTGGCATCTCTGCCTGTGTGACTTAGCAGTATTTCACTCTCTTACCTAGATGTTCTAACTCAATGTTATCACAAGAAGAAAGCAATAATGTCTAAGCTCGGCTTGGCTTCCGGTCTTGACTCTTGTTTCCATCTCCCAGCCTCGTCCTGTTTTCAAGCCCCGTTAGCACAAAGACTGTGCACGTGAGGGAAGTGACGCTGGGTACTGATTAAAGAGCCACTGACAGGTCTCTGTTATTAATGAGAACTAAGCCGGCTCTGAAAACGAGAGAGGAAGATTTGTCTTCATTTTAAGGGATCATCTCTCGGGAACTCAAGTGCATGCCCGCAATAAATGGCTGTAAATTTTTCTAAGCACGAATCAGACTCTTCAGGTGACACCACACTGGCTAGAGTGGCAGAGGGTATTTAATATTGAGGTGACAGCTAAAATAGTATCCCCTTCATTTGCTATTTTTTCCAGGTTACGGCTTCAAAGGGAATAGCTAGAGAGGAGAAATATTTATCATCTAAACATTTTCACTTCGCTCCAAAGGTTAACATTGTTGTTTTGCTTAAAGTAGAAAAAAAAATTGCAAAATAATACATTTTAAATATACAGTGGCTTTAAAGTGGCTAAAGTAAAGCTTGGGCTAGTTAACCCATTATTTCCCGAGAAGTCCATTGTGTGGGATCTGCCGCTGATGAAGAGGGGCCACGATTCAGTGTCTGTGGGAGATTCTTATTTCTCTGTGTGATTGGATTTCATATTCTTTTCAGATAGCTTTGCAGATCAAGCCTGGTGCAGCCCTGGGCTTTGATGATAAAAATATAATGTCAGGGCGCCCAGACTAATGGACCCACGGGAAATTCTTGCCACCGTTCTTGGGAGGAATCCAGTCCTGATTGATGGAGGAAGGATCCCAAGGAACTGAAGGGTCACACAGTGACCTTAAAGCAGCCCTGGAGACTGTCACGTGTGGAGACACAGCTGAGCACGACGGGTTGGGAAGAGACTCCAGAAGTGCTGAGAGCTGTTTTCAGGCAGGGAGAAGCTGTTTGTTCGGCACCCAGTCAAAAAGCTGGCGGGTCAGTGGCTTTCCCAAGGGAGTACAACATCATCACTGCCTCCGTTCCCACGCCTGCCTTGATTTTCTCTTATTTGTTTGTGTGTCTGCGTGTCCTACATGTTTACATGTGTGCACATACGTGTGCTTGTGTGTGTGGAGGTCAGGGATCAATGTCAGGCAGCTTCAATCATTATCGACCTTATTTTGTAAGGCAAGGTCTTTCACTGGCCTGGAACCTGCCAATTTAGTTAGGCCAGCTGGTCCGAGAGCCCAGGGAGCCTCCAGTCTCCTCTCTCCAGCACGGGGGTTATAGGTGCGCACTGTCCCACCGGGATGGTAAATGGGGGGAATCCGAACTCAGGTGCCCGTGCCTTCCCTACTGGGCCACTATCTTCCTAGCTCCCTAATTTGTGACTGCAAATTAGGAGGTGTATTTGGAAGCAGAGTTTAGAAATTCCTTATGTCTTGGACACTGGTTTGCAGTATGTCCTAGTTAGGGTTTCATTGCTGTGAAGGGACACCATGGCCAAGGCAACTCTTGTAAAGACAAACGTTTGATTGGGCTGGCTTACGGTTTCGGAGGTGCAATCTATTATCATCACAGTGGGAAGCATGGCAGCGTGCAGGCAGACATGGCGCTGGAGGAGCCTGGAGGCCAACCCCTTGATCCACAGACAGAAGAAGGGGGCTGTCTTACTGGACATAGCTTGAACATGGAAGACCTCAACACCCACCCCTCAGTGACACACTTCCTCCAGCAAGGCCACACCTCCTAACAAACAGTGCCCCTCCCTACGGGCCAACCGTTCAAACATAGGGGTCTATAGGGGTCATTGCTAATTAAACCACTACAGAATGCCTAACTCACATAAGAAAATATTAAAAATTAGATTTTTTTTCCCCCCTGTGACAGAGTCTTGCTATATAGTCCAGGTTGGACCAAGACTTTTGCTATTTCTGCCTCCACATCCAGAGTGCTTGAATTATAGGTATGTAATAACAGGTCTAGACATGAATGCAATATCCACACATCAAGGCCCTGTGTGAGGGTTGGGGGGGAGGTGCATGATGCTCCAGGGAGGGGAGTTCTCCAAGGTAAACTAAACATCCTATTCTGATCTTTAGTTTATTTCTGTGAACCACTGCTGGAGAAAGGTCTCTTCAAGGATGCATTATCACACCTTTTCAGTCCCCAAACTGGCTCTAAGCTGTCTTGGAAATTCATTTGTATGTTTGTTAGATTGACATGACCTGACAGAGGTGGGCTGTCTGAGCTTCGGTTCTTGTGTGGAGTTGTCCCTTTGGCACCGAGTCATCCTTTGCTCTCATGCACGACCGTAGCGCTTTGTGTGGATTCAGCCTGGAAGTAGCTTAGCTGCAGCTGAGGCTCATGTAAGAACTGTGGAGTGGCTGAGACTCCCACAGTGTGCCCTTTATCTTCATGCTGTGCTCTGGCTCCCAGGGGGAGATGGATGGTCCAGGCAGCATGCTGCAGCCCGAGCCTGCAGCCATCCATCACCGAGGCACCCTATTCATGGGGACAATGACTTTAGGGATGCTTGCTTCAATGTCAGCCTGAGGCTGTAGTGCCGGCGGAGAGCCTGATGTTCAAGGGCACTTTGAGTGGCCACTGTAGCTGTACCAGGGCCTCATAAAAGCATGTGTGAATACGATGAGGGATGTGGACCAGTTGGGCAGATTGGGCCTCAGGGGGTGTGAATATGTGAGGCTGATGGCTGGGAAGCATCTGGAATTTTCTGGAAGAAAATTCACCTCAGTAGAAAGACAAACAACCAGGTAATATCCGTCTGTCTTAGTCAACCATTATCTATCAACAATCTATCTAATTATCAATCCATCTATTATCAATGTATCCACCCATCATCTGTCTGTTATCTATTTGATATTTATATATCTTCTCTATCACCTATCTGTCCATCCATGATCTATCCATATAGCTATCATCCCTCCCTCCATCCATCTATTAACCTACCCATCTATCATTTGTTTATCATCTTATCTATCTATCTATCTATCTATCTATCTATCTATCTATCTATCATCCATCTGACTATGTAACAATCACTCTATCCATCTATTATCTAGTTAATCTCTCTCTTTCCCCATTCCTCAGCAACCCTCAAAAGCAGTTATTATGTTTATTTGATAGGTGGTGAACTTGAAGCACTGGACTTTTGAGTCACTTCTGCAAGCTCACAACCAGTGTGAGGTTCAGTCAGGCAGCCTGGCTTTCGAATCTGGCTCTTAGCCTTTCCCCTCTGCTGTTTTCTTTTTATTCCATCCCTGTGTCTGAGGTACACACACTTACTGGCACACCTCTGTGGGGCAGAGGGAAAATCCCTCTCCTCCCCTACTTAATGTTGTTTTGGTTCCATGACTTGGCTCAGTGTGCATGTGTGATTTACGCATGAAGCCTTAAGTACGCTGGGCTGTTTTATCTGGAAGTTCCACTTTTCTGCTGCCTGCTATGAAAAAAGATTGCCCAGGAGCCTGCTTCTCCACAAGATAGACTGGACACCCCATCTGAGACCAGCTGAGCCACAGCAGCAGGGCAGCCCACCTGCTCACCCCCGAGAAGAACCCATTGCCTCTTGCAGGCCATTGGCCTTGGGTATTATTGTGAGGCATTCTCACAGCATTGGACACTTGATAAGCTGGGACCCAGAAAAGCTGTTACCTTGCCTGGCTCTCTTTCTTCTGCCCCTTCTCTTACTGAGTACTGCTAGGTTGCAGGTGTCTAGATAAAGCCTTGTCCCCACAGCCCCTAGGCATGGTGTTTGGAGAGTCTTATCGAAGTGTGTATTAGGCTTTCCATTGCTGAGGAAAATGCCTGGCATAAACAACTTGAGGAAAGGACTTATTTTGGCTTGCAGTTCCAGGGTGCTCAGTCCACAGTCCTTGGGTCTGTTGATTCTGAGTCGTTGTGAATCAGAATGATAGTGGGAGTGTGTGGCTGAGGATAGTCAAGCCATGAGGGATGGGAAGAGGGACGGAGAAGAAAAGACACACACACACACACACACACACAGAGAGAGAGAGAGAGAGAGAGAGAGGGAGAGAGAGAGAGAGAGAGAACACTACAGCAAGATACAACTTTTAAGGACACACTCCAACAGACTCATTCTTAGCTAATACCCATGTCTTAGTTCTAGAACTTTCTCAGATGGTGCCACCAGCTGTGGACACAACTTTCGGTGCATAAGCCTTTTGATAGATGCATCATATCAAAACTATTATTGGTGGTAATGTTTAGCCTGCATTTTGCATGCTTAAAAGGGATTTTCTCGAATTGATATCTAGAGAAAAGGAAGTGTTGTGTTCAGTCACTTCTGCATCCCTGCATGCTCCCTCAGTCATGGGTTACAAAACAAAAATTTGATCCTTAGGAGATCTTAAAACGAGCTGTCACTCATGGCCACCCAAGGTAATTGCTAGGCTATTTGCCTCCAGTGCCTTTCCCTGCTCTGAAGATCTCATCTTATTTATGTGGGCTTGAATGAAGCAAGAAGCAGCGCTTTCATGTCCCAGCAGCCCCCCTGTGGTTGTAGCATCTGTGTGCAGAGCCCTCGGTTCTCTGCTGATTAAATAATGAGAGCCATTCATCTCCATTCACGCTGGAAGAATTCAGTTTTGCCAATTAATGATAGCGAATTGCAAAATCTAAGAGAATCGTTAGTTCCTGCAAAATAGTGGCAGGCGCCACGTTTTTGTGAATGAATGGAATGGTCTAAGCACACAGCTGTGATTGGGTTTATATCCTGTAAACATAAATTGGCAATTCTTTCTCAATACCAGCAAGGATTGTCTGATGTGTCTTAATGGCTCTACTTTGTGGGGTGTGTAGAGGCTGGCCCAGGTGTGGTGAGAGTGACCGCATAGCACTTTGGCAAGTGCATGTGTGTATGCACATTTGGATGTGTGTGTTTCTTGGAAGGTGCTGAGTTGGAGCTTATGTCAGAGACAAGGGAACTTAACCAGAAGGAACCCCGCCTCACTCAAGTGTTCTGAGTCCTCTTACCCAGAGAAGACCCAGCACATGTACAATCAAAAACGTAGAGGACCCTCAGGGAGTGCCTGTGTCATAAGTGGTCCTGGCATGTTAGTGTCAACTCCTAAAAAGGTATTTATACTTTTATGTATGCGTGTGCATCAGTCTCTGTGCATGTCATGTGTGTGCAAGTATCTGTGGAGGCCAAAGAAGGCGCCAGATCCCCTGGAGCTGGAGTTCCAGGTGTGGTGTGAGCTGTCTGATATGGGTGCTGGGAACCAAGGGCCGTTGCAAGAGCTGAAAGCACTCTTAACCACTGAGCCAGCTCTTCAACCCTCTATTCTTGGAAATGGCTTCAACTGAGCTGTTTCAGAGGCCAAAGCTAGGAAACGAAAAATTTACAGCTAGCGTTTCCAATTGGCAAACCTGCCAATCATGCCAAAGGATATAGTTTTAGTTTCACATTTGACAATTCATCTGCACAAGGTGACATCAGCTCCTTCACTGTCACGTACATCTGGAGCATGATTTTTAGCTCTTTAAGCGTATTAACTCTATGAACGATCATATCATTATGATGGACAGGCATTAATTTTTAATCTCCATTTTATTGATAAGGAAATTGAGGTCCTCACTTCTGACACTCTCCACTCCCTCAATACTGTCTCAATAATTTAAAAATTAAAGATGATTAAAATAATTGTGAAATTAAAATAGGTTTGAGGTAAGGGGGAACAAGTGTTATGAATTCCTTAAGTTGTTTGCAAAGTGGTAAAACTAATAATTTCTATCAGGATGTATGTCATTTTCTTTGAGGTAACCACTCTCAGAAGGGTGGAACTTATGTAGCTTCAAAAGGAATCACTAGAAAGCAGGCCAGGAGAGATAGGATGTGCAGAAGGAAACCATTCAACAAGGAGAGATCAAATTGGGTGGCTTAAGCCTAGATCAACATCACACCACATCTGTGCGTAGACTAGAACAGCGCTTTCCAACCTTCCTACTGCAGCTTTAATACAGTTCCTCGTGCTGTGGTGACCTAAACCACAAAATTATTCTTGTTGCTGCTTCATAACAGTAGTTTTGCTACTGTTCTGAATCACAATGTAAATGTCTGTGTTTTCCAGTGGACTTAGGTGACCCTGTGAAATGGTCATTCCACTGCACAAAGGAGTCACAACCAGCAGGCTGAGAACCGCTGAACTAGATAGTTCAGTCAACAGTATGTGTTTATGCGAGGCACCACAGGCAAATTTATAGACAAAGGCTAGAAAGTTTAACCTGGACAGATGCTGACCAGAGGAAAGCTGTTGTCATCTTGTTAATCAATGTACGTACACTTCAAAGCGAGGGATGGTACTGGATGTGAGGATGTGGATGTTACCACACTAGGGGTAACAATTATGGGCTCACTACACCTGTGCGGGTTAGTTTTTATCAGCTTGACACAAACTAGAGTCACCTGAGAATAGGGAACCTCAATGGAGGAATCGCCGGCGTCAGACTGGCCTGTAGGCTGGTCTGTGGGGACCTTTTCCTGGTGAGTGATGGATGTGGGAGACACCATCCCTGGACAGGTAGCCCAGAGAGCAAGCTGAGCCCAAGCCAGGGGAGCAAGCAAGTCAGCAGCATTTCTCTGGTGTCTGCTTCTGTTCCTGCCTCCACTTTCCTGCTTGTACTCCCTCCCTGGCTTCTCTTGATGATGGACTCTGTCCTGTAAGATGAAATAAAGTACCCCCACCACGTTGCTTTTGGCCAGGGTGTCTGTCACAGGAACAGAAACTAAGCTAGGACTATACCCAAAAGACATGAACTCCAAAAGCTGCAATGCGATACTTTTCCTTCACTGAGTGTTGTAGAGCACCACCCTCCTCCATCAGAACAACTGCGGCTTCCTGTAAGAGACCCCCAAGATCAGGCCTGTGGACCGATGGTGATGCAGGAGCGGGTGGGAAGTCGCTGACCATCACGTGAGATCCCTGGCCTTCTGTATGTAGCTCTTCCCCAGGTGTGCACAGCCTTGTGGTCTCAGAAGGTGCAAGATTGGAAAAAGGGTAACTGAGGCACCGACTCCATCTGGGCATCCGTGGGAAGTTCCTCATTTGTGCCGTGGTGAGACTTTCTGGTGTGGAGGCTTTGGGTCACCCACGCTCCTGTAAGTGACTCCTCCCCCATGTAAATGACCCCCTCCCCCGTGTAAGTAAGCCTTATTAGCACATTGACTTCTCTCAAGTTTGGCTTTGGTGGAGTTATGCCGTGATTTGTCATTTGGTGCCCAGTAAAGAAGGGTTTGTTCACATCTCCCTGGGAGGAGAGTCACCAACGCATGGGGTCACAGGAGGGCAGCTTGTATTCTATCATTGGATCTAGAAGTCCCTCAAACTTAGTAGCAACAAGTCATAGATGCCCCAACCAACATATTAGGTACAGCAATAAATGAGAGTAAGAATGAGTCTACGGCCATGGCCCAATATTGTTTTGAGAGAGGCTTTCACTGTGAAGCCCAGGCTGTCCTGGAACTTGGGATATTCCTGCCTCAGTTTCCCAAGTGCTGATGTCACAGCTGTGCATCACCACACCAAGCTATAGAAGGTTATTGTCACATATGTGTGTTTCAGGAAGGTATTTTAAAGGAGCATGTCTCCTCAGTGGTATATGAGTGTGTACAGGTGAGCGGCTAAATTTAGCCATACGTCTTCAGTGGGCCTTTGTGCATCTGCCTTGGGCAGGGGTGTAGGATGAGATACTGGGAACCAGGATTCTGGTTCTGACGAGGGCTCCTGGGTGGAGGAAGGAGGCAAAGGCATGGTCCACAGTCTCTATCCCTGATGGGCCCCGTGTTGCTGTGTTTACCATCTGCTGGGAACTCTGCTGCCTGACTCCTGAAAAACTGCAGTGATGGGTCTTGGGAGCACCAAGGAGGGCCAGATGGTGGTGGTCAGACAGTCTGGGCTCCTGAGTCCTCAGGACTGTCACTCCACCTGATGAAACTCGCCTATTTTTAAATAAACCCTGAGTTAGCTTTTCTGTGTTTTCCTTGCTCAGCAGTTTTCAGGAGGCGCACACATTTTGGGAAACCCTGAATCAGTCACGTGCTGACTTCAGTCCCGTTCTCTGCTCATTGCCTTCTTATTGATGGCAATCTCCCACAGCTGCCTTGTTTCATCAATCACATGATGCTTAGTAATGGTACCGAGTCCAGATTTGGAAGCCCATCCTCCTGGCATCCAAAATAGGGTTCTCATTCCTGTAGCGTTTGACAAATGACTTCTTTTTGCTCCTCCCATCTATAAAATGCAGCCAAATGAGCAGTTCTGAGAAGCAGGAGACCACGGACTCCAACATCTGCCAGTACAGTGATCGACAGTGAGGAGTGCGCTTTGAACTTGCTGTAAGAAAATAGGAAAACTCTAGGGAGTAAACACAACCATTCCTGGCATCACGGTCTCACTGTCTCACCATCTCTCCTGAGCACGAGGATCCTTGATGTCTAGTGAATTCTTTTTGTTTGTTTGTTTTTCAGGACAGGGTTTCTCTGTGTGGCCCTGGCTGTCCTGAAATCGCTCTGTAGACCAGGCTGTCCTCCAACTCACAGAAATTCGCCTGCCTCTGCCTCCCCGAATGCTGGGATTAAAAGCATGCGCCTCCACGCCCGGCTGATGTCTAGAGAATTTTCAACATATCTGTTGAATCCGTGTTCCACAGGCATCTTGGACAGTTGCTTCTTGTACATGTAGAAGTTCCTAAGACACGAAGGTTTGGTGTTCGTTTTGTGTGTTGTGCGTGTGTGGGTGTGTGTGTAGGTGCATGTATGTGTGCATGTCTGTTTCTCCTTGCATGTGTGGACATGCAGGTGGAGGCTAGAGGTCACCCTTGGGTTCCGTTCCTCAGGCGCTGTCCATCTTGTTCTTGGAGTCAGGGGCTCTCTCTGTCCTGGGACTTGTTACGTAGTCTCAGTGGGCTAGCCAGGGATCTCTGCTGGGGTCACAAGTGGGTGCTGCCATGCCTGGTGCAGTGATTTGCATGAGCAATGTCCCCTGCGGGAACCTTGGTTCCCAGTTAGTGCTACTGTTTGGGGAGATTATGGGGAGGTGGTACAGCCACGATGGGGGAAGTGCGTCATGGTGGCTGGGCCGTGGGAGGTCACAGTCTTGCCTCTCTTCCAGTTCACTCTTTCCGTTTCATGTTTGTGGCTGCAGATGTGGTCGCTTAGGTTCTCCCTCCGTACATCTGGTGCCATGTGCCCGCTATCACTATGGACTCCTTCTGGGACCATAAGCCAAAATAGACTCTCTTCCATAAGTTTCTTTTGGTCACAGTGTTTTATTGCAGCAACAGAAAGGTAACTAGTACAGTCAGCTTTTTTTGCAAACTAAGGTTTATTTCATTTTTAATTATGTGCTTGTGTGTTACAGGTAGTTGTGAACTGCCTGGTAATGGGTGCTGCTGGGTACTAGATTTGGGTTCTCTGGAAGGGCAACACATGCTCTTAACCACTGAGCTAGCCCTCCAACCCAAGGCTGGCTTTTTAAATGTGGGCTCTGGGGATCAAACTCAGGCCCTCATGCTTGCAAGGCAAGCACTGAACCATCTCCCCAGCCTTTGAATTTTTATATCCTTGAAGGGTGTAGAAAACTTTAAAAAATTGCCTTCATCATAAAGCTTATTCAATAAGGCTGTGTAAGTTCCTTACTCAAAGTTAGCTCGTGTTTTAAAATTAAGTAGTATATCACCTTCCTGTGCCTTTGCATCAAATGGCCATAGACACGGAGGGTTACAGCAGCCACAAAGCTTTCTGCCGTGCTTCTGGAAGCTGGATATAATGATGTCAGCAGGGCTATGCTCCCCTCCCATCTGGAAGGCTCTAGGGAAGAAACTTCTTGCTTCCTGGTGGTTGCCTCTATCGCCTCTCCATGTCTGAGGTTTCCTTGGTTCCTTTCGGCGTGTGGGTGGGCCAGCATCCCTCCACCATCTTATAACCACAGTCACGATCGAATTTAAGGCTGTCTTTACCCTGCAGAGCTATTGTAGCTCATACCACAGACTGGGGACTCATGCCAAGGAGGTGCTCTGAAGGCCGCAAGTTTAAGAGCAAAGTGTTGCAAAGTGGGTGGCTCCCGAGGCCACTCCCTTTGGCTTGTGGGCAGCGCCTTCTCCTTGTGAAGTCACATCACTTTTCTTGGAGTATCTGTCTCCACATTTCCCTCTTTAAAAAATACCGGCTAGGTAGGATGGATTAGGGTCCTCTCCTGTGACCCCACTTTAACTTAACTCACCTCTTTGAAGATGCCAGTGCGTTGAGCAGCCACATTCAGAGTAGCGGGTGGCAGGATTTCCACATCTGAATTTGGGTGGGGTAGGGGTGGGGTAACAGTTTAACTACTCATGGGCTCAGCAAGAGATCTTCCTCCCACATCCCTAAGTCAGCCATCTGCAGAGTACTTTCCCATTTAAGGAACAGCCCCAGATTCCAGGCGGAAGAGCTACTTTGGGGTGGGCGATGAACATCTTCGTGTGAACCTCACCTTCCCCAGCGGTCGTACTCTGGGATGGAACAGCTCTCAGAGCACAGTGTGTCGTGTCCTCAGCTGCTGCATTGACAGCCTACAAGTCATCTTTCCTCCTGCCTCTGCTCCTACACTGAGTTACGTGCCAGCAGGTGGCTCAACAATGCCACCACAGTGCTCCTTATGCCTCCTGGCCCTCCTGGCTGGGTCAGTGCCTTTCCTGGCTCACGTCATGTGAGCTCGGCTTGCTCACCTGGAGCACGGCGGAGCTGTCATTTCTCCGCAGTTGGGTGTCTCTCCCTGGATCGTCCAGAGGGTCAAGGTTGCCTCTGTTTTCCCTCAGTGTCTGAGTCAGTGAACAGCTGCTCGTTGGTTTCCTCGTGAGACTATCAGGTCCTGGCAGGAAGTGGACATCATGTTCAGACTGGATGCCTGGCTGGATGACTGGATACAAAGGTGGAGGTAAGAAGCGAGAAATGAGCATGCAAGAGTGTAGGAGAGCTGGAGGCATTAGGGCCCTGGGCCCAAGTGTGTAAAGGTAAAAGAAGCTTCCTGGGATCACCAAGAACAGAGTAAACGCCCAACCTCACCTGCCCCTTGCCCTCTGACCTCATAGCCCACCAAGAGCCAATGGACAAGAGGGTCCATGGACACAGTCCGCTGTTCATTCTTTCATGTGTGTTCGTTTGTGTGCATATACACATGCTTGTGGATAACACCTGGTATTCCTCCTTAGAAGAACTCCTCCTTAGAGGTTGTCCATGTTGGTTTTCTTCGAGACAGGGTCTCTCACTGAGACCCAGGGGGCCACCACGTAAGCCAGCAAGGCTCTGGGACCCAACTGTCTCAACCCCATCCCCCACCCAGATACTGGGAGTAAAGCATGGCTACCGAGCCTGGCTTTTATGCGGGTGTCCAGGATTGAACCGAGTTTCTCAGTTTGCAAAGCCAGGCTTTTCCAGCGGAGCTCTCTCCTCAGTCCCTTGGGGCTGACTGTGGGGATTGCTCCAGCACTGTGTGTGACTGGCGTGTCTGGAGGGAGTAATGGCCTTATGCCATGTGTGATGTGTACACATTACAGAAAACCCCAGGAGAAGGCAGAACAGAGCGCTGCCAGTCTCCAGAAGGTGACAGTGTCTGGAATCTGTGGAATTTTTCTTATTCCAGACTTTTCTGCCCACCCAGATCTGCATTGTGCGTGTGTGGTGTGTGTGTGTGTGTGTGTGTGTGTGTGTGTGTGTGTGGTTGGCAGCAGTAGTCACAACACTATGGGAAGATCCTCTGAGCCAAGGACTTCCCAGAGGACAGAGTATAATAGGTGTTCAGCTTTGGGGCAGCCCCATCTGAGAGTGTACGTGAGCTCCTAGGCAGGCCGTATAGCCTATTGGTAAGAATCATGGGACCTGCAGGTAGGCTGTCTGAGTTCAAATCCTAGGTCTTGCCTTGCCTTTCCCATCTGTGAAATGGGGACAGCGGCATACGGAGACAAGATGAGCCAACAACTCAGCCCACTCAGAGCCACACCTGGCTTGTATTTGGGTGAACACACCTGCCTGTGAGTTTGGGCCTGCTCCAAGGTCTGTCTGTGGTCCCAGAACAATTATTAGCTGCGTGCCTTTCCTTCTCAAAGGAGCTGTGGTCTGGAGTTAGCTCCTAGGGTCTTGCTCACAGTGAGGTCTTATGGTGGCCGAGTGATGGAGGAATTGCTGAGTGTGTGGCCTTACCCCTGACAGACGTCACAGTGTCACCTGCTTGGATGTCTACCCACAGCTGAGTCAGAAGGAACCTAAGTCTCAACTTGCTGATATGAGCTGAGCTGTAAGGAACAGCTGGGTCAAGTCTCAATGTGCTAATACGGTATTTGGCTCTTCACCCCTTGAGACAGCGGGGCCGTATGGGTCCGGGTGGGTCCCCCCACTCTCTGCCTCCAGTCCCCGAAATGAATGTGTCATGAGAAGTGTGACACTAGATGCCGCAGAGTTCCTGGGAGGAAGGTGTGCCCACGCCCCGTTCCCCATCGCTTCTCCTGCCTCTCTCTGCTGTGTTATTGTTATCAGTGGGGTAGTTTGGGTAACTGTTTCCCAGGGGAATCTCAAACCAGGCCAGACCTGGTTGCTGTGAGCAGAGGGTAGTGTCTTAACCCAGATTCCTGTGGGCCTGCGGGAGCTGCTGCTAGCTGGAGGCCTGCTGGGTGCAGATGGGGTTCCAGCAGCTTCCTGGCTGAATGGAAGAAAGGGTTTCAAGGTTGCAGAGGGATGTGTTCTCTCTGTCTCCTGCCCCCTCTCCTCTCTTTCTTCTTCTCCTCTTCCCCCAATCCATCCTCCCTCCTCTTTTTCCTTTCTTGTACTCCAAACAGTCAGTGCAATTGAAGGAGGTGGAACGGGCAGCTGGCAGTATGTCTTCTGGGAGCTGTGGTCTTCCAGTCCACTCATGGGGCACTGCTGGCGGCCAGGAAGGCTTTGGCTTATGAAGCTGGCTTTGAATCACAATGCAGAGATAGTACCCTGCCCCAATTAAAAAAAAACAACAAAACAGCTATAGCTGGTTACACGCATTTTATCATATGACTTAGCAAATTATTCACTTGCTTCTTTATTACTGTGCACTTTAGAAAGACCAATTTTTAAAAATGCATCACTTCCCCCTTCTTTCTCCCTCCAACCCTTCCATGTCTCCTCCAATTCTTTTTGAATTGACAACCTTTTCCTTCGATGTTATTATTACGTGTGTGTGTGTGTGTGTGTGTGCACGCACTCGCAAGGCTGGAACACCAGTGATGTGTGCTGTGTCACCGCTGTGAGTGTGACCTGAGGACCCTGCTTTTCCTTTGGAACCCCACCGCCTTGTTTCTGAAATGAGGGCATAGAGTTGAAGTGAGCTGCGGGTCTTCATCCCGATCATGCCATTCTTTGACCCTGAGATGCAGAGTTTTGAAGTCAATGGACAGGCTTCCGATAGCCACGGTTGCACAGTGATGGAGGTGAGGCTGCCTCCGGGGTAGTGAGCTGCCTGCAGCTGAGGGGATTGAACCCAGGCCACAGAACAGGCTGGTGGGGGCGGGGGGGCAGAGAGAAGAATGCCATGGGGAGTTGGATCCCGGGGCTCCAGCCCATCTGCTCTCCTCTCACTCCACGCATGCTGGAGGTGGAGGTCATGGCCACTTTGGGGGCCAGGGAGACTGCAAGTATGTCCAACCTTTTCACATGCATATATGTACAGCTGCTGTGGGTGTGGGTATGTGCATTTGTGTCCATGTGGAGGGCAGAGGTCAAGCTCACCTGTTGTTTCTCAGGAGCTGCTCGCCTTGCTGTCTGATTGGCAGGAACTCACCAGGCAGGCTGTGCTAGTTGACCTCTGCCTCCCCAGGGCTGGGGTTACGGACGTGTGCCACCACAGCCGGCTTTTTACTTGATTTCTGCGGGTTGAACTTAGGTCCTCCTGTTTGTGTGACAGACTTTCCTGACTGAGCTAACTACCGTCTCCCTAATTCATAGTGTTTTCAGTAAGTTAGTGGCCTTCATTCAGACACCTTCGGGGCTAGCCTTGGCCTCGTGCAGCCACACCCAAGCAGCCTGCGTGGGCTGCAGGTGGGACATATCTGCTTGTGTCTGAAGGCATCTTCACTCCTCAGAATTTGGAGCTGTTTTTAGTCAACAGGTACTTACAGCCCTGTAAGTGAAGTGTGGTTACAGGCCAGCACCAGACCAAACACGAGGAGCCTAGGATGAGCTGAGTGTGCACGGGGCCAAATCCAAAGCTTACCTTAAAACGACAAGACGGTTGAACAGAGAGTAAGTGATCCTCAGTCACTTGACTCTCATTTCCTTGCTGGGAACATTTAGTCTTCTCTCCTCTCCTCTCCTCCCCTCTCCTCTCCTCTCCCTCCTCCCCTCTCCTCTCCTCTCCCTCCTCCCCTCTCCTCCCCTCCCCCCTCCCCTCCCCTCTC
>NW_026591598.1:20455221-20462851 GCF_907164565.1 Psammomys obesus | reverse complement strand
TCTATCTATCTATCTATCTATCTATCTATCTATCTATCTATCTATCTGTATCAGTATGGCACAGGTGCCTGTAGAGGCAGCCATGCTCTTTCGGGCTCATGGAGGTTTGCTTTTGCACTCTGCTTTCTTCAGGAGTCAGTTTGTTTGCTTGGAATCTGTGTGAGGTATAGGTGTTGCTTCAATGGGGTCAGTTTTGACTGTGAGATTTCCCCTTCTCTGTCTAAAATCCATCAGTCAATTTCTCCTTCCCTCCTTCCCTCCCCCTCCCTCTCTTTCTCTCCCTCTTCCCTTCCTTCCTGCCTCTCTGTTTATCACAGTCTGCACCCTGGAATGGCATAGGACACTTTGGAGGCATGACTCATGATTGGCAGGGTACTCTGGTTGGGATCCAATATGGCCCCAGAGTGCTGATACTTGCTTTCCTGATGATACTGAGAGAAGATAGAACCTTCAAGGGCCGAGCATGAAGCTTAGGCCACTGGGAGGAGTGGCCCAGAGTGGCATTCTAGAGTGGATTCTGCTCTCGTCCTCCTTTTCCCACACTTAGCCTTGAGGTGGGCCAGCCCCTCCCATCTATCCCCACTATGACCTAACATGCTGCCACAGGCCCAAAGCAAGCAGGCTGGTTGGCCACGGGCTGAAGCCTGTGATCCAAACACAACCTTTTTTCTTCTCAAGTTGATTTATCTCAGTAATGGATAACTGGCCAATATAGAGCATATCTTTGCCAGTAGTTTAACTCCTGGGTGCGGGGTACGGGGTGCGGGGATACTTCTGGAGGCGTCTCTTGGAGAGCTGTCTCCTGCCACTCAGCACAAGCAAAGGAGGCAGGCGACGCCGAGTCCCCCAGGGGCTCTGAACATGGAGCCCGCTCAGCAGCCACGGCCTCTCTCTCCAGTCAACTCATCCTCTGAATTGGGGCTTTAGTGTGCCAGAAAGCTGCCCCCCGACTGCCATCTTCACCCTAATGTTCCTAAGAGGGAGGGTCTCCTTCCTCTTGCTCCTCTCACCCTGTTTTGTGCTGTGCTTTAAAATTCTCTGGACATTCGTCTTGTGGACAAGATTCATTTTACCTCTTAGCATTATTTCCTCATGAAACACATTCCCTGTTTGCTTCCTAGGGTTTGGGGGCCCGGACGTGGTTGGGAACTTACCTTGTTATCTTGAGTCAGCTTTTCATAAAGAAATGACAAGTTTTGGAATGATCTTAACTTCCGGTCTCTTCCTTACCAATTATAACCCTTGTCAGCCCAACCTCCAAGTGTGTGTGTGTGTGTGTGTGTGTGTGTGTGTGTGTGTGCCACACGCTCTCTGTGGGTCCTTAGCTTGTGACTGTTTTGGGGAGGTTTTAAGGTCCTTGGGATTGGGATATCCTTGAAAAAAAAAAAAAAAGGTTAATAGTGTGTGCGCCCAGTGAGCACAGTCCTCAGCGGCTCTTCAGCCTGGCTTCCTTCCCACCAGAGCTAGGTGCCCTGGTGCTTTCAGTGCCGGTAGCCCAGGGGCTACTGAGTATGCGTGCCATCTGGATGTCCGCGTCTGGAATGCGTATAACGGAAGAGTCCTCACACGAGCGTATGCGAAGATAGGGTCCTTGAAACAATAATGAGGCATGGAATTAGTGTCCTAAGGGGCTCCCCAGTGGGGAGCTGGCTGCCGTGAAAAGCACTGGAGACGCTCTCACTCACGCCGCGTCTCCAGGAACCGTGACAAGCAGCCTCTAGAGTTGCGGGTTAATGTTTATGGGTCGCCCAGACCGTGGGCAGCTCTGCTCCAGCCTCCCGAAGGTAGCAAGGCCAGCACTACGGAGGCGCTTCCTGGGGGAGGGGACTACAGGATGGCAGCCCGGAACCCACAGGGTGTGTCTGTCCTCGGGTTCCCAGCACAGCGCAGGTGTTCCAGGAGAGCGAGTCCTTACAGCACGGAAACGACAGAACGAATCCGGTCAGCCCTACGGTTAGCACTAAGCACGGCTGCCCCTGCTCAGACCGCAGGGCCTTTGCGCGTGCTCGTGCTGTCCTTTCACACTGAGCCTCACTTCCTGAACCCTCTTACCTCGTTAGCCCCTAACTCCTTCAGTCCTGGGGGGTGCTGCGATACCTGATCGTACTAAATTCTGTCACCTCCCCCGGGGAGATGGCCCCATCAAGTCAGTCTTTCGTTAGATGTGGGTAGCAAGGGGGCACAGGGGCCGAGGCACACGCCTCCCCACACCCTGTTGGGTTTCTTATTTGGTTAACTTGATCGGATCAAGAATCATCTGTGGGGCTGAGAGATGGCTCAGAGGTTACGAGCACTGGGCTGCTCTTCCAGAGGACCTTGGGTTCGTGCCTGGGTCGAGCGTATCCCCGGCAAACACTGAGTTTCAGTCTTGGCTGTTCGGGGAGAGGTGCATCTTCCCAGCTGGGAGGAACAAACACACACACTCTTTCACCAGCTTCTTCAGAAGGCTCCGTGCAGCTACACTGCCCTCTAGTGTTCGTAGCACAGTAGTGTGGCTGCTTCACTGACCAAGAGTCCAGATGGTTTCCCAAGGACCTTAGGGCTGTAAGGAAGGAAACCACGTGGATTCTTGGGAAAAGCTTTCTGAGTAAGGGGAACAGCAAGTGCAAAGGCTCTGGGGGCACTTGAGGGCTAGTGAGAAGAAGGCAGGTGGCCTACAGGAGAGTTCTCGGGAGAAAGAGGCGACGAGGGCAAGGACTGCAGGAAGTGGCCATTCTGGGTGCCCCGGAGGCACACTTGGACAGGGCTGGTTTTTGACACCGTGGCTGAGGCAGCCACCTTCTTAGAATGCTGGGCCACTTGAACTGCACACGCTCAGGCACAGGAATGCTCAGGACATGAGCGAGGCTCTGGAGGTTCTGGGGGGTGGGGAAGGAGAGTGAGTGTGAGGCAGGGGAGGGGAAGAGAATATATTTGTGTAGGTAGAGTGCTGTAGCTAAAACAAGAGACAACCCGAGTTCATTTGCAGGGACCTGTATATTACACCTCACCACAGGAAACTAAAACTTAGGCCCCATGTCAGCAAGATGTTTGAAAGAATTTTAAATTTATTTATGTAGCACGCGTGCGCGCGCATGCGCACATGTATGTGTGTGTGTGTGTGTGTGTGTGTGTATGTGTGTACATATTCACACGCCCACACTCAGAGGCGTTCGCATGTAATGGCACGCATGCAGAGGTCAGGTAACAACTTTTGAATGTTGATTTTCCCCTACCGTGTGGGCCCAGAGGATTCAACTCCGGCCTCAAGCTTGGACACAAGCACCTTCACCTGTGGAGACGTGTCCCCAGCCTGTGAGCAGGGTGTTAAAGCGGCCGTTCTCAGTCTGTGGGTCATGACTTCTTTGGGGTTGCAGAACAGATCTCCTGAACACCAGACATCTACATCACGACTCACAACAGCAGCAAAATTATGGTTACGAAGGAGCAACAAAAATAATTTTGTGGTTGGGGAGGTCACCACAACTTGAGGAACTGTATTAAAGGGCCTGCAGCGTTAGGAGGGTCGAGAGCCGCTGGGTTAAAGGCAGCAGGGACTATTCATCCTAGCAGTTGCATACCATGAGGCCAGCTTTGGCCACACAGTCAGACCCTGTCTCAACAAAATGAGAAAAAAAAAAGTTCTCAGGGGTCTTTAGGGCTGGTGAGGTGGCTCAGTGGGCGAAACTCATTGCTCAATGACCAGAGTTCAGTCCCTGGGACTCACACAGTAGAAGGAGAAAACTGACTATCACAAGTTATTCTTTGAGCCCCACATGTGTGCAACACACACACACACACACACACACACACACAAATAAATAAGCAAATAGAGAGATGGCCAATTGAATTACTGGGTCAGACAGACAGGGTCCAAACCCAGAAGGGACCTGTCAAC
Organism: Psammomys obesus; assembly: GCF_907164565.1. NCBI lineage: Eukaryota > Metazoa > Chordata > Mammalia > Rodentia > Muridae > Psammomys > Psammomys obesus. The sequence goes on along the minus strand of NW_026591598.1, from coordinate 20,458,974 downwards.
TGTCTGAGATAGGCTTGGACTATCTGCAAGAGAGAATCAGCCTGCTTTAAACACAGGGTTGAGGCTGGGAATGGTGGAGGGAAAAGGGGGATGAAGAAGGAGGAGCCAGAGGTTTTGTTTTCTGTCTCCTTTATTTTCTAGAACATTCCACATGGTTTGGGCAGGGTAGCAGGCATTGGAGAAGTGTTTTTGAGGCTTGGCTATTCCTCGCACAAAGGATGTCTCCACATGGAACACATCTCCTCCCAGCCAGGGCAGGCACGTCTTCGGCACGCTGGGCCTTTTGTACTGGGTGCTGTGTTGATTGCAGTGCCTCTGGCTCCTGATGGATGAGTCTGTTATGTCAGCAATTATAGCATTTTCTAAGTAAATAACAGCTGCTTATCTCCTCTAGTCTCTCTTAAAATTCTATCCATGCTTCTTCAGAGCTTCTCCTGCATGAAGCACCCCATTGCCCCTTCACTTCCTCTTTTCTCCCCTCCCCTCTCCCCTGCTTCTTCTCTGACTTTCTGAATATGGGGTTCAGTGGCAGGTGAGGCAGCCTGCGTCATCATGGGCTTTGGAATCAGACGCCTGGGCTCTAATCCCGTCCCCACCGCATGCCACCTGAGCAGCCTTCCACCGGCTGCTTAACCTCAGGGCATCCTCCCGCCCTCTTCAGGAAATCGAGGTGAGAACATGTGTTCCCTAATGTGAGCGTTGAATGAGTTAATTGACCACAGCGCTTGGTTCAGTTTGACATGTGCTCAAACAATAGTGATGAGGTCGTTCACCCTTCAGTAATCTTTAAATTAATTTTAAATTATTATAGGAGGGCTGGGGACGTGACTTAATGGTAGAGCGTTTGCCTAGATTACTGATGTCCTGGTTTGATCCTCAAGGCAAAGATATATCGTCCATAAACTACTGTCTACTATATAATTAATAAACTATAACTAAATAAATTAAAAGCTATTTTGGTTTAGCTAGGTGCAATTGTGAGCAACTGTTACTCAGGAGACTGAAGTGGGAGGCTCGTTTACACTTTTAACACAATCGGGAATCTAGTACAAGGAGCTGAGATGAAACCCTATTCATCGACTTATAGCAGAAAAGTTCCCAAGCCTAGGAAAGAAACAGAGAAGCCAGCATATTAACCCTTAGGACCCCAATAGACACAGGCAGAAAAGAACTTCTTCGCAACACAAACGTGAAATGCCAAGACCACAGAAACGAGAATATTAAAAGCTGGAAGGGAAATGCCGGCTCAAGCACAAAGCCCAGGCCATTAGAATAACAGCAGGAAACCTTAAAAGCTGGGAATCCATGCGGTGATATATTTTTAGCCTTGAAAGTAAATAATTGCCAACCAAGATTATTATATTCAGTGACCTTTAAAGATTGATAGGGAAGTAAAGACCTTGTCAGGCAAGTACTAAATAAAGCAGTTTGTGATCGCCAGTTATCTCTGGGAAGAATGGTTTCATGAGAAGAATCAATGAGTAAGTGAGAATAAGGAAATAATCAATCATATCCAAGACTGTGGACTAGCGGGCTAGTTTGAATAGATTAGAACAAAGACTATTTGAACCAACCAGGAAAAAAATGGCCAACAGAATTACAGACACCCTCTCCGTAAATAACAGAATGATACAGACTAGCAGATCGAGTAAAGGAAACCAAAGCAAACAACAATACAAGATCCAAGTGCAAGCACCTCACGCCTCGTACCTCACAGGCAAACACACCACACACATACACATACACACACACACACACACACACACACACACACAGAGAGACAAAATGAATGGACAGAACTCTAAGACACCACGTTAAAGACAACCAGGAGTCACTACCCTCAGATCTGATAATGCAAACCGCAGACAAAATTAATCAGAGGAAAACAAAGCTGCTGCAAGTTGATAAAGAGAAAACCCATTGAGACGATGTCGACACTGTAAATAAATACGCACAAACACCAAGAAAAACAATCTCATGGAATAGCGCTGCTGGATGTAAAGGGATAGATATGGCTGGATAAGATAATGTAGGGTTTCTTTCTTTTAAAATTTATTTACTTTACATCCTGATCATAGCTCCTCCCTCCTCTCCTCCTGGCCCCACCCTACTTCTCCCCATTCCTCAGAAAAGGGGAGCTCTCCCCTACCAGCCCACCCTAGCACATCAAGTCGCATTAGGACTGAGCACATCCTCTTCCCCTGAGCCCAGGCAAGGCAGCCCTGCCAGGGGGAAGTGAGGGAAAAGCAGGCAACAGAGTCTGCGTCAGAGACAGCCCCTGCTCCCCTTACAAGGGCACCCACATGAATCTAACTCAGAAGGGGAAATAGAATAGACAGCAGAAGTGGGCAAAGAGAGGGAACAGGGTAGAAGATGGAGTAGGGAAGAAAATAGTGTGGGATTTCAACCAAATAGGTAATGCAGACCCAAAACTCTTTCAGTTAAATGGCACTATAGACCCAATGTATTTAAAAATCATCTGCAGGATATTTTACCCAGTAGCTGTGGGATACACACAGCAGGCCACAGGACAGAACAAGCCTCAGAAAAAACCCTAAAACAAAACAGAAAACCAAACCAACCACCCCAACAATTCCCCCCAAAACAAAAACAACCAACCCAACCCCCTAAACAAAAACAACCAACCAAACCCAACCCAACCCCCAATGCCGAAACTTCAATTATGTATCTTATCAAATTGTAATGAAACAAAACTGGACATCAGTAGCAACAGAAACTACTAACACGAGGATGTTAAACAATATGCAATTGAATGGTCAATGGGGTCGTTGGAAACATCAGGGAAGAACTGAAAGAATTCCTGGAATAAAATGAAAATGAGAACAACTTATCAGAATGGTTAACTTACAGCAAAGGCAGTCCCCCAAAAGGAAAAGCATAGCCATGAGCGATCTGTTAAAATCTAAGAGACCTCTGGGCCAGCAAGATGGCACTCGCAGACAAGCCTTGATGACTTGAGTTCAATCCTTGGGACCCACACGGCGGAGGCAGAGAACCAACAGACTCCTGCAGGTTGTGAGTGTGTGCACGACACTAAATACGTGTCTAAGAAGTCAGATTCTAAATAAATAACTCAACAGTTTATCTCAAGATCCCAGATAAACCAGAACAAGTTAAACCCCAAATCAGTAGATGGAAAGAAAGAATAAAGATCGTGGATGACATAAATGGACAAGAAGTAAGAGAACAATACAGGGGGCTGGAGAGATGGCTCAGTGGTTAAGAGCACTGGCGGGTCTTCCAGAGTCCCCGGTTCAAATCCAGCACTCATGTGGCAGCTCGAAACTGTCTGTAACCCCAGTTCCAGGAGACCTGCTCCTCCCCCCACATATAGCATACAGACATACAAATAAATAATAAAAGTAAATATTAATAAAAAACACCAAACAAGGTGGAATGGTGCCTTAAGAACAGCATCCAGAGTTGACCTCTGGCCCCTACGAACACCTGCACACACATGCACTCTCAGGAGCGCACACACACATCTGTGTACCATGCCTTTCTCACCTGTAGGCTCTACACAGTTCTGAGTGTGCTGATGGTGACTGCACAGACAATACATTTTTTTTTAAACTTAAATTATTTTCAACTCAACGGGTTTATGGAGCTATCTCCCTGTGGCAAGTGAAGGATCTGCAGACAGCAGGGGTGAGGGCCTGCAGAGGGACCCAAAGTGGGGAGGGGGGGAGGAGGAGGAGGAGGAGGAGGAGGAGGAGGAGGAGGAGGAGGAGG
>NW_026591598.1:20331718-20455121 GCF_907164565.1 Psammomys obesus | reverse complement strand
CCCCCCCCCCCCCCCCCCCCCGTGCTCCCAAGGCATTGGTGCTCACCAGCTGGAGGTGGGTGGGCCTTTATTACCCCACCCACAAGCAAAGTACACCATTACTTTGGTGTACCTTTTAAATGCTCGAGGTCCACCCTGCACTGACGGGGGCTCCTGAACCACACTGTGTTCCTCATCTGGCTGCTTTCCCACCTCTCATCCTGCAAGGCTGCGGCTTTCGCGATTAACGTGGTTATTGGGCCTGGAGTCCAGGAGGGGGCAGTAGAGGACAGTGGAAAGAACACCCGGGTTTAGCTGGGGAGCCACATAGGTTCTGTATCAGGGTATCAGTGAGCCCCTTTGGTGGGGCTGTGCGTGAGCCCCTGAGGCAGAGCCAGCTTTGCCTGCAGCCCACTTCTCTTTCCTCCTCTCTGCTCTTCCTGTTCGGGTCCCTTTCTCGTTCCTCTCTTCTCCCTCTCCCGTCTCTCATCTTTTCCTGCCTCAGCATCTCCTCCCCTTTCCTTTATGGCACCTGAGTTGTTCTTGGAGTTGGAAGCTGCTTGAGGACCAAGGGGAAAAGGTAACAGGAATGAAAAAAAAGGAGACAGGGATGCAACGGGCCAGGGTAGATCTCACAGCCCAGGCAGGGTTCTAGCTGTCTTCCATGACCTTGGCCACTATCAGTGCCTTCTCACACCTGCTCTGTAAGAGGAGTCGTACCAATAGTGCTTCCCTGTACCCTCTCTAAGGAGGAGTATGGGAGGGCTGACCAGTGTGGGAAGCCAAGCCCACCGTCCTGGCCAAAGTGTATGTGACCGGGGCACAGAGGCTGCTGTGGCTTCTCCAGAGCAGTACAGACAAGCAAGGAAGCCAGAGTCTGCAGCCAGCGTGGGCCGCTGCCAAAATCAGATGTCCCCTGCAGCAGCCTGTCTCCACACGCGGCTGTCCGACACTTGGTATGTGGCTCAGCTGATGTGCCTGCTGTGAGTTTAAAAGCCACACGCTGGGTTTTTTAAAGAATCAGAACGAAGAAGTAAATATAAAAGGCTGTTTTATGTTGGTAATGTGCTAGCATGATTAGTTTTAGGTATATCGCATCAATAATGGCTATTAAAGTTAATTGCACCTTTCTGCAATTTAAGAAATACAAGAAAATATGAAGTCACAGATGTAGCGTACATTATAGTTTTAATGGTCAGCACTGGTCTGGAATTTATCCCCTACCCCCTTCTTCTTTCCCGTCTTCCCTTTCAATTTTAAAGAGACAGGCTCTCCATCTGATAGCCAGGCTGGTGTCATACTCCTGGACTCGAGAGAGATCTTCATGGCTCAGTCTGCTGAGGAGTTGGGACTATTGACACTACCACAATACTTTGCTTTCAGAATTTATTTTAAACCACCTCATTTTACTGTGTGTATTTAGATGTCCTGCTGTGGCTGAAAGGCCAGGTGTCCGCTCTTGTCACCCTGAAGGGAATGAGGCCTGTCTAAATTTTCTCCTGGGGATATGTAAGCAACAGCTACCCTCACCTCATAAGATGCCAAAGCGCTGCTGTACCTACATTCATCCCTGAAATCAACGAGTTTACTAGAGTCCCTTATAGAGCATGGGTGAAGGGTTACAGGCAGGAGGGTTGGTGACCATAAAACAGCCTCAGTGGCCAGTGTGGGTGGAGGCTCCCTCATGGCTGCATGGACTCAACTCCTTCCTGTTGGCCTTCCTGTTAGCCTCTATACCCTAGCCCCTCACCAAACCTCCCCTCTGAGGCCATGTGCCACTATTAGGGCAGAAATGCATTCAAATGCATCTGAATTGGCCCCTCAGATGAAGGGCCAAGGACTCTCCCTGCCCACTCCTTTGAGGAAATATCAACCATCACTTAGCCCAGTCATGGTGGACTCTTGAAGGTAGGAACAGCCAATCTGATGAAGACCGCACCTGCTGGGACCAGGTGCCCAGCAGTCCTTCAGAACTGGAAAGAGCTCTAGTGGGTCTTCAGAATACCCTTCTCCCCACACCCAGTGATACCTTGGCATGATGAAGGGAAGCAAGCTAGTGGCTAGGATTAAGCGATGTAGCCATGGAGACAGTGTGGCCTGAAGGCAAATTAAGGGGCCTTGGAAAGCACCACACTTTCATAGTCAAGTTTACTTCCAAACCTCCCTTTCCCGATCTGAAAACTGAACCGTGATGGTGACCTATTTCCTGACTGGTTATTTTCTAGAGTCCAGAGTAATCAGTTTTATTCTAAGTGTAGGAATGGCATCTGTGAAAGCCTGCTTCTCTGTGTGGCAGGGACTGAGGTGTGAGTTCAGATCTCAGGGCATGTTTTCCTAAGACCAGAGAAGGGGCTTTGCCAGTGAGGAATGGATAATGCTGAGCCCAGATGTGGTGCTCTCTGCCTGGGGAACAGCTGCTTTCCTCCCACAAGGCTTTACACAGATAGGCTCGTGGCATTGCATTGAAGCATTTGCTTCCTGGAATTTCAGGAAGGTAGGAGAGAAGAGCGGAGCCTGCCCACCCTTCTTAGTGCTCTGCACATCACGGGTCCCCAAAGGCCAGAATGGAAACTATGGAAACCAGGAAGCAAAGCAGGCGATGCTTCTCCTCTTCTTCCCTTCCTTCCCCTTCCCTCTTCTCTTCTCTCCCCTCCCCATCCCTTTCTCTTCTCTTTCCCCCTCCCTTCCCTCTTCTCCCTTTCCTTTTCCTCCCCTCATCTCTCCTCTCCTCTTCTCCCCTCCCTTCTCATCCCTTCTCCCTTTCCCCCTCCCCTCTTTCACTCTCACCTCCTCTCCTTTCTTCTCCCCTTCCCTTCTTTTCCCTCCCCTTTCTTCCCCTCCTCTTCCCTCCTCTCCTAGGACTGTAGGTCTCCTGGAGCCTCCTCCTTGGCCCCCCGGCTCTATTATCCCCAAGGTGGTCATTTCTTGCTGTGCTCTCTTGTGGAGAAAATGGTTAGTTTGAGAGTCTGGGTTTAAGCAGCTAAGTGGTGGCTCCTGCCCCTGGGAAGCTTGCATCTTGAAGGCAATTCAATAAAGGCTGCTAAAGCTGCCATCCTTTAGGGAGCCCGGGAATGGCTGCACGGTTCTTGGGATATCTTCCAGGTTTTTAGGGAAGCAACAGGACTGTTGGGAGAGATGATTCATTCCTAGGCATTTGCAGCAAGTGACCCTGGCTTTCCTGACCTCCCAGTAGGATGGGGTGGGCAGGCTTGCTGAGTTGTGAGAAGCTCTGGAAAGACACAGATCTTTGAAACGTGTACTGTGGGACCTCAATGCATGATCCAGAAGCCAAGAGGACTCAGTAACTCCTCCCTTTTTGGTGTCTGTTGTCCAAATTTTAACCATGTCTCACCTGTTAATTTCACTGTTTTTCACTCTTTGGGGAATCTTACTGCAGAAGCTTGTCTGTGTCACCTGCCTCCACTCCCTCATTGTCCTGTCTTTCTTTGGACCCTTCCTTACACTTGGGTCTTGTCCCTCATGGTAATGTCACCGGATTTGATAGGGCCAGAGCTTGCTGCCTGGCAGATGCATCAAGCCAGGCTCACCCTTTCATTCTCAGTTGGCCAATCCTACAGGCACATACAGTGAAAAGCAGAAAAAAGAGCTTTATCCAATGTGGCCATACTGGGAAGGGGAGCAAAGCCTGCCCCCGTGACCTGACCTCCATCCCCTTAGTCCACCTTAGAGGGCCTAGCATAAGGTTGGAAGGCAAATGACATGTATAGCTAATGACATGTATCCCTGTCCCTGGAGGTAGGGTCCTTTCTCCAGTCTCTCTGTGGGGTGATCTGACAAGCTGTAAATCTCTTCCCTGGAGACAAATTCTCACCCTGGCTGGAAATAGCCTTCAAGCCTTTTCCTTCTCCCTGCATGAGATTTCTGGGAAAATGCCATTCACTGTGCTGTACTGGCTCAATGTTCTGATAGCCAAAGGATAGCCCAGGGAAGGACATGATGCCTGCCAGGCCTGTTAGAGCAAGGCTACCTGGGATGCTAATTTTGTCAAATCCCTTTGCTTGACCCTTTGGTGACAGGGACACAGATGACTGGCTTGTCCTTGAGATGGCCTCTTTTCTTGCTTGGTAGATGCTAGGCTACTGTTTGTTGCCCCTCCCTAATTCACCCCTCAGGTCTCAGGTTCAAATGCCATGTGCTTGCTGAATAGGACTTGCTAGCTAAATTGCCTACATGAGATTCCCCTCTTCTCTCTCTCTCTCTCTCTCTCTACGCGTATGCATACATGTGTGTGGTATATGTTGTATGTGTTTGCGTGTGCACATGTGTGTATGAAGGCCAGAGGTGGATGTCAGCCCCACTCTCACTAAGCCCACCAATCTAAACAGGCCTAGTGGGCTGGTGAGCTCCAGGGATCCTCTAGTCTCCACTTCCCCAGTGTTCCCCAGGGGTACAGGAGCGTCCAGCCACACTGGATGTGAATCCTGGGCATTCAAACTCAGGTCCTCAGGCTTTCAAGGCAAGCACCTTACCAACAGCTGCTGCCCACTCTGTGGGCTTCTAAGAAGCATCTCAGACTAACAAGTCTGCCACAGGATGCTTGGTTTCTGTCCCTACACATTCATCTCCACCAATTTCCTCCGGTTATTTATTGTGCAAATACATCGTTTCAGCCTTTGCTGCTTGCCAAAGAATCTTTTAGTGAAGGAGACACAGCCACCAATCGAAATGAGTTCTAGAGCAGTGGTCCTCAACCTTCCTAAGGCTTCGACCCTTAAATACAGTTCCTCATGTTGTGGTGACTCCCTACCATAAAGTTATTTCATTGTTACTCCATGACTATCATTTTGCTACTGTTATGAATTGTAATGCAAGTATCTGATATGCAGGATATATGACATGTGGTCCCTGTGAAAGGTAATTCAACCCCCAAAGGTTGAGAACTGCTGTTCTAGATGGAGGATGTGGGTTGGCATGTGCCCCTGGAAAATTCACATGCCAAAGCCCAAAGCCCAAGATAAACAGCAAAGCGACCTGTTTCAAGCAACGTGGAAAACGGAGACCTCACCAAAGCCAGTCATTTGACCCTCCACAAAGATAAATGTTTTAAAAAGGGAAAGAGGGTGTTTAGGTACGGACACGCAACCAGGGAGAAGGCATGTGAAGTTGAAAGCAGAGAGCCAGCGACGCTCCTGTAAGCTGCCGGATGCCAGCGTTGCCAGGGGACCACGGGTGCCCTTGGAGAGGTTCTCACTCACCGCCCTCTGAAGTGACTAATACCCAGCTCTTGATGCTACAGCCTGCAGGGCTGTGCTCTGGCCACAGTTGTGGTTTGTGATGGTGCTTCTCAAATTCATACGGGCAGACTGACATACATACAGATGACAACTAAATATGCAAATATCGGCTTCGTCAAACTGGGATATTCTTAATTGAGGACACAAGTTCAAGGGCCGCAGGAAGCATCGGGAAACAGCTGTTTACAGATGTTGTCACCAGAGCAGGGACCTGGAGAGGAAAAGAGGCAGGTAAAGAGAGAGTGTGTGTGTAGGGATGTTTCAATCAAATGGAAGAGCAAGGGCAGAGCCCTCAGGTGGGAATGCTGACACTCAGGCCACCAGCCTTGCTGGCTTCCTGTAGTCCTCTCCTCCTCTCCCATTCCATAGGCTATCGAGCAGCAGATCCTGCTGGCTCTGCCTTCAAAACACAGCCGTCATTCAGTCCTTTCTCAATACCTGACTGCGGCCATCTTTCCTTTGCTTTACATATTAGCAAGAAACCCTGACGTGTGGACAGAAACTGCGGCTGCTCCACCTTCTGCTTGGATTGGAACAGGGCTTGGGGTCACTGTTCTTCTGTGCGTCCACATTTGGCCCCAAAAGCCTTCTCAACATTTCTTGTCTTGTCCGTCCTCAGCTCACAGCCCCTTTGCCTCACCATCTCCTTCAGCAACCTGGCCAGATCTTACCTTGTCTGGCCCCGGGGCTGTTTCATTCCTCATCCTTCTGTCCATCCCTCATCCCTTTGTCAGCCCTACTGTCCTCCTGGCCAGCAGTGAATATGTTGAGCCTACAACTTTCTTGGGATCTGTGCAGGATTGTCCCTAGCTTTCCTGGAACTTAATTCCTTATGTCCTCCAAACCTTGGCTCAGATCCCACCCACTGAGTTCCACAAGGCACCAGCTTTTACGTGGGGGGAGGGAGGGAGGCTGGGATAGGTGCATGAAGCCATAATTCCACCAGATGATTGCCTTCAGATGGGCCCCACACCAGTCTGGAACTCTGGACTGTCTTTTGGGCTCAAACATGGAGACCACTATTAGCGAATCACAAATGCTTTTTCAAAAGCTTCTATGAAGAAAGGTTGAGAGTGGTTAAGTAGCTTGTCTGAAGACACACAGCAGCGGGGTGAGTGAGATGGCTCAGTAGGTAAAGACATTCATCCTGGACAGATGCTTACCTGGTAGAAACTTGTGTTCTTCTCTAGTGTACTGAGTGAATCCTCCCCTCTCTCACCCAGACTCCTAGAATACTTTATCGAGTGAGAGAGAGAGAGAGAGAGAGAGAGAGAGAGAAGAAGAAGAAGAAGAAGAAGAAGAAGAAGAAGAAGAAGGCTGAAAGGCCAAATAATTGTATTTTTAGTTTTAAGCAGAAGGAATGTTCCGACTGCCATCTGCTTCCGATCTCTCTGTGATGGCAGAAAGCGAAGTCTGTCAGCGAGTGACGGAGGCTTTAAATATTAGCGGGGAGTACTGACAGGGTGATAGAAGCTGCTGCTGCTTGGGGTGGCTAGAGAGAGGCCCTGCGCCGAGCCTGTCCCCACCTCAGGATGCGGTGACAGCTCTGGAGGCACACACTGTTGTTTTTGCTTCACAGGGGGAGGAGAGCCCCTGCCTGGGACCATACTGCTGGGCCCACAGAGAGTGGAGCTCAGGGTCTGACTCCTGGGGACTGGGACTGGACAGAGAGTCTGCAGGGCCTGTCTGAGCAGGTATGGTGCTGCTCAAAGCAGGGGCATGGATGATAGGACCTTTTAAGGTGTGTGTGTGTGTGTGTGTGTGTGCGAACTGCACCTAGAAGAGGGTGGCTAACGTCGGGTGTTTTCGTCAATCACTTTCTACCTATTGAGGGACTGATTGATGACTGATTGATTGATACAGTGTCTCTCACTGCATCTGGAGCTTACTGATAGACAAGAGGGCTGGCCAGTGAATTTCAGGGACACGCCTGTCTCTACCTCACCACTGCGGTGACCACATAGTATACCCCCATGCCTGTCTTTTATGGGAAGTATGGGAACCTGAACTCAGGTCCTCAGGCTTGAGCAGCAAGCGCTTTAACAACCGAGCCACCTCCGCAGCACCCCCCCCCCCCCAATACCAGCCCCAAACCAACCCTTCCTGGGGGGGGGGGCGGGCAGAAGGCACAGGGCTCCGCCCCACTCTCACTCACACTTAGGTTGCTGTCAGCATCACCTTCACACCTGCTGCTTCTAATCTTTACCTACAATATGTCACCCCAGGTCTCCTGGGGTTGTCGATTCTGTCTAAGCCAATCAAAATACTCAATCACGAAAAAAGACTTTCAGGCAGGAAGCATTTCTCATTCATATGGCGGTGACAACTGGGAATGGCAGGCTGATTCGGATCTTGTCTTAGATCCTATCAAGGGGGAAGAGTGGCATATTTTGTGTATCAGTTCTCTGTCATCGTGAACCACTGTGCCTTTGCAGGCGTGGTACAGGCACGGTGCATCTGCACAGCTCCTTCAGGAGGGTGACGTAGATGGGCTCAGACAAACCCTCCCTTCCACAAGCTGACTCTTGCCAGATGTTTTGCCACAGCCACGAGAAGAGGGGCGAATTCACAGCCCTCATCCCCAAAGTAGGGGTTTGACTAAGTACACTCTCCCACTGTTCTCTGTCTCCAAGGCCGAGTCCCGGTGCCGAGCCAATGTTTAGACTATGGGGCTCAGAATCTTCATCTAAGTAGTGAGCAGTTAGTGGGCCAGGAATTGGTCTGGTGTATAAGACTCATTCCAGGAAGGACATGAGAAGATGTGGAGGGCAAAGGCTGAATCCCTCCCTGGGGGCTGTCGCACAGGCCAATCACTCTAGCATTGAGCTGTGGCCACACGTGTGAGATGTGTCTAGCTGGGACACTCATTTGGAGACTGTGGTGGTTTGGAGAACACTTCTCCCATAATTCTCAGGTATTTGAATACTTTTGGTCCTTATTTGGTGGCTGCTTACGAGGCAGAGGTTAGGAGGTGTGGCCTTTCTGGAGAAAGTATGTCCAAGAGACGAGGCTTTGAGGTTTTAAAAGACTCCTGCCATTCCCAGTGTGCTTTGTGCTTCCTACTTGTGGCTTGGGATGTGAGCTCTCAGCTCTCCTTGCTGCCATGCCTTCACTCAGCCATCATAGCCTCAAGCCCTCTAAAACCATGAGCTCAGTGAAAGGCTTTCTTTTATGTGTTGTTCTGGTCATGCCGTTTTATCGGAGCAACAGAAAAGTAACTGATACAGAGACCCAGGGTCAGGGTTTTCTGGGGTCTGGTTCTGTTGGCAGCTCCTGCTTATCATGCACTCCAGACCTAGGAAGAAGGCAGGTGTTTAAAATAAACCACATTGCTCAGACCAGCAGTACAGGTTAAAGCCAAATATATCATGTAGGGAACTGTTTATAATTCATAGATCGAATTTACAGATCGCACTTGCTATGAGTTAACTCATGCTTTATCTCTCTTTTTAAAAGGGTTTCTTTTAAATTATGTGTCTGTGTGTGTAGGTGCCAAAGGAAGCTGTAGGCGTTGGGCACCCCCCACTTCCTGTTCCCCTGATTCCATTCCCTCTACTCCCCCATCCCCCGCTGGAGTTGAAGTTGCAGGCAATTGTGAGCTGGCCAATGTGGGGACTGGACACTGAACCCAAGTCTTCTGCAAGATCAGTGAGTGCTCTTAACTGCTGAGCCATCTCACCAGCCCGTGGAGCCCACCTTTTAAACTCCAGTCTGTGTTAGAGAGCCTGGACATAGCAAAGGGAGCAATGCCCTCTTGGTCTTGAGACTTCTGGCCTCAAAGAAGACAGTTTGGTAGTTTGCAGCCCAGGACAGAAACGCGCTGACCAGAGACTGGTCTTTGTAAGCAGGCTTCTAAGGGGAGCAATCTCAGGCCAGCATGATGGCCTTTTGCATGCCTTCCTGTCCCCACTGCTGCCACTTGCTTACAGTTCCTCCGGTTGTGGTGACCCCAACCGCAAAAAATTATTTTCAGTGCTACATTGTAACTGCAGTTTTGCTGCCATTATGAATCATAATGTAAGTATCTGGTATGTAAAATGGTATTAGGTGACCCCCCCCCCCCGTGAAAGGGTCTCTTGACTCCCGTTCCCCAAAGGAGTCACAATCCACAGGCTGAGAACCACTGCACTAGAGCAATGTCAGCTGTCTTCAGGGCACTTTTTCTTACCACAACGGTGCCGTCCAATCATTCATCACACGGTTACTTAGGTGTTTATAGTTTAGCCTTTATTGGCAACTGGTATTTGTATCTGTTGTGTTTTGACACACATGCATTATAGAATAATTAAATTAAGCTAAGTAAAGTATCACCTCCCGTAATTATTTTTTGGTGTGCTGTGAAGATTTCAAATCCACCCACATATATATATATATATATATTGTTCTATTGTCCTTTGCCTTACAGAGGTTTTTCAGTTTCAAGAGGTCCCATTTCTTAATTGTTGATCTTAGATCCTGAGCGAGTTGTGTAGGGATAAAGATAGAGCAGAGGTTGAGGGAATGCCCAACGAATGCCTGGCCCAACCAAGGGCCCACCCTGCTGTCAGAGAGTGCCAATCCTGACACTATGAGCAATACACTGCTAAGCTTGCAGACAGGAGCCTGTCAGAGCTGTCCTCTGAGACACACACGCACACACACACACATATATATGCGTGTTGTTAACCTGTCAACTGCATACATCACACTGTGCTGTCTGCTTCGAAGACCCTTCCCCTCTAATTACAATTTCTTGCATTATGACAGCCCAATGGGTCCTCATGTTCTCTTCTGGTTCCACAGGCATCACTTCTTTTCTGCTCTTGACTTTCCATGAACTTGAATTTTCTTTACATTGTGTAAGTGAGGTCGTGAGGTGTACACCTGGCTTACTACACTCAGGGCGGTGTCCCCCTGGCTGTGTCCCCCAGGCCGTGTCATTTGTTGTAAATGACAGGGTTTCCTTCTTTTGAAGGGTGGAGGAGATTTCCGTCTCATAAATACGTCTCATACATACACAACCTTTCCTCGTCTGTGCACCCATGGATGCGTACTTAGGCTGGTTCTCTTGGCGGCTGTGAACAGTCCTGGAGGGAACATGGGAATTCTTCAACATACTGGCTTCATTTCTTTTTTTCTCATTTATTTATTTTATTCAATTTACATCCTTGTAGCCCCTTCCCTCCTCACCTCCCAGCCCCCCTCTCTCCCCCCTCTCCCTTCCCTTTTCCTCAGAGAAGAGGAACTTCCTGGTTCATCAAGTTGCATCAGGACTTTCCCTGAGGTCTGTCAAGGCAGTCCTGCCAGGGGAAAGTGATCTAAGAGCTAGCAAGTGAGTCCATGTCTAATGCAGTCCTCACTTCCCTTACTAGAGGATCCGCTTGAAGCCTAAGCTGCCCACATGCTACCTCTTTGTAGGGGGTCTAGGTCCAGTTCCTGCATGGTCCTTGGTTGATGCTTCAGTCTTAGCAAACCCCTCTGGGCCCTGGTTGGTTGGTTCTGTTGGTCTTCTTGTGGAGCTCCTGTCACTTCTGGATCCTCTTCTCTTTCCTCCCACTATTTCCCAAAACTCTCTATGCATTGACCAATGTTTGGCTGTGAGTCTCAGCATCTGTTTTGAGGTGCTGCTGGGTAGAGCCTCTCAGAGGACAGCTCTGACAGGCTCCTGTCTGCAAGCTTAGCAGTGTATCGCTCAGTGTCAGGATTGGCACTCTCTGACAGCAGGGTGGGCCTTTGGTTGGGCCAGGCATTGGTTGGGCATTCCCTCAACCTCTGCTCTATCTTTATCCCTACACAACTCGCTCAGGATCTAGATCAACAATTAAGAAATGGGACCTCTTGAAACTGAAAAACCTCTGTAAGGCAAAGGACAATAGAACAAAAAGACAATCTATAGATTGAGAAAAGATCTTCACCAATCCTACATCTGACAAAGGGCTAATATCCAAAATATATAATAAAGTAAAAAATCAAACACCAATAAACAAAACAACCCAATTATAAATGGGGCACAGAACCAAACCGAGAATTCTTAACAAGAAGCACTTAAAGAAATGCTCAACTTCCTTAGTCATCACGGAAATGCAAATCAAAATGACTCTGAGATTCCATCTCACACCAGTCAGAATGGCCATCAGAATCTCAAGTGACAGCATGCTGGTGAGGGTGTGGAGAAAGGGGAACACTCCTCCATTGCTGGTGAGAGTGTAAACTTCTACAACCACTTTGGAAATCAATCTGGTAATTTCTTAGAAAATTGGGAATAACTTTACCTTAAAACCCAGCTATACCTCTCCTGTGTATATACCCAAAAGACATTCTGCCATACAGCAAGGATGCTTGCTCAACTATGTTCATAACAGATTTATTTGTAATAGTCAGAATCTGGAAACAACCTTAATGTTCCTCAACTGAAGAATGGATAGAGAAACTGTGGCACATTTACACAATGGAATACTGCTCAGCTATTAAAAGCAAAGAAATCATAAAAATTGCAGGCAAATGGATGGAACTAGAAAAGATCATCCTGAGTGAGGTGACCCAGACCCAGAGAAATGCACATGTTAGGTACTCACTCATAAGTGGATTTTAGCCATATGGCATAAGATAAGCACACTACGAGGCACAGACCCAAAGAAGATAAGTGATAAGGAGGACCCAAGGGATGTTGCATAAATCTCACTCAGAAGCGGAGACAGAATAGACAGAGGTAATGGCTGAAGAGAGGGAACAAGGTAGAAGAGGGGGCACGGAGAGTTAAGAGGGTGGAGATTAGGTCAGAGGAGAGCAAGGGAGAGAGGACAGGAGGCCTGTAGAGGAAAGAGAAACTGAGGGTGGGGACATCTCCGTGACAAGCTGGAGTCCTAACTCAGGGTAGGCTCCTGGGAGGATGTGAGGAGATTCAAGCAGAGACTCCAAGTAGCCGCGACCATAGAGACTGAAGAGGACACCCTCCAACTAGACTAGTCTTCTGTAAAGGGTGGGAAACACCAACCTACCCACAAAACTTCCATATTGGCTTCATTCCATTTGCATGCACAGACAGGCAGGATTGCCAGGACACAGGCAGTTCTTTGTAAATGTGTTCCAGGCTGGCCTGTAACTTGATGTGTAGGTAAGTGTGATGATGAGCAACTTAAAAATATTGTTTGAGAATTTCATACATGTAACAATGAAATATGGTCAGATCTACCTCCTACCTTCCCTCTCCAGCTCTCCTTGGTCTACACCCCCGTGTCAATTCCCAGCTCCGTGACCTCAAGTCTGTGTCCTCCAGAACCCTCCAAGTCTGGGTAATGGATGTGAAGCCGTCCTTGGGGCATGGGCTTTGAAGCCTCCCAACCCCTCCTTCCATGGTTTCTGTGGTACTAGGAATTAATCCCAGGGCTCCTTGAATGCTCAACAAACAGCCAGCTGAGTTACATTCCCCAACCCTGGAAGTTCTATTTTTTATTTTTATTTCTTGTCTTTTAGAGGCATCTCCAAACTGATTCTCCTAACATGAATTCCCATTTCTGTCAACAGTTAATGTGTATTTGTCAACTGCCTTCTGTGTTCCAGGTGCCGTGCTGGCCCTGGGTCTCGCAGGGATGAGAAAGGCAGCCACTCAGTCCTTAGAATTTTGCAAGAGAAAACTGCAACAGAGAGCAGAGGGCAGTCTGCTTCCGGGCGGGGGCTGAGTCAGCTGCCCATTCCTGCATCCATCCTCCGTCCCCCCCTCCTTAGCGTGTGTGTGTGTGTGTGTGTGTGTGTGTGTGTGTGTATCAGAAAACAACTTGAGGGACACAGTACTTTCCTTCCACCATGTGGGTTCCAGGGATTGAACTCTGGTCATCAAGCTTGGCCGCAAGCACCTTAACTTATCAAGCCCCCTTCCTGGCTGGCCCATCACTTTCTTCTTCAAGATACGTCTCTCACTGAACCTGGCACTCAATGATAAGGCCAGACTGGCTGGCTAGTGAGATGGATCCTCCTGTCTCTGGAACCTTTCCAGTTCTGGGATTTACAGGAATGAGCAAATGAACCTGTTTTTGTTTGTTTGTTTGTTTGTTTGTTAACATGGGTGATGGGGATCCAAGTCGGGTCCTCATGCCTGCACAGCAGGCATTTTGCCAACTGAGGCATTCCTTTAGCCCCATGTGTGTTTTAATCGTGTTTTCTCTCTGCCTACCATTCATTGAAAGCAGGAAGAGGCCCTGGATGACTTCTGTCAAGACTCCTGTTTAGAACCCAGCATTGTCATCTCAGCTTCCACACCAGCCCACGATAGCCATATGCTGGTGCTCCAAGCATCCACCAGTCATAATGGAGCCAGAGGTCCCTTTGTCTTGGGGATGGTACTTCCAGGGCCTAAGAGCCACATGTACAGATCAGGACTTCAGGGGGATTTCTCACCGTATTGGCTCTGCAAGCTGAACTACCTTTTCCACCCTGTTTACCCTGCATCTGCCCCGCTAACACTCCAGCAACCCCACAGGCCCCTCTTAGCCCGGTGCTGAATACACAGCTTGGATCACAGTAGAGCCTCATTAAGTACTGGTGGATGGAATGAACCCTACCGTCCCTTCCGTGGGATTTATCTCAGTATAGGGCTCACACATCTCTCTTACTAGACAAGGGACTCCCTGAGAACATAAGTCATGCTGCTGACGCTTTTCTGGCCCTAGAATATGGACAGAGTCAGCGAAGGTTTGTTCAATAAATGAATGAATGAATGAGTGAATGAATGAATGAATGCATCAAAGCAGGTGAGCATCAGCATATGCATATCAAACCTAGCCCTTGATAGGGGTTACGAGAAAAAGTAAAGCAGAGTGCTTGGGAAGCTCCCTTTGGGGCTGAGGCAGTTTCCCTCGGTTTTTTTGTGGTCCAGGACAACTGACTTTAGTTCAATGTTTCAAAGCTTGCCTTGAGTTCAGATGCCTGGGTGATTTTCCTAACCGTTTGGCTATTTATCATAGAGGCTGGCTCCCCTACAGGGATGCTCACCCCTCCCATCCAGTCTACTCTAAATTCTGTGCTCAGGAGACTCCTTACTGTTGCCCTCTCGAATCCAGCCTTCCAGATGATTTCCACATTTGTGATAATGACCATTCTGTCTAGTTTTACCTTTCCGTATTTCCTGATGGGCTCTCCAGACGCACCCGGGCTTTTGATCTTTCCAGAGAGCAAATGCAAAACGGACTAATAAAAAAAATCTGTAATGTAATGATTTTAATAAGTCAATCTGTCCTTGGCTGTCACAGAACCAGGCTTCCATTTCACTGTTGAGGAACTCATCCTGTGCAATGACCTCCCTGTCACAAAAAATTACTCCGTATGGTAATGTAATCACAAAAGAGAAACATCGTTTCCCTATATATTATTCCCCGCAGAAACTGCAGTAAGAAAGCCATCACATTAAAAAATGTCGAGGATGCCGCTGCTCCTGTTTGCCAGCCTGATGGGGTTCATTTTCTTTATAGGGGAAGCAAACTCGGTCCTCATTGGCAGCATTTTATCTTAAGGGTTCATTAAGCAATTGTACATTGCGCCGGGACACCTGTGGAAGTGACGATTATATCTACATGAATATCAATGCGTTTGTTCTGACTCATGCCATTACAGTCAATAACAGATGCCTCAGTAAAGGACAGGTACTTAAAAAGAAGCGTGCGTGTGGCAGCAACCACCGATCTTCCGGAAGACGTTAGAGGCAAGCATTGTGTGTGCTTCGGATTTAGGGAGTCACCGAGAGGAGGGCTTCTTTAATCTTTCCTCTATTAGGTACCACCTTCCGCTCTGAGCGCAGCGCTGGGCAGAGAAATGTATGTGTTTAAATGGCATCTTACCAAATGAATCCTCTCTCCGAACCACACTTACTGCACAAGGAAAATATTTTTCTTCATCTCGGTAGGGCTGTGGAGACAATTGAGCCAAGGTTGAGTTGCACTGAGAGCCGTCCCGTCTTATGAATTATTCAACAGTTTCCAACTTCAGGAATGCAGGCTGCTTCTTTGTTGCTGGTGAGGAGTGGAGAGGCAGTGAAATGATCGAAACACCTTGTGCCTCAGTTTCTCACACATAACATGGAGTTCAGAGTGACCTAGAACCCCTGCTCAGATGTGGCCGATTGGCAGCTCAGTCTCCATGTGGATCTCAGAGGGAGGGGAGCAGGGGCCACCTCTATCGTGAACCCAGTTGAATGCTCTCTGATCACTCACCCCTGATGATGCAGCCTTGCCAGGCCATGGAGGAAGAGGACCCAGGCAGTCCTGATGAGACTTAACAAGCTATGGGCAGATGGCAAAAGTGGAGAACTCCTCCTTTCAGTGGACTAGGGAAAGGGGATGGGGAAGAGGGAGGGAAGGTGGGACTGGGGGATTGGGGGAGGGGGCTTCAATCGGGATATGTAATGAATAAATTGTGAAGAAAAAATTTTTAAAAATGTAGTTCAGATCCCAGCACTATATTGAGAGGCTTACAAATGCCTGTAATTCCCGGTCCAAGGATGTGACACTTTCTTCCTGGCCTCTGTGGCATATACACACATGCAATTATACAATGATGTTTTTTTTAACATGTGGCATAAGTTTGTTTTGAGACTTTTAGGAGGTATGTAGAGCTCCTATTTCTGTTGGAAATAGACAAGACTAACTCTTCTATTCTAAGGAAAACTGTAATAAATATATCTAATGAGAAGGAATAAACAAAACAACCTTTCTGAAGATACCACAGGCCCAGTGAAGGTAACCAAGACTTGAGGGGCCAAACCACAGAGGAAAGAAAATGTCATTTATGTGAGCTCCAGTTCACCTCTGCTTTCTCCTGTCTGATTATTATTATTTTTAAGGTACAGCCAAAGGAAAAGAGGTTGTACAAAGACTAGAAATCTTTTATATTAACTTGAATCAATCTAGAGTCATCAGAGAGGAGAGTGAGGCTCAGTCAACAAAATGTCTCCATAAGATCCAGCTCTAAGGCATTTTGTTAATTAGTGATTTATGAGGGAAGGCTCAGCCCATTGTAGTTGGTGCCATTCTTGGGCTGGTGGTCCTGGGTTTAGAAGAAAGCAGGCCAAGTAAGCCACGGAGAGCCAGCTAGTAAGCAGCACCCCTCTATGGCCTCTGCCTCCATTTTCCTGGCCTGTGTGGATTACTCTCCTCACTGCTTTTGATGATGAGATAAATCCTTTCCTCCCCAAGTTGCTTTTGGTCATGGTGTTTCATCAGAGCAGTAGAAACCGTGACTAAGACACTGGGTTAATAGCAGACCTATAGGCCCAAGGAAACAAAGGCCAGAATTTGTGGGTGCAGAAAGTTGGGACTTCAAGGGACAGTGCTCTAAAAAGAGAAGAAACTACAGACAAAGCAACGTGAAAGTCTGTGTACAATTTCGTACCAAATTCTTATGTTGCACGTGTTGAACAGTATTTCAGAAATGGTCACAGCGTGTGTGTGTGTGGGGCCCTAGGACAATCTGAGTGCCATTCCTCAAGCACCCCTCACTTCATTTTTGAGATTGGCCCTCTGCTGGCCTGACCCTAGCCCAGGAAGCTAGACGGGATAACCAGGATCTGCCGGTCTCTGCCTCCCCACTGCTGGGATTATAAATTTGCATCAATATGCCTGGTTAAAGGGTTAGGCAAACATTTCAACAGTTAGCTGGAATCTGGATGATTTCTTAGATTTACAGTGTCTAGTATTTAGCAAATTGCCACACATGGCAGGAAAAAGAGCCAAAATGACCAAAGTTTACAAGAAAAAAAAAAAAAAAAAAAAAACAAAAAAAAAAACAACCCATATCTGTGAGTTAGCTGAATGTTAGCGTTTTCAAACACAGCCTTTAGCATAATGGCAGTTTATCCATCCAAGAAAAAAGAAGAAAAGTGAGGAATGTCACTGAGAGAGTAGGATCTGTATGAACAAAAGGGAACTGCTACATTAAAAAAAATTCAGTTGGGAGGGTGGGGATGATGGTTCAGCCAGTCAAGTCCCTTCCTTGAAGAGTTCCACCTCAAGAACCCCATAAAAAATGCAGGGTGGCATTTTGCCTGAACGTGGTCTGCTGACTGAAAACAATTGCAAACACGCGCAGGTTCAAAGAGGGTCAGCTTGGACCCCACCTCTCACGGGGAGAAGCATCTAGGAATCTAAGAATCTGCTGATTTAAACGTCACTGAGGTGAAGTTCTATAGATTCCTGCAATGACACAGCTCAAAGGTGAACCATGGGAGCATGCAGAGCAGCAGGGAGCCTGAGTGAACCTGAACCTGTGACAAAGCAAGAGGTCGCATTCACAGCTGACTCCAGAACTTTCATCTCCAGCAGGAGGTGCAGGGAGGTCAGGGCAGCTAAGCGTGGTGCTCTCCTGCTCCAAAAGCATTCACGTAAAACTGTTTGGTGACCGTGGATGTGCTATGTCACAGTTGCGAGTGGGCAGGGACTACTGCTGGTTTGAGTACCCATGGGCCACGTTAGGAGGTGGGGCCTTCTCAGATGCCTGACACAGATGGGGAAAACAGCTTGGTTTAAGTGAAGCCACACACAAAGGAGAAAGGCCAAGGTCCTGAGTGGCCCGACTCTAGGCTCTTTACTTTAATGCTGGTTTTCCTCGCACGAGGGAAAAATTAGAGAACTCATTAATAACTGGTTGGTTTCAGTTGAAAATGGCCCAAAACCTTAAGGCCCAGAGAACTTCAGTCAGGCTGAGGCCTGAGTCTGGGAGAGAGTGAGGTCAGGTTCTGGTCAGGTCTGTTAGGTGCGTTTCTCTTACTCCTGTGAGTGTGAGGCCAGCCTGGGCTATACAGCGGGACTCCATCTAGAAAAGACAAGAACATAAAACAAGCCGTTAAGAAGGATGCAGTATCTGTAATGCAGGTATGAGGACCAGAGTTTGGAAATGGCTCTATATAATGGCCTACCTTAACCCTAACGCTCAAGAGGCAGTGGTAGAGGATCCCTGGACCGAGCTAGCTAGCTAGATTACCAAATCAAAAGCTGTAGGATCAGGGAGAACCACTGCCTCATTAGAGAGGGACCGTGAAGTGGTGGCTTCCCTGGTGCTCAGCTCATGGAACCTCTCCCTCCTTTAGCATGCTCTCTGGGCATGCTAGCTGAGCTTTCAACCCTTCCTTGCAAGAACAGTGCCTTTTCGTCTCCATTTCAAGGGCTGCACATTGATGTCTGGGCCCTGTCATCTTCACTTAAAGCCTCTTATGGGGTTGAAGGCATAGGGGCAGCCAATGGGGTAGGAGGAGAGGGAATTCTTACACTTCTCAGTTCAAGCTTCTTTTGTTTTGGAGATGCTGGAAGACATTATGTGTCTTGGGGCCTTTCCTCGAAGTATGGACTAGGACACTGGAAAGACAGACTCTGGGCAGTGGACTGTAGGCTACTTTCCCCTGAAGCACCACCTGACCTGATACCATTGCTCTCATATGTTGCGTTGAAAGTATGAACACACAGAAAGACACAGGAAGACATTTGGGCACTGTGTCAGCCAGATTTCCCATTGCTGTAACAACGATGGGACAGGAGCCACTTAAACAGAAGAAAGGCTCATTTGGGGTTTTCATTTTAGAAGTTTTAGTCTGTGCTGGTGCTTGATCCCATGCTGCAGGGTCTATGAAGAGGCAGAGTGGGAAGCCCAGCCTGCTGGAATGCTTCGCACATTAAAGAAACATCCTGAGGAAAAGATGGCAGGTGGGTTCTGGATTTACAGCGGGGTTTCTGCTGTGAGGCAATTAGGGTGTGGTGGTTTGAACAGGAATGGCCCCTATAAACTTCCATATGTGGATGCTTGGTCATTAGCTAGCGGCACTGCTTGACAGGGGGAGGCGTGGCCTTGTGGAAGTATGTGACTGCTTTTTAATTTTGATTTTCCAGGGGATCACAGTTAAGAAATTTCCATGAGTATACGAAGAGACTTCGAACTTGTTGCAACTGTGATAGGCTAGGAAGTTGGCTTAATGCAGTTTTACATTCCGATATGGCTTCAAGCTTATGGGGGCCGGGGAGTGGGATGCGGTGGTTTGAATAGGAGTGAGCCCCGGAGGCTCATGCTTTGACAGTACGGAGTGATTCTACTTGGCAGAGATTAGGAGGCGTGGCCTTGTTGAAGTAGGTGTGGGCTCTTTGGAGGAAGTGTATCACTGGGGGTGGGCTTTGGGGTTTGAAATGCTCAAGCCATGCCTGGTATCTCTAGCTCTTCCTGCTGCCTGGTGATTCAGATGTAGAACTCTCAGCTTCCTCTCCCCACCATGTCTGGGTGCATCCCATGACATTTCCTGCTGTGCTGATAATGAACCTGTAAGCACGCTCCAGTTAAATGCTTTCCTTATATGAGTTGCCATGGTCATGGTGTCTCTTCACAGCAATAGAACATTGACTAGGAATAATTACAATTTTCACAGCTTTCTCTCTCTCTCTCTCTTTTTGCATTCTCTTACTTGATGCAGTGAACAATTGTTGCCTTTAAAACAAGGAAAATATTTTGCGCAGTGTTGTTGCCTGGTGAGTTGTAACAGACAGCAGAAAACACTGCTTGGGGAATGGAGTTTTCGTAGGCCCGGTGTTTGAGTTACAGGTGTTATTTGCTTTGAGTTCTGTTCCTTTGTTCTCACCCTCTTCAGGCTGAATGTGAAGATTCAGGGACAGAACTGGGGCTGTATCTTAGAAATCTTGGCTGAAAAAAAAAATAGAAGCCAACCCCACTCAGCGTTAGCAGGAAAGGAATGTGTTGGAAACATGCGGTCTGGTCTGCAGAAGGCGGCAGAACGGAGCCCTGGGAAGGAAGGCTGGTGTGAAGTGCAGTGTCACTACTGAGAAAGAAAGGCACACTACTGGGCTTCCCCATCCACACGGTGCCTCGGATGTTGGCTGTGTCCCTGGCAGTCATGCTGCATGTCAAGGAAGCCCTGCGTTAGAGGTTCCTCTGTTTTCTCCTTTAACACTGGAGAACATGAAATCACCCACGCTCAGATCAGCTGCCTCCATAGCACCTGCCAGGAGGCCAGGAGAGGAACACCCACTCAGTGGCATAGAAAGGGCTGTTCCATGGTTTCCCAGAAGCCACTGCCCTATTTCAAGGCCTTGAACAGATCTACCTATTGTTTCTTATGGTTTTTTTTTTTTGTGTGTGTGTGTGTGTGTGTGGGGGGGCTTTTGGTCAGTCCCTTTCAGGGCTAACCTCCCGCCTAGCAAGTTTGTCGCTCCTTTTTTTTCTACATATATTTTTTAAAGATTTGTTTATTACATGTGCAGTGTTTTGCCTTCACGTACACCTGCACGCCAGAAGCAGGTGCCAGATCTCAGTATAGGTGGTGGTGAGCCACCATGTGGGTCCTGGGAATTGAACTCAGGACCTCTGGAAGAGCAGCCTGTGCTCTTAACCTCTGAGCCATCTCTCCAGCCCCAAGTTTGTCACTCTTTATGGAGGAAACAGAGAAACAAATACTGTCTGAGACCAAGTTGAGTACAACGCTTGAGGCCTGAAATAGTGACTAAGGAGAAGCTGAAACAATAGCTGGCCTGGGTATGGGTGAGTGCAGGAGTGAATTCAAGTGAAGAAGTTAGAATGCTATGAAGGTCATTCACATCTGTCTACCTCCCACCTACCCAACCCATCCATCTACCCACCCGCCCACGCTTCAGCCTGCCCATTCATCCACCATCCACCCAACTGTGTAGAGTCTACTCGCTCACCCACCCACCTGCACAGCCCGTCTGTTTATCCACCTACACTTCTAGCCACCCATCCTTTCATCCACCCAACCGTCCATTTATCTACCTACCCGCTTACTCTTCCATCTGTCCATCTATCCACCCACCTACCCATCCTGTCTTCCTCTAATATGGCTACTCATCCTTTCATCTACCCATCTCCATGCTCACCCGCATGTTAATCCACCCATGCAGCTGTCCACCCACCTAGCTTCCTAACCATGACATTAGCAATTTTGTTTCACCACATTCCTCCTTCATAGGTCCCGATTCCTAGAAGCCTCAAAGCAATTGGGAGTTTTGTTTTTTATGGTAGAATACCACAGAAATTACTC
The DNA here is from genome assembly GCF_907164565.1 of Psammomys obesus. Classification (NCBI taxonomy): domain Eukaryota; kingdom Metazoa; phylum Chordata; class Mammalia; order Rodentia; family Muridae; genus Psammomys; species Psammomys obesus. The sequence continues at coordinate 20,433,872 of NW_026591598.1, read as the reverse complement.
TAGCGTTCCTCTTGGCCTCTAACTTGAGGCAGTTCTAAGTGCTGGTGTTACAGGGATATGGCATTACATCTGATGGCCTTGTTTTGTTTTGTTTTATTTTGAAACAGTCTCCTCTGGCCTCACACCCACTATGTAGCCAAGGTTGGCCTTGAACTCCTGATCCTCTTGCCTCTACCAACCAGGTGCTAGGATTACAGAGGCTTCCCACCATGTCCAATAGCACAACTAAATGTCCTCATGGTATAACTGCAGACTACCAATGTGACCATGGACTTGGGAGGCATAGCTTTTCTCTCTACACAAATGAAATGGATGTAAATTACCTTGAGAGCAAAGATGATGGTAAACATAGAAAAATAATTAATAGAGGATATATTCGGGCACTTATTAACTGTGTTCCTAATGTAATTAAGTTGCAAGTTTCTATAGTTTAATTTATAATAATCATTCTACTGAGGGGCTGACTCGCAAAGTCCTGAAAGCACAATGCTGCCAGGTGGCAAGGGCTGGCCCCCTTGGCACACCACTGCAGGCAGCAAACCCTTGGGTTTAGGTGATGTCTGAAGCTAGCTGTGTCATCAAGCCTGCACATGACAAGCCTGCAGAATTGGAAAGCCATAGAATGTGCCTTTGGAGCTAGGTGGCCTGATCCTGCGTTAGCAGACTACAATGTGGCATCTCAGGGAGTGGAGCTTTCTTGTGTCTCCCATGGAGAAAATGTCTTTGCTTTCTCTGCTTTCTCGGGGGCCAGCTCTTCCTCCCCTCACTTACGCACAGTTTGACAGAGTGAAGGTGCTAGCTGTCAACACCCAGGGGTTACGGGGTCGTTTAGATCAAGCATTCAGTAGAGGATCTTCTATTCTTCTGCAGCCACCACCACTTCTTGTCATCAAATGCCATGTTGACACTTGCTTCTGTCTCTAGGCTTCTTTCCCTCAGGGCATTATGAGCCCTTCCACCCCAGACCATCCACCCATCCATCTATCCATCCATTCATGTACCTACCTACCCATCCATACACCCCTCCACTCATTCTTATATCTGTACACCTACCATCCATTCTCTTATCAATGGATCTATTCATCCAGCCCACTTAAGCATTAATTTATCCATTGTCTATTTACTTAATTTATCCACTTATCTACTTAATTTATCCTCAATTTATCCACTTACACATCCATCCATCCACCCATCCATCCCCATAACCACCCACTTATCTACCTACTCACACACACATCCATTTAACCACCCACTTATCCATCCATCCACCCATGCATGTCCATCCATCAAACCTCAGTTTACCTTGTTCCAGGTGTGTTCCATGTTTTACCCTTCTCCTACATTCCTGTCTCTTGTCATCTCTCCACCTCCAACCCCTTAATCACTACCATCCGGCCAGATTTTAACACCAGGTCACTTTTATTCTATCTCATCTCTGAAATTAGCATTAAAGCAACTCCCAACCTGTCCCATGCTAGATGGGTAGTCATCCAAGATCAAGGGCTGAGGAGATAGCTCAGTCAGTAAAGCATTGTCCATACAAGCACAAGGAGCAGAGTTCAGTCCCTACCACCACATAAAAAAGCTGGGCATGTCGGCGAGCCTTTTCTTCCAGCTCTGGAGACACAGTAAAGAAGGTCCCTTTGGCTTGCTGACCAGCCAGTTTAGCCAAATGGGGGAGCTCCAGGTCCAGTAAGAGGTGCTGTTTCAAAAAAGATGCTGTTTCAACTAGGTGAAGAGAAACTGAAAAACGACATCTAATGTCACTCTCTGGCCTCCATCCACACACGTGTACACACACACACACACACACACACACACACACACACACACACGCACACACACTCACATACATAATGGCTGGTTTCACCTTACTAGACCATAGGTACCTCAGGTGCTTGGCTGTGTCTTTCACCCTTATTTAAACAGCACATGGCAGTGCATGGTAGAAAACCCATGAATGTTGCTGAATTTGTGACCCTTTATTCCTTTTTATTACTTCAACAATTCTCTGGATTGAGTTCCCAAGTCACCTCTTCCATTTACAAAGCCTGAACTGGAGAGTCACTAAACCCTTCTGTCTTTGCTCTCCTCTCCTGTTAGCTAGCTTCTCTTGGTCTCTTCAGAAACCTTCTCCCCAATAACCCATGAGACACAGGGAAAGGAGGACAACTTCCTGAAAGCAGGAGGCCAGAGGTGAATGAACCTTTTTATTTTGTTTTGTTTTTATTTTATTTATTTTTGACAGGTCTTTTGCTATGTAGCTTTCATTACCCTGGCCGAACATAAGCTTGCAGCAATCCTTTTGGCTCCACCACAGCTGAACCTTTTCCTGAAAGGTTCCTGCAAAAAGCTGGCTGCCAATAGCTGTATCGCTCCACCTAAGGACAGTGCTGCTGGCTTGTTTTGTCCACCCAGATTTCTCTGACTAGAAACAAATTGACCAAGAAGGTAAAAGGAAGAGCTCTGAGCTCTTGGGAGGATGGTGAGCAGAAGGAAGGGGATGGTGAGCAGTTTCTTCTCTGAATCTACCTCCTTTCAGGTGTGGTGCTGAATGCGTTTCTACAGGAGAGGAAAAAAAATTCTCTTCTCTTCTGTATGAACTCAGAAATGGCCAAGTGTGGCTGGTCCCTATGTGGCTTCTCTAGGTAAAGTGGTAATAGTGTTAGTCCAAGTCTCGTGGACCCCAAAGACCACGAAGGAACCGATTCCTATGCAAACACAGTAGGGTCTTTCATTATAAGCTCAAGCTTGGGCCCACACCATCACAAACACAGTGGTTCTCCAGTGCAGAGCCCTGAGCTCAGGGAGAGAGGGGTTTTTATTTAGGGTTACAGCACAGTTATGCAATTGGGTGACATTCAGCAAGGGCAAGTGATTGGGGCTAACTAACATTGAGCAAGCTATCTGTAGACCTCAGGAATGTTAGGCCTTTGCTTTTTAAAAAGGTTATTTATTTTTATTTTCAAGCAATACATTCCAACAGCAGTTCTCCCCACCCCTTCTCTTTTCCCAGGTCCCTCTCCATCCCGCTATACCTCCTCATCAATTCCTCCTCCATTTCATTTCAGAGAAGGGCACTCTTCCCAAGGATATCACCCAAACATAGCATATCAAGTTGCAGTAAGAATGGACGAGGTGACCCCAAGGGAAGAAAATTGTCCCCAAAGCAAGCAAAATAGTCAGAGAAAGCCCCTGCTCACAGTATTAGGAGTCCAGCAAGAAGATCAAGCCACATAACTGTAATACATATGCAGGGGGTCTCGGTCAGACCCATGCAGGCTCCCTGATTGTTCGCTCAGTCTGTGAGCCTCTGTGAACTCAGGTTAATTGATTCTGTGGGTTTTCTTGTGTTGTCCTTGACCCCTCTGGTTCCTACAATCCTTCGTCCTCCTCTACTGCAGATTTTCCTGAGCTCCACCTCATATTTGGCTGTGGGTCTCTGCATCTGTTTCTATCAGTTGCTTGATGAAATGTCTCCGCTGATAATTGCGCTAGGCTCCTGTTTACGAGTGCAGCAGAAGATCATTAGGAATCTTTTTATTGCCTCCCTTTCACTACCTCCCATCCCCCATTGTGTTTGGTTCTATTCTAGGTGTCTGGGATATCCAGCCTCTGGTTCCTGGCCCTCCAGGCAGTGTCAGGGGAGGGCTCCCTCTTGTGGCACGGGTCTCAAGCTGGACCAGTCATTTGTTGGCCCAATTTCTGTGCTACTATTACCCAAGCACATCTTGTAGGCGGGACAAATTGAAGGCAGAAATCTTTGAGGCTGGCTTAGTGTCCTCATCCCTCCACTGAAAGTCTTGCCTGGTTATCAGAGATAGCCATGGGGCTCTTTAGACTCAGTAACCCTGTTACTGTTAGTCTTGATCAGGGTCACCCTCATAGATTCCTGGCAGTTTCCTTTGCACTGGGTTTCTACCTTGCTCCCAAAATGGCCCCAGTACTCTCTCCCTCCACCTTTCCCCCACTTGATTCCTCCTGTTCCTGTGCCAACCCACTCCCCTTCCCAGGGACATTCATGCACTCACCCCCCAACCCCCCCAAGCCCTCATTGTTACTTAGCCTCTCTCCATGGAGTATAGTATGGTTATTCTTTACAGCAAATATCTACTTATACGTGAATACCCACCATGTTTTTCTTTCTGGGTCTAGGTTACCTCACTCAAGATGATTTTTTTCCCATTGGCCTGCAAATTTCGTGATGTTATTATTATTATTATTATTTTAAAGCTGAGTAATACTGCACGTGTAATGTACTACCTTTTCTTTATTCATTCTTTGGTTGAGGTTGTTTCCAGTTTATTACAAATAAAGCTGCTATGAACATAGTTGAACAAGTGTCCTTGTGGTAGAATGGAGAATCCTTTGGGAATATGCTCAGTAGTGTTATAGCTGGGTCTTGAGGTAGGTTGATTCCCAGTTTTCTGAGAAACAGTCATATTGATTTATAAAGTGGCTGTACAAGTTTGCACTCCTACCAGCAAACTGGAGGAGTGTTCCCTTAACTCCATATCCTTGCCAGCATGTGCTGTCACTTGTGTTTTTGATCTTAGCCATTCTGACAGGTGTAAGATGGAATCTCAGAGTCATTTCGATTTGCATTTCCCTGATGGCTAAGGATGTTGAACATATCTTACATGCTGCTTGGCCATTTGAGATTTCTCTGTTGAGAAGTCTCTGTTTAGCTCAGTACCTGATTTTTTAAAATTGGATTATTTTGGTTTGTTGATATCTAGTTTCTTGAGTTCTTTATATATTTTGGAAATTAGCTCTCTGTCAGATGTGGGGTTGGTGAAAATATTTTCCCATTCTGTAGACTGCCATTTTGTCCTATTGATGGTATCCTCTCCCTAACAGGAACCTTTCAGTTTCATGAGATTCCATTTATTAATTGTAGATTTTAGTGCCTGTACAATTGCTGTACTGTTCAGGAAGCTACTTTCTCTTGTACCAGATTCAGTGTATCTGGTTTTATGTTGAGGTCTTTGGTCCACTTGGACTTGAGTTTTGTGCAGGGTGGTAAGATTCACATCTTATGAATCTCTTTCCTTTCTCCCACATGTTGATATCCAGTGAGACCAGCACCATTTGTTGAAGTTGCTTCCTTTTTTTCTGTTCTACAATTCTGGCTTCTTTATAAAAAAAAAAATCAGGTGTCCATAGGTGTGCGAATTTTTGTCTGGGTCTTCAATTCTATTTCATTGATCAGCCTGTTTGTTTTTATGCCAATACCATGTAGTTTTTATTACTATAGTTCTGTAGTACAGCTTGAAATCAGGGAAGGTGATACCTCCAAAAGTTCTTACATTGTACAGGATTGTTTTAGCTATCCTGAGTTTCTTGTTTTTTTCCATATGAAGTTGAATATTGTTCTTTCAAGGTCTGTAAAGAATTGTGTTGGAATTTTGATGGGGAATGCACTGAATTTGTAGATTGCTGTTGGTAAGATGACCATTTTCACTATGTTAAGCCTACTGGTCCATGAGCATGGGAGATCTTTCCAACTTCTGATTCTTCTTCAGTTTCTTTCTTCAAAGGCTTGAAGTTTTTGTCATACAGGTCTTTCACTTGCTTGGTTATAGTTACGCCAATATATTTTCTATTATTTGAGACTATTGTGAAGGGTGTTGTTTCCCTGATTTCTTTCTCAGCCTGTTTGTCATTTGTATATAGGAGGGTTACTGATTTTTTTGAGGAAACATTGTATCCAGCCACTTTGCTGAAGGTGTTTATCAGCTGTAGAAGTTCTCTGGTGGAATTTTTGGGGTCCCTTAAATATACTGTCATATCATCTGCAAATGAATCTTTGCTTTTAAAGAGATTATTGTTGACATTAAAGTATTAAAAGCTTATCTTAAAGATTAAGTGAATGATTTTAGACTATTTTTTTCCTCTGTGCAATTGTCTATTTTGTATATTGTGTGTATGTGTTGGGGGGGTACATATCCACTTGTACTTATATATATCTAAATATTTGCATATATTTATTTATGTGTGGAGGTCAGAGTTCATCCTCGGGTGTGGTTCCTCAAGACCACGTATTTTGGCATTTTTGAGACAAAGTCTCTCTCTCTCTCCCACTTACCTGGACCTTGATAAGTAGGCTGGCTCTGAGGACTCTGTCTTCCTTGCCAGCACTGGGATTACAAGAGCACGCTACTGCACCTGGCCTTTTAAATTAGCTCTGCAGACCAAAGTTACGTTCTCTTGCTTGCATTCCAAGTATGTGACCAGCTGACCCATCTTCCTCAGCCCTCTGTGCAATGAGGACTCTCTGACATTTTTTCTCTGTAAGTTGGTTGGTCATTGTTAAGCCAGTCTTTGTTTATTATTATCGTGTCTGTGTGGTGTGCATTCCTGTTTCCACACATGTTTTTGAATGTGTGTAGGGGTGCCTGTGTGGGTATGGGTGTGCATGCATGTGTGTCTCTGCATGTGGAGCCCATGATTGATGTTTAGGATCATCCTTGATAATTCTTCCACCTTATTCATGGAGACACTGTCTCTCAGTCAAACCCGGCGCTTTCAATACGGTTAGTCTTGTTAGCCAGCTTGCTCAGTGGATCTTCTGTCTCTATCTTCCAAGACTGGGTTATCAGGCAGACTGTGGCACCTGCTCAACATTCACATGGGGTTCTGGGGGTTTGAACTCTGCTCCTCATGCTTGTGCACTAAGTGCTCAATCATCGAGCCATTTCCCCTGACATTGTTCACTGACTGGCTGTGTATCAAGTAATGATAATCTCCCAACCCCTGGGTCAGGTCCTAAGCTGTGGTCATAAACTGAGTCTGCACAAAGCTCTCAATTTGTCTGGGTTAGATGGACTGAAAACAAAGCAGGTGACCAACCTAGGTATCCTGGTTTTGTTTTGTTGCTGTGATAAAAAGCCAGGACAAAAGGCAACTCGGGAGTGAGTCTGGTGGAGTCAAGTTAATGAAGGGCGGACGGCTCCGTAAGTATATATCCCTGATTAGCCTGGCCTGTTCTGAAGGCAGCAATTAGGAGGGGCATCTGGGGAGCTTGTCCTTAAATAGAGGGCTTGGAGGTCTGATAAAGGCATGTAAACTGACCATCGTAAGATGCTTTTGAGAAACGTGTAAGGGTGTCGGGGGAGCTATGCACGTGCATGGAGGAATTCTGGTGGACACAGGTATAGTATTCTCAAAAGTGATCAAGTTGGAGGGTTAGAGAGCAAAGGACATGAAGTGTGTGTGTGTGTGTGTGTGTGTGTGTGTGTGTGTGTGTGTGTGTGAGGTTCCTAAAGAGCTATAAGGGAAAATTTAAAAAAAAATTAAGGAGGAAGTAACATGATCCAGTTTCCTGTTTGAAAAGAACATTCTAATAAACAATCTAATCCAATAAAAATAAGCCAACAGCAAAAGTACTTCATGGTTGAAATGTTGAAATATTTTCTTTTAAGACCCGCTGGGAAACATTAGACAATGCAATAAAACAAGGAAAAAAAAAAGGTTGGAAAAAAGACCTGGTATAGATTTTTTATACATGTTATATATGTAAAAAAATAACATAATATACACACAAATTATTATAACAGACAAATATAGTAAGATTACTAGATATAGGACAGGATGAAAAGCTAGTTTTATATGCTGGTGATTATAAGCAGAAAGTCAAGCTTTAATAAGTGTTTTTTGTGATAGCATTTGTGGAAATGCAAAAGTATAAAACTAGTCAAGGTGCTCCAAAAAAAAAAAAAGGGACTTTTGCTACAAGGTACCAGCACCCATTAAAAACTAGTAAAATTGCCAGGCATAGTGGCTCACACCTTTAGTTCCAGCACTGGGGAGGCAGAGGAACCTCTGTGCTTTCAAGGGAAGCCTGGTCTATATAGGGAGTTCTAGGCTGGCCAGGGATATGTAGTTAGACCCCTGTTCCAACAACAACAGCATCATTACAATAATCAACAACAATCTAATCATTATCATCATCAACAACAATCTAATGTTGACATATGGATGGCCAAAGTCCAAACCAAAGTGGTATCATAAATATACATCCACTCAGTTGGTGAGATGACAGTGTCTTGTGGTGGCGAAATGAAGTTTTTGTTTCCTTAAATGCTACCGGGTCAACTTGACATCCATGTTGAAAAGAGATGGCAGAGAGATTGTAGACCTAACTGTGAAAGGAGGAAGAGCAAAGCCCGGGCAAGAACAAACCAGTAGATTCTGGAAGAAAATGTTGAGCACAGCTTGGGGATGGAGTCAGGTGGGCAACTCTGTTTAACACAGGGTGTGCATAAAGCTCTGAGAAGGAAAGAGAGTGGGCACAATGGATTACATTAAAACCGAGAGCCGCTATTCTTTAACAGATACCAGGAGAGGAGTGAGAAGGTAGACCTGGAAATGAAAGAATATATCTGAAATATATGTGTCTGACAAAGAGCTCATTGTCATCACATGAAAAGACTCTGGGGAGACAGCTTCATGGGAAAATGGACAAAAGGTCTCGGCATTCATGCGCAAAAGAAAATGTAATTTACATAGCCGACAAGAAAACACACAAAATGTTCAGCCTCATTAGGAATCAGGCAGATGCAAATCTGAACCACGATGAGTCATGAAGGATGCCCACACCACAAGGGCTAATGTGGAAATGACGGACATCCAACACCAAGAATGTAGGATGACTGAGAGATTCACACATGGCCTGGGGTGGTGTGAATTGTAAATATTCTTTTGGGAAAATTGGCAGTGATGTTGAGCGTATTTCCACAGCTGTGACATAGAATTTCCCCTCTTATCCAAAACCCTCTTCTAGAAATGCCAGCACATTCCACATCGAACAAACGAGGAGCAGGGATGATGTATATAGCTCAATGGTAGAGCACTGGCCTACCATGCACAGCGCCCTGGGTTCATCCCCCAGCATTGCAATAAACAAACAAAATAAGAAACAGCATCAGCCTGGAAGGCTTTGCCCAAGGAGGAAGCTGAAGTGTATTGTTCTTTGGGGGCAAGAAACTATTAGAAGAGTTAAATGCCACAGGCAGGCAGACATCACATGGTGGGTGCTCTGAGGAGGACTCAGGCTGACTTGGCAGAGGTGTTGGCGGAGTGAGGGCCCCTTAGAGGAAGGGAAGGGTCTATGCCATGTGGCTGATGAGTAGGCTACAGTTCTGGCTTGCAGTCAGGTTGTTCTGAATCAGCTATGAAGACAAGGAGGGAAGGAATGCAGAGAACCTGAGAGACAGAGGCCAGTCTGGTGTGCATAGTGAGTTTCAGGCACACCAGGGTGACATCGTAAGACCCTCGTATCTCAGCAACAACCACAGAAAAATCTAGAAAACAAGTTACTGTGTTTTTAGGCGTTGTCACCATTCAACCAAATGAAGGAACTTTATACAACGTCATGGCCTTGGCTGATAAATGCAAATAGCATTTGTATTAGGTCCAAACGAGAAACAATCCGAATGCCTAGCAACAGGAAAATGATTAAGTAAGAGACATGGAGACAGCTGTATGGTGGGGTTGTTAGAGTAGTGAAGGCGCAGCTGGGGACGCTGTGGATGAGGTGCAGGTGGGCTCTCCCGGTGGCTTCTGATGGGTGTTGTTTTCTGATGCAGATACCGGCCTTCAGAGTGCATTCACTCCATGAAAAACCATCAAGGTGTTCCCTTGAGATTTGTGTGGTTTTGTACACTGCTATTGTTGAACAAACATGTTACCTTAGAAAAGAACATGGAGTTCCTGCAGAGTAGAGCAGATAGCGAATGGGCACTTCAGATGTTAAGATGGTCTTCAGAAGCCGTTAATAAGGATCCAGGCGTGGGCTCAGGCTGGCAGGAGTGAAGGAAAGGCAAGGCCTCCCAGGACACTCCAACACCTGGACTAAACACCGAAACCACGGGCAGTGCAACTGTGCAGGGAGGTGAAGCACCTACAGGGCTAGTGTCAACAGGGAGTGTCCGATTCGCTGACTGGTGCCAAGTCCTCTGGTGCAACGTGAGGTTCAAAGCAGGCTCCCAGCTAGGCAGGGCAGGAAAGGTGACAAAGTGTGGCCTACCAGGAGCCACCAGTCATCACCACAATATGACAAGCTGATGATCCTACTATGTGATGAAGCCCCCACTATGTGGTGATGTCCCTGAGGTGTGCTGATCCCCCTACTGTGTGATAATGCTCCAACTGTGTGAAGTCACCTACCGTGTGATGATAGGTGCCTACTGTGTGGTGAAGCCCCCACTGTGTGGTAAAGCTCCCACAGTGTGAGGGAGGCCCCCAAATGTGAAAGAGCTTACCTATAGTTTCCTTTCCACGCATATGTGAGCCATCTTTCTATCCCATACGTTTCTTAATCAGTAGCTGCAAAATGTCACATTAAGCTAAAACCCTGCTCACTGTGAGCACACCCAGGCACCTGTTGGTAGTCAAGGGCAAGTAGGGCTCTGGCTCAATTTACCACCTTGTTTTTATTATTGATGTACTTATCTAATGTGTTTTGTGTATGTGTGTACATACTGTACATGTGTGTGTACACAGCATGCCTGTGGAGGTCCAAGGACAACCTGCTGGAATCTGCCTTCTCCTTATACCGTAGGAGTCCTTGGGACAGAACTCTGGTCTCCAGGCTTGGCAGCAAGTGCCTTTACTTGCTGAACCATCCTTCTGGGTGCACGCTTGCTCGTCAGACTTTCAAGGCTGCTTCTGCTGATGATCTTGGACTCAGAGTGAGGGGGAAGGGAAGGGATATTGTTGCCTCAGGCACCTACACCTGGTGTTTGAATCCTGAGACCACCCATGATGCTGGCATGTTGCTCTACTTTCTTCATCTGTAACAAGAGAGGTTTACACTGCTTTGTCTCTTGGACTCTTTTATTGGATAAGTATTAATGAGCGTAAATTGAATGGTGTGTTGGATGTTCAGTTCTGCTAGGGGTAATTGACACTGTAGCCTTTCTGACTTCTTGCAGAGGGTCAAGCCATGCTGTTCCTGACCTCCATGCTTCATGCTCATTTGCTGACCTGAGGTTTGGATCAATCATGCAAAAGCCTCCCGTGTCCAAATGCGTCTGAGGCTAAAAAAGAACTTCTGTGAATTCTGGCCCCTGGGGAACAATTTCACATGCATTAGCGCCTCGGCTTTACCAGACTTGTCACCACTTTCTCTGTTCTAGTAAAAGCTACACGTTCATAGAGCACGGTAACGTTTGATCCAAGGAGATCTAGGGATGAGCACCGCGTCTATACATGATGACCCGGATCATCACTGTGCTGAAAGAGGACCTCCCAGGATTCCAGGAGAGGGGAACTTGTTCATTTATTCATTAAAATGCCAACCAAGCACTTAGGAAATGTGTTACTTAGCTTCCTTTCACTATAACAAATAAGTAGCTCAGGCTACTTGTTAAGAAGAGGAGGTTTGTTTGCCCCACGGTTTTCGAGGTGCAGGGTATGTTGCTGGAGTTGGCTCTGTTCCAGCAACCGGCCTCTGGGCTTTGCGACACTGTGAAGGAGGTTCACATGTGCAAAGGAGCTTGCATTTCTTCAAACAGGGGTGCACTGGGGGCTTACATTCCCTCTGGTCTCACGTTCCTGCAATCCAAGGACCTCTCTTTAGGTGTCAGCTCCTGAAGGGCAGCTCCTTGCAGACCAATCCATCAGTCATGGTGGACCATTGGGCATCACCAAACCATATCAGACACCTATCTATAAGTAGTTTCAGGGGTTTCTGCGACCACCAAGAACAGCAGGGCATTGATCCATGAGAAACAAAAAGGCAGTTTGGTTCAACATGACTCAATAGCCAATCAATGTCGGTTCGAACTTTAAGAGTCTGACCTTGAGTAATTTATTTTAGGTGTACGTAAGCATGGCACAATTTGGAAAATCCTTTCCTGGTGATAACGATCATGATAATGATCAATCCCATGTGCAGAGCAAAGCTCAAGACATGACTACTGGAATCCTTAGAAAAGGACAGTGACATTTTCTGTAGAGACAGGTCCTATAGATTAAATGAGAGAACAGTCTCAACATAAAGGTCTGGGGGAGGAGCTGGTGTGGCCTGGCCATACACATGGCATCACCAGGCTACTAACCATGCCCTATCTCAGCTCTTGGGGTAGAAAACCATCTATACATCCCTCCCTTTGAAGAGACAACTCTATGTGCTAACATTAGTGGTCTCCTCAGTGTTCGTCTCTGAGCACCAGGATCTTCATGCCTCCTACAGCTAATGTGTATCAACCTCAGAACTGAGTACAGGAAAACAGTTTCAGACATGGGTTCAGTCTTGAGGAGCCATAATGTTTTTATTGGATAGCAAGAAAAGAGATAACTATGCGTGCATGTGATAGCCTACATTACTTTTAATTCTTTTTACATTTATTGTTATACCGATTCACTCTGTGTGTATATGTTGTCTCCCTAACTCCTATCCCGTTCCTTTCCCCATCTCTTCCCCACCCAGTTCCCTTTCCCTCTTTTCACCCGTGATGTTTATTCTATTTCTCTTTCTCAGTTTGATTCAAGTGTCACCCCCTGAGCCCTCCTTGTTACCCCAGCTTCTTTGCCTCTGTGGACTCTAGCGTGGTTATCCTTTACTTTATGGCTAATATCCACTTGTTCCTGAGTACATACATATGTGTCTTTCTGGATCTGGGTTACCTCACTCAGAGTGATCTTTTCTAGTTTTATCCATTTACCTTCAAATTTCGTGATATTATTGTTTTTAATAGCTGAGTGTAAACGCACCATTGTGTAAACGTACCATATTTTCTTTATCTGTTCTTTGGTTGAGGGACATCTAGGTCATTTTCAGTTTCTGGCTACTGCAAATAAAGCTGCTATGAACAAGTTGAACAAGTATCTTTGTAGTATGATGTGGGTCCCGTTGGATATATGCCCAGGAGTGGTGTAGCTGGATCTTAAGGTAGGCCTAGTCCCAATTTTCTAAGAAACAACCAAATTGATTTCCAAAGTGACTGTAAAAGTTTGCGTTTTCACCAGTAATGGAGGAATGTAGAGCATTTCTCCTTGTTCCACATCCTTGCCAGCTAAGCTCTCACTTGAGTTTTTGATCTTAGCCATTCTGACAGATGTAAGATGAAATCTCAGAGTCATTTTGATTTGCATTTCCTGATGGTTAAGGATGTTGAACATTTCTTTAAGTGCTTCTTGGCCATTAGAGATTTCTCTGTTGAGTGAGAATTCCCTGTTTATATCTGTACCCCATTTTTTAATTGGGCTATTTGATTTGTTGATACATAGTTTTGTGAGTTCTTTATATATTTTGGTATCAGCCCTCTGCCAGACACAGAATTGGTGAAGATCCTTTCCTATTTGTAGTTTCTTTTTTCTTTTTAAATTAATTTATTTTTATTTTATGTGCATTGGTGCTTTGCCTGCATTCATGTCTGGGTGAGGGTGTCAGATCCTCTAGAACTGGAGTCACAGAAAGTTGTGAGCTGCCATGTGGGTGCTGGGAATTGAACCTAACCTGGGTCCTCTGAAAGAGCAGCCAATGCTTTTAATCACTTAGCCATCTCTCTAGCGTCTCTCTCTCTCTCTCTTTTCAACAGTAGCCACCATAATGAATGTGATAATTCATATTTTCATTCCCATGTATAAACATCTAGGCATAGAGATGGGAAGTGCCTTGCCGGAGCTCACACAGCCAATATGTCAGGAGCCAAACACAGTCTACTCTGTCCACTGTGAAACCTCTGTTTCCAAGCAGCCGTGCCTCTAGTGGCACGCACAGTGCCTTCCCTGGGGGCAGAGGATGGGACATTAATAGTGTCAGATTTGCTCCAGTTGAAGAGCACACAATCATGGTGTATGGGCAGTGTCAGGAGAAATGCAGGAGTGCTGTGGGATGCAGCCAAGAGAGCACCCACTCTGTGCCCCATCCCTCGGGAGGGGCACTTGAAATCATGGTCCCATGTGCTTGCAAACCCTTCTGCGGTTGCATGATCTATTAGCTATTTTGCTTGGTGCTGTGGCAAAATACCCAGTCCAAACAGCTTAAGGAAGACAGGGTTTATTTCAGCTCACAGTTTGAGGGTATGGTGCTTCCGGGTGGGGAAGGCATGGTGGCAGGAACTTACGGCAGCTAGTTACATTGCCTCCATAGTCCGGAAGCAGGAAGAGTGTGCAGTCTGGGCACCAGACTTTGTATTCCAATCGGGGCCACAGCCTGGGAGCTGACATCACCTACATTCATGCAGGTTTTTCCACCTCAGTTAACCTAGTCTAGAAACTCCCTTATGGTCAAGCCCAGAGGCGTGTCTCCTAGGTGATTCTACATCCTGTCACGCTGACAGTCAGTAGCCAATTGCTAATCATTACACAGTGGCTAGCAAATGTGCCCTCCCTCTTACCTTGTTTCCTATTGGCAAAAACTGTAGCCTGAGACTGTTCCAGATAAGCTTCAGACACTCAAGAGATGCTTGGACATCCTGTTGTCATAGTGTCTGTATCATCTGCAATGCCACCCAGGTTTTTCGAACACCAGCCCCAAGCCAATTATTTGGTAAGTCAGACTCCTCCATCGGTGTGAGGAGTGGATTTGTTGGTTCCTCATGCACTGCTATCCTTTCACTTCTGTTGTCCCAACAAAACACCTAGAAAATAAGCAACTTAATCATTTGGGAAAAGCAAGTGAGGGACACGAAGCAGCCAGTCCCATCCACAGTCAAGAGCACACACACACACAGACACAGAGAGTGAAAGAGAGAGGAAGAGAGAGGGAGAGAAGAGGGAGAGAGACAGAGAGACCAATAGAGAGACAGACACACACAGAGAGGGAGAGACAAAGGGAGAGAGGGAAACAGAGACAGAGAGAGAGATGCATGCAGGCTCTGCATGTTCAGCCTCCTCTCTGCATTTATATACTCCAGGACCCTCTGTGGAGGAAACAGTGAGCAGTCAAGCCAGTCCCCCATAGACACATCCACAGGTAGAGCTAGGAGCTAGGTTGGAAGCCAGAAAGCCCCAGCAAACCTCCTGCTTCCTTCCCTCATAGATCCGGGGTTACAGGTGCATGTGTGGCCTCACCCAGCTTTTTTAACATGTGTGCTTGGAAATTTGAACTCAGATCCTCACATTTGCATAGCAAGTTCTCTTAACTACAAAGCTGTCTCCCTCCCACTTTAAATTTTCCCAGAAAGGAAGGGTAAGTACCAATTTAGAATAGAAAAGTGCTGAGCTTTAGATGTGTCATTTTAATCTCTGTTCAGAGGAATGCAGGGTGGGAAGGGGTCAGGGGCACAGGGGTCTGGTAAGATTAGTTGCTGCAAGCCTCATTGCCATTGTAGCCAAACTGCTCTGAGTTAGTCCTCCCACACCTCAGCTGGAAGCTGCTGGTTTGGGCTTTGTCTTACTGCTTCTGCGTACTGGGACCTGTTCTCATTCTGCCACAAGCAGGGGGAATTTGGGCAAGTGTTTTCAGGCATCAGAGGGTCTGAATTTTATTTTGGGAGCAATGTGTGAAGACAGAAAGGCCCCCATAAGACGCTGTAAGGGATAAGCAAGGTAAGAATGTCAAGTTCTCCGTGCTTCCTAACGTAGCGGAAGCAGGACAGAAGCTGGAAGGCTGCCTCACCACTGTGTGGACTTACACCTGCCTCTTAGAGCAGGCCTTCCCTGGGGAGAAGAGTCTACCTTCTCAGGGTGTTCGGAAATGTGGGTGAGCGCCTGCCTCTCACAGGGACCAAGCGAGGCTTTGGGTGCTGGATGGATGGAAAAATGAATGGATGGGTAGACGAATGGATGGATGGATGACAGAAGGACAGTTGGTTGGATGGATGGATGGTTGGGTGGACAGATGAATGGATGAATAGATGGACGGTTAGATGGATGGAAGGATGGATGGATGGGTGGACAGACGGATGGGAGGATGAAAATGCTAGATGTTTCACAGCTCACAGGAAACCTTTTTCCCATCTTCCCCTTCTGCCAGATGTTCATGTAAGCAATTCACCCTCCAGATGTTTCTGTAACTAGAACATGTTTACAAGGATCCGATGGTAGAATTATAATTTTTTTGCATGATTGACTTTGCATGGAAGTTGTGAGGAACACACCTGCCTGCACCTCGAGGAAAGACCATGTCTTGCTTTCTTCAGGGTGAACAGAACTTGTTTTCTTTCTTTTGAAAACATTCATCAAAGGCAGACACATCTGGTAGCACTGGGGTGAACTGTCATACCGATTCTTCATTAACACACAAAGAAATATGCCCTATCTTTATGCAATATGCAAATCTTAAAAAAAAAATCAGAGTCTGCACCGTTCAGCACCGGCCTCAAATAAAGTCAGGCTGTGAGACTGAGGCTCAGCATCTGCTGGAGTCTCCTGTGTGTGGTCAAGTGCCCCGTGAGGACTGATTTTCCTGATGTGTACAGTAACTATTGTACCCTTACATTTCATCATTACCGTTAAGGTGGGGGTTGCAAAAGGGGAAATGGCAGCATGTGTCACAAAGTAGAGCACTGAGTTAACAGAGGCCAGCATCTTGACTTGTGTCACCTCCAGAGCAGCCCAGGTCTGCCTCTGCAAGACCCTCCCCTTCAGATGGTTGAAGGCAATGACTGCATTCTTCCATGCCTATGGAAGAATTCAGCCTTTGTGCCTCAGAATGTACAGCTCTAAATATTTAGGCCTTTATTCAACAGTATGGCTTTGAGATTCCTCATCAAGAGCTGGGGAGACACGTCAGTGGGTAAAGGGCTTGGGCAACATGAGAGTATGGGTTTAGATACCCATCACCCACGTAAAAGGCCACATAGCAGAGGCAGCAAGACATCAGGGGCTTACTGGGCAGCCAGCCTGACTGAACTGGGGTGTTCTAGGTTTAGTGAGAGACTTTCTTGAAAGATAAGGTACAGAAGTAATAGAGGAAGACAGCTGAATTGCACTGGCACACCTGTATACACACACACACACACACACACACACACACACACACACACATACACACACACGCGCGACTTCTTGTCCACCTGGTAGCAACTCTATATTTTAATCTTTCCCCCATAAATGCCACTTTCAAAAGAAGCAAATAGAACCCTGTGGGCTATTCTTTCAACTATGCAAGTTTGTTTTCTCAAGTAGATAGTAACTGAGCTGAGATCTGCTCCAGGTCTTACGTGCTGTGGTGTGAGTGTCCATTTCCCGCCACACAGAGCAAAGAAGCCCAGCAGTGAAAACCTACCTAAATATTTTAAGTTTAATTTATATGATACCAGGTTACATAAAGCAGTTTTCTTGATGGTATATAATGGTATATAAGGCACTCTGAACATCTCCTCCTACCCTTTCTGCCCCATCATTCCTTTATTTCCTTGGACAGTTTTGTTTCTACTTTCCCGTGATCTATACATACATGATTTTATATATCTACAAAGTCCAGGACCCGCAGATGGGAGATAACAGGAGTTATTTGTCTTTCTCAGATCGTCTTAATTTGCTTAATGGGATTATTTCCAGTGGCATCCATTTTCCTGCAAATGATTTATTCTTCTCTATGACTGAAAACAGTTCCATCGTGTACATAAACCACATTCTTATTTGCCATTTTTCTATTGAGGAACACCTAAGTTTAGAGAGGAAACAATCACATAAAAACAACATCAGCAACAACAAAGCTAGCCCAGAAGCTCCCTTGCTTATTTCCTCGGTAGCAACAGGAACTGGCTCCTGGGAACCAGACACTTCCTGTACATGACGGTATAGGATTCTAATTCCTCACCCATAGAAGAATAAAAGTCAGAGAAGGACACTGACCACGAAGGCTTTGGAACAAAATGGCCAGGATGACAAGGAGCGCTGGTGCCAGGTTTCTGTGACTGGCGTGCTCACGTGATACACGATCCTTGCATGGAAAGCAGCATTAACTGCTCTGCACTGGGCAAACAGGGTGTCCTCCTCCCTTGGTGAGCCTGCGTTGCGTGGCCACCACCAAGCGTCGGGGTGCCTCCATCTGAAAGATCCTCTCCGGATACTCTAGTCTCTGAGTTGACCCGACAGCAGATTCTCTGGAAGCTTCCAGTCACTGTGATGTTGGCTGGAGTCGTCAGGACCTTTCACCAGCCTGGGATTAGTCCTGTGACAGCATCTGGATGTGACGCCTTTTAACCCCAGGGTGATCTTCACAACGGTACTCTCCGAAGTCTCAGGCGGAGCGGGGGCTGTTGCCTTCAGTTAAGTCACCTCAGGGCCTCGGCTGATCAGTCCTCGTGGACTTCTGGGCCGTGCATATCCAGAGTACATCAGTTTGGCTGAAGGCACAGGCTCTTTATCTGTGTCACCGCTCTCCAAGGGGAATATAGCATTCATGTTGGGTTATGTGTTATAACACTGAGATGACTTACGTCAGAGACTGTGTGAAGGGTGTGTGAAATACCACGCCACATCACATATGGAACTTGAATATCACAGGAGGGGTTCTGAAATCCACCCACCGAGCATTAGGGCACAACTCTATTTCATTGCTGCCTTTTATTCTAACCTTTCTTCGACTCTTTCTCTTCCTCTCATGTTTTCAAGTCAGGTTCTCATGTATCCCAAGCTAGTCTAAAACATGCTACATAGGAGGAGGGGAGCTGAACTTTGATGCCCCTGTCTCTACCTCCCGAGTGCTGGGATGCCCCACCAGGCCTGGTTTGTGCTAAAAAATGGAACTCAGGACTTCGAGCATGCTAGGCCAAGTGCTCTGCCAGCTGAGCTGTGGCCCCTTCGGACCTTTTTATAATGAATCTGCACCCCGCCTTTGTTCCTGTTTGCCCAAGGACCCCACAAGGAGTCAGAAGGACTATCGGGAGAACGAGGCTTGGCACCCTGTTGTGACAATGTCCTGTAATTGTCATCATGACCTGGGATTTGCTGTCCAACCCAGGACATGCAGAAGCAGAGTTCTTGGAGAAAGTGTCAAGGCCATCCACACTAGAGTGCTGGGACACCAGCACGAAATGTCATCCTCCCGAGCGATGAGGGTAGTGGGAAGATGTCTCCGTTTGTAACGTGCACGTGGTGCATGTATGAAGACCTGAGTTCAATACTCAGTGCCACATAAAAGTGGAGAATGATGGTATGCCCCTGTATCCCAGCACTGGGGAGGCAGAGACAGGAGGACTCTCCCCCTTTACTTGGCAGCAGTCTAGCAGAATTGGTGAGGTCCAGGTTCAGTGCGAGACCCTGCTGTAAAAAACAACATGGAGAAAGACCGAGGAAGACCCTTGATATGGAGTCTGGCCTCCACATCCACAAGTACCCTCACATACATGAACACATACGAACACATACATACACACAAGAAAGAAAAAAAAATTAGTCCCTGGTCAAATTGGCAGATGTGAAGGAGACCATGTAGCCAGTTGATCAGGGAAGGGGCAGCTGCCTCGGTGCTTTGCTGCTGTTGATTCCAGCAGAGACTGAGTGGAGGCAGTGCAGAAGGCCCAGAGTGAGAGCCCCCAAACTTTGGCCCGTGAGCAAATCAGGCTCAGAACTTGGAGGCTAAGAATTAGTGTTTTTTTTTCTTTCAAGTTTTGCGTGTGTGCATGTTAGCAAATGCGTGTGCATGTGAGTGGCTTTCGAGGCCAAAAGAGGGTGTTGTATCACCTAGAATGGAATTACAGACGGTTGTGAGTTGCCCAGTGTGGGTGCTGAGAACTGAACTCTGGTCCTTCAAGAGCAGCAATTGCTCTTAACCACTAAGCCCCTAGAAATGCATGCTAAATTGTTTAAGTGGTGGAGGAGGAAGGGATCAAAAGGAAAGAGGTGTGTGTGTCCACCCAGAGTCTGGAAGGACCGGGATGTTTCCACTGGATGAAAAAGGACGTCTTGGAGAAAATTCTAAGCAGGTGAGAAAGTGGAGGCCTGTTTGGAACAATGAGCGTCTGTCCAAGTTAGTAAGATCACATTGACGTGACGATGTTACCCTAATCTGATAAGCATAGGGCGAGCGTGCCTTCTTTGGTTGAGAGGGAAATGTAGCCTCCACCATCTGGGCACTCAAGCCATTTTCTCTGTGATGAAACCATAGAAGCCATTTCCTCTCCGAGTCACTTGTTATGATTTTTACAATGAGCCCTCTCTCTCCTGGCTGGAGGGAGGTTTTTATTACCTCCAGCCTTGCAATTTCACTCTTGCTAATATTGATTTTACCATAATCTCTTTTGCCTTTTTTTTTTTTAAACACTCCTCAAGTCATTTCTTGATTTGGACAAAATTCACATTTTAAAGCAGTTTGAAGATATGAAAACCAACCTTTGGGAAAATGTATTATGATAATTATATTTTCCTACTGGTTGCCAACATTATGTGTGTGTGCCAACAGAGGAAAAATGCAATTTGAAGCCCTGAGACTTTGTTCTCTCTTTCATCTTCTTTTGGCTTAGAGTGTGCTATAGCTCAACTCAGGAATGTCCCCCAAAGGCCCAAACATTGACAGCTTGGTTCACAGCTTGGAGCTATAGGAACGTGATGGGACCTTTGAGAGATAGGGTCTCCTGAGAGGTCTTTAGGTCATTGGGGGTCTCTCTGGAAGGGGATTGTGGGACTTGGGGTTCTCTTTACTTTTTGTGTTCCAGCCTTGAAGTAAGTTTGCTGTGCATACTCTGGTCAGAATGTCCTTACTCCCACAGGCCCAGGAGCAATGGAACCAGCCAACTGGGGTGGTGAATCTACAACAAACCTCTCATATAATTTGATTATCTCAGGTATTTGTGATAGTAACAGGAAGCTGACCAACACACAGGGAATGCTGAAGAAGACAGAGATGCTCCAAGATGGAGGTCTTGTCTGCTGGGAAGCAGGGTTAAAGCTGCTGTACAAAGAAGCCCACAATTTCCTCTTCTAAATAAAAGTATTCTAAGCTAACAATGTAATTCCTGGATGTCAATGTTCCTTCCACGTGTTGGAGATGGAATCAGGTTTATGGACAGGTGTATTCTTCCCAAGTTCCAATAGCTTTTCAGTGGGACAATGAGAATTTGATCCTTCTGGTTCTGGGGTTCAGGGAGCTCTCTCACCAGGACCTGGGGACTTTCAGAGAAACATTCCACATGACCAGAGACCCTGCGGCATTAGAAGAACCTCTTCTGTCTCTGCCTCCCATCTCACCCTATGGTTATTGACGCACACCACCAAGTGTGGCTTTTACAGCATGGGCTCTGGGGATCCGAACTCACGTGGTCGGTTTGCACAGCTTCCCCCAGCTAAGCCATCCTCTGACTCTTTGCTGTTCGATTTTATTCTTCCTTGTCTATGAAGGACTTAGTGTCCTCCACTCTATGTGTATAAACATCTGTTCTCTGGCTTAAGCTTGAATTCAGGAAGTAGCCAGAGGAACATCTGTGATCTTGGCAGCAGTCATTTCCGCTTTTCAGGAAAGGCAGGAGGCAGCCTACATGGCTGCATGCATACTGTGTTCCAGACACATGGATTTGTTCTGCACGGTGACCCTATGTCTTCTCTTAGGCATCGGGGAGGCGGGAAATGGGACCCTCCCAAGATGTAACTCTTAAGGCCTGTCCATCTCACCATAGAATTATGTCTGAAGGAGCTGTGAGGTTCAATGTAGCTCTTGCCTTCTTGACTGTAGTCCTTTATTATTCCCAAACACCAATCTCCTCCTAGAATATGCTGAAGACGTCCCGTGGAAGGTTTCCACTGAGGGGGAAGTCGTCAGTATGTTTTCATACTTCCAGCTTAAACAAGGCAGGGTTTATCGTCCACCAGAGCTGTTAGGCCTGGGGACATTGGGGCTGGGCACCTTTCCCTTACTGCCCAGAGGCCACCTGGAAGTGGGGCAGCAGCCAGGAGGATGAGCTTTAGGATAATCAGCTTATGTCTGCAGAGAGTCCAGTGAAGGTTGAAATTCACTGTGTGAATTAACTCAGTCTTGGGAGCAGTCCACTGACTGTGCTGTCATCCCTAGTGGGCAGCTGAGGAAACAGATGCACTGAGTTAAAGTGCATCTCAGCCCTGGCTAACATTAGTTGTCTTTTAAGAATCAGTGTGCGCATATGTGTGTGCACATAAGCATGCGTGTGTACATGTTTGTGTGTGCATTAGCATGTGAGCACAGGGGCATGTGCGCCCGAGTGTTGGGGAGAGGCCAGAGGTTGATTCTCGGGTGGTTCCTTGAGCACATTCTGCTTTCAAAAAGAGGATTTAGTCATATCTATTTTATTTTATGCATGTGAGTGTTTCTGCATGCGTGTATGCAAGTGTACCATGTGAGTGATGTGCTTCTGGAGGCCAGAAGAGGGCACCAGTTCCCCTGGGACTGGAGTTAAAGACAGTTGTGATAGACAGTTGTGGGAGACAGTGTGGATGCTGGGATCTGAACCTGGTTCCTCTGCAAGAGCAGCAGATGCCGGTAACTGCTGGGCTGTCTCTTCGGTCCCATCTTGTTTTTAGAGACAGGATCTTTCATTGGCGTGGGACTCACCGAGTAAGCTAGGCTGGCCGGTCAGCAAACCGCAAGGTTTTCTCTCGTCTATCCAGGTGGCTAGGATAAAAAAACCTGTGGGCCTTGACCTCTGTTTACCTTGGGCTCTGGGTATCAGCCTCAGATCCTTACACATAAGAGGTGGGTGCTTGCTGGCCTAGCCATCTCGCTAGCATTCAGCCTTCTTAGGAAATGTGTTCACTTTTTCTTCCATTAGTCACTTAGAAACAGATGTATTTTCTGATGTGCCAGTGGACTTTTAGTTGATCAGCCCCAATACCACTCTCCCCCAAACAGAACCCCTAGCCCCCCCACTAATAAAATGTCTTTAAACAAAACTGAGCATGTCTGATTAAAGCCTGTATTTTGACACTTATGCTCAAAAGATTATTATTTTTTAATAATAATAAGTGTGGAATAGACTGAGTGTGGAATTGGGAAGGGGCTCAATGCCTCATGCAGATGAACGCCTTATGGACCGTTTTTCTTAAAGATTTCCAAACCAGACAGGTTTTATTTTGAACACTGTTGCAAGATTATTCTAGAATGGGTGATGTTACACTCACAGAAGGGACGTGGCCAGGTGTTCTTTCTCTTCCCCATCCATTTTTATACACACACAGACATGCACACACACACACACACACCCATGTACACGTACATACATGCACGTACACACATGCACACACATACACGGAGCCTTTCACTTCAAGCAAATGCCTTTAACACAGGCATCTGGCACGCTTAGTGTACAGTAGAGGAGAATATAGGGATTCAGTGTGCGTCAGTGTGCTGGGGTTGGTTTGTCCCAATGGCTGAATTCACAGTTAAAAACTAAAAAAAAAAAAAAAAAAACATTTATTTATTTGTGTGTGTGTGTCACACATGTGTGGGTGCCCATGCAGGGCAGAAGCGGGCGTCAGATCCCTTGGAGCTGAGGTAACAGGTGGTCGTGAGCCACATAGCAGGGGGTGCTGGGAACCCAACTCAGGTCCCCTGCAAGGTCAGCAAGTGCTCCTAGCGTCGGCTGACCCGTCTCAGTTGAGGGAACTGACATCAGGATATAACGATGCAGTGTTTTTCTTCTGTGCCATTTACTGACATGCAGAGGAGAAGCACACGTGCCCAGAGAGCAATTATTATCTTCTAGATGCGAAGTTGACCATAGCCCTTTGGGGAGACATTGTAGAGCTAACAGTGACATCTAAATGTGAGCGTCCTGGCACTTGTGTGGCATTTGAGTCTTCCCAAGTTCTTTTTTTACACAGAATTAATTCATATTGGCTAACAAAAGGTCAGAAGAAACTTAATTCATGTTTTGAAACTTACTGGTTAGAAATTCATTGCATAATTTAACATGGTTTTAAAATCTATATTGTATGCTTGAAAAAAACCACCACATTCCCCAAATATTTGTTAACTGCCATGTATATAGTGTGTTGGCTTAATGGGAACTGTGTCTTCTAATAGCTCCCTGCTTTTCTCAGAATGCTAGATAATATCTTACAGAGATAGTGTGCTCCTGAATGTCTTCTTTGGCCCACAGGAAAAAAAAAACTGCATCAGCAAAAGAAAACTCCACTGTTTAGAGTACACTACTTTGTTGCTTAAGATTTATTTTATTTTGAATTATGCATATGTATATGTGACTCAGAGTGTGGGTTTGTGAATGTGAGTGCAGTGCCCACAGAGGCCAGAAGAGGGCACCAGATCCCTTGGACCTAGATTTATACATGGTTGTGAGTACTGGGAACCGAACTCAGGTCCTCTGCAAGAGTGGTATATGCTCATAAGTGCGGAGCCATCTCCCCATCCCTGGAGAAAAGAATAGTTTTTATTTCATTATTTGTGTCTGATCTGACTTCATTAACTGTGGTGTAGGTTGACTTCATGGCCAAGTTAGAGGAGATGGGTGTGCCAGTTGACAGTAGCTGTTCCCTGAGCGTTAAGTGACAGTGCTTGGTGCAGGCCTGTTGCTGTGCCACCCTGGTTCCTTTGGATACAGCTCAGAGATGTGATTGGCTACTCTGTAGCCACTGGGGGGGGGAACTAAGTTGATTTTGCATTATTTTGGGGTCTTCTAGGGACACCGTAGTGAATATTGCTGAGAGTATATGTCTTAGGGTTTTCATTGCTTCAGTGAAACACCGAGACCAAAAAGCAAGTTGTGGAGGAACGGGTTTATATTTACATTTCTACATTGCTGTTCATCACCAAAGAAAGTCAGGATAGAAACTCAAACAGTGCAAAAACCTGAAGACAGGAGCTGATGCAGAGGCCATGGAGGGGTTACTGGCTTGCTCTCCATGGCTTGCTTAGCTTGCCTTTTTATAGAACCCAGGACCACTGGCCCACCCATCATGGGCTGGGCCCTCCTGCATTGATTGCTAATTGAGAAAATGCCTTACAGCTGCATCTCCTGGAGACATTTCCTCAACGGAGGACTCTATCTTGTGTCAAGCTGCCACAACCCAGCCAGTATATATACTACTCATGGGTCTATAAATTATAAACATAGCTCAACTGTTTAAGAAGAGAGTTATTGGCTTATCTATGCAGATGTCTTTGGAGAGGCAGATCAGGTGTCAGGCATGGCTGTTTTTGGGGCTCAACAATGTCTCCGGAGCTCGGTTTCTCTTTGCTGTGCCAACTCCTCCCTTGGGTAAGCTCTCTGTAGTGAAGGCCTAAGGTAGATACAGACTTCTGACATCCTCACAAAACAAAACTCCAGTGAAATAGGACTTCCAGCAACACTCGTATTTGAGGCTTCCCGATCTGCCCAGGACTATGGATCCACGCCTGAAGTATCTTGAGCCTAAGGTCTGGATTGACCCATTTGGTTCATTAACTCAAGGGGACTATGGTCAGCTCACCTGGGTCAAATGGCCCGAGAGCACGATGTTTGTTCCTCAGGAGGAAAGTGAATGTGTAAATGGATATTGTTTAGAGGTTAGAAGAAGGCACTGCCAGGCTTGAGGAACAATAATAAAACCTCCCTGGGTCATTAAAATTTGGGGGTCTGATTCTATAGTTTATCCTAGGTATCCCCCTCAGCCACAGTCATGGAATGTTTTCCTGTTGTGGTGGGCCCTGGGCTCAGCTCAGAGTGAACAAAGCACAAGCCTTTACCAGCCTTTTCCCAAAGCCCAGGATCACATGGACTCTGTTCCAATACCTGCTGCTATGGCTGGAATGTGGAATGTTCCACACAGGTCCCTGTGTTTGAACACCTGCCCCCAGGCTGCTCATGCCATGGTCATGTCTTGGAGCCTTTAGGAGGTGGGGCTTTGCTGGTAGAAGCAGGCCACTGGGGCTGGGCCTTTGAAGTATATTCTTGCACCTGGGTCCAGTCTACGTGATCAGCTTCCTAGTCAGATGCCAAATGAAGATCTCTGCCACTCACTGCTGCTGCTGCTGCAACCGCTTTGGACTGAGCCACTCCCACAGCCATGCCCTTCCCCACCATCATCAGCTGGAGTTCCTCTCACACCAAAACCCAAGATGAGTCTTTTTCCTTTGAGGATTAGGCCAGAGTGTCAAGAACAGTAACTAACATGGCCTATGATTAGCCATGAGTCACGAGTAGGCTGTGAGCTACGAGCAATAAGCTACATCCTGAGACCTGTTGGTGCCACATGTAGAGTCACTGCTCTTTTTGAGAGGCAAAGGGTGCTGGAGCTGAGGCCTGAGGGTGGCATGGTTGGCATGGGTTGGATGTGCATGGTCGCCATGACGAAGGCAGCTTATGGAAGGAAGCGTTTGAGCTTATGGTTTAGAGTGATACATTCATGATGGCAGAGCAAAGGCATGACAGGTGGTAGGCATGATAGCAGGAACAGGAAGCTGAAGGCTCACGGATAGTGAGAATTTTGTAATTTTTGTTTCTTAAAACATACACATACACAGAGAAATATTATGGGAATATGTTTTTGTATTGGTCTCAGATGTAGGACTATGAGGCTGCTTCACAGCAGGTGGCTATGATTTGCCTCGTGCTCTAGCTGGGGCATGGTTTTGCCAGCTGCAGATAGTTTCCGAGATTGTGTGACATCTGGAATTCTAGGGACTTCTCAGAAGTTATATAAATACTAGGTCCCACCAGAGGTTGTGGGTTGTTGGTTGATGTCAGGTTATTAGTTGTTTGCTATTGGTTGTGGTTTGTTAAGTAGGTTTGCCCAAATCAAGGAGAAGGAATTAGGTATTCTGATGGTGAAGATCATACTGGCCCCAAGGAGCTTGATGCTACAAATCAGCAGGAAGTAGTCTGACGATAATACTACCTGCTTTCCCCTCTATCTTTTTTTCTCTCAAATCTAGTGTTAGGGGGTTGAAATGAACAAAAAGGAACCTGTAAAGCAGCAAATGCCAGCCTCACTCATATCTTAAACCACACACACAAAACAACAATACCCTAGGAATGACATAAGACTCTCAAGCCTGTTCCCAGTGATGTACCTTCTCAGGCAAGTCTGCATCTTCTAAACCTCCCAAACAGCTGAGGGCATTAGGGACCAAGAATCCCGATACCCAAGCTATGGGATACAGTGCATGCAAACCACCACACCTGTCCCCTCCTAGCCACTCCTCATTCCTTCCCCATCTGTCTGAGCCATAAGCTTCTACATGTATACCTCGGCTCAGCCTCCCTTTCCTCCACCACAGCCCAGCTTTCTCCATCAGCACCTTCCTCTGCTGACATGGGCTCATGCCCTGCAGCCCGGCTGGCTGAAAGCACTCTCCTTCAGAGTTCTCCACAGGGACGGGCCACTAAGACAGTGCATGTGGTTACCGCTGTGATCAGAGTATCATGTCGTCCTTCTCCCGAGGAGCAGGTATTTCCCAGTTGCCTAGTTTAGTCCCCGCTGCCTTGAAATGCCTTTTGCCTATAATGGCTAACCTTGGTTAATAGAATTTAGAAACACCATGGAAACAATCCTCTGGCACGCCTCTGAGGGATGAGCTAGATGAAGTTAATTGACGTGGAAAGACCCACCGTAGACGTGGGTAGCACCATTCATTGGGCTGGTGTCCCAGAATGAGTAAGAAGACGAAAGGGAACTGAGCATCAGTATTACCCCTCCCCCCCCACCCCGCTCTGTTTCTAGACTGTGGGAGCTGCCTCATGATCCTGCTGGCTTGCTGGGAATTCTGAGCCCAAACCACCCCTTTGTTCATTAAGTTGCTATTGTTGGGTATTTTTATCATAGCAATGGAAGAAGGAAAGTAAAGGAACGTGACTGCTCTTAGGTATGGTGGAGCAGAGCGTCCACTGTAGGTGTGTGGGAGAGCACAGCCACAGGCAAGGACATCTGGGAGAGTCCGGAGTGGATGTGACCCTAAGGCATGTGAGGAGATGGGGGACAGGAGGGAAGAGGGGGGAAAGCCGAACCAGGTGCAGCAGCCAGGAGGCCCCAAAGAGCCAGCTAGCCAAAATGGTTGGCTTACATAGTGAAGGGCTGCTAAAGAAAGGGCAGCCCAGCTTTTTGAGGGCTGGAGAGTTCAGGTTTAGGTACACCAGCCAGAAAGGGCCCTGGGACAGGTAGGGACTGAGGGATGCTGGGAGAACCTGGCAGATGGCGTTCACTTTGATATGTTAAATAGTCACCTCAGCCATTCATCCCAGGTTTTAGACCTAATGGTAACCAATACCCTTCAGATTTTCCTACCAAGGTGGGGCCAAGGACAAAGAATGCCAGCTCCCAAAGTTATGGACACCTATCCATCGTCCTGTGGCAAACTTGGCTTGAGCAGAAGATTCCCGTGACTTCTACAAATTTCTTAGAGTGGGTTGTCGCTTGTCTTCAACCCAAACCCATTTCTAGTCTCAGACAGGGTGACCAGGAAGTCCCATCTCTTCATAATGTTATTAAAGAACCCAGTCCAGTGACATAAGAAAACTAAACATGCCAAGGGAACCTGAATGTCCCACACTGGATAAGCAGTGAAGGCCTAGCTCCAGCCCGAGGTGACCCATGAAGATTTACGCTCATGTGCCCACCTCTCTTTAGATTTCAGTTTTAATTAATTGGGGCACCAGGGAGATTTGAAATCTGATTTCTAGCTGAGTATTTCCCCCTGTGGGTCTCCATGATTTTGCAGTCTCTGAATGGGAAGAGATAAACAGAAATCAGAGGGCCATTTGAAATTCTGGAAACAGCAGGATGTTTGTAAGAATGCTAATGTCCCGAGCATTTGTCCTTTTCCTGTGGGTGTCCACAGGTCAGCTGTGTGGGCTACTCTTCAGAGCATGTAAATCAAGATTCCCTTGGTAGCCACTGCTCTGAGAGAAGGCTGATTAATTTTGCACTTTTTTTTCTATCCAGGCAACATAGTGACTTTGCCATTTCAAGTTGTTTTTGTGAGACAGGATCCCATTTTCTACCGAGTCTTCGAGGGTCTGAGTACCTGCTAAGCTTCCACACTGATGGGGTTTCAGGCTTTGTTGGGCGGTTCTCAGGCGGACATTCTGTGTACTGGGGGAATGTTTAGCACTATCCCTAGCATCTGCTCATGGGATATCACGGCTAACACCACCCCACAAGTTATGGCAACCCCAAACTTCAAGCCTTGCTCAGTACCCCACTGAAGAGCCATGGCTGTGCAGGGCTGTGATGTTCAGAGCTGGGCCAGTGCCTCTGGGGTACGGATGTTGAATCTGGTCTTACCCAGGCCTCCAGGATCGGCATCCTCATTAAAATCAATTTCCAAGGGACTCTTGTGCACATGGAGCTTTAAGGAGTTTGATGGCTGAAAGACTTAAAGCAGAAGTTCCCCACAGACATTTGTTGATAAGATAAAATGCAAGTGAGGGGTAGGGTACCTTTGGCAGGCCCGTGCCAAGATGTACCCCTGAGAAATCATGCCATCTGGTGTAAGAGGTTTATTGGGGGGGAGGGGAGAGGGAAGGTCTTAGAGTGGGGACATGAAGGAGAGGTAGAGGTAGATGTGCAGGGAGGGAGACAGGCAGATGGGCAGACAGAGAAAGGGAGCAGGTAGGAAAGAGAAGAGACACAGGAGAGAAGGCAGGGAGGGAGAGGAGAAAAGAAACGAGGGAAGAGAGCGATGTGGGTGGCTGGGGGCCTCTTTCATCCACATCGCACGTGCAGGCGGCTGTGGCAGGTAATGATGTAAGCAGCTGCGAGGTCCCTGGGAGCAGGCCAGTGGGATCTCCTGTTGGCTAACGTTTGTGTTATGGTTTGTTTAAATATGTGGTCCTCAGGTGGTGGTGAGATTTTGGCACTCCGTTCAGATGCTACATTGAGTCTTAGGAAGGATGTCAGGATTATGAATAGCGCCGGACTGAATGGACCAAGAGGCATTGTGAGCCATGGGCAGAATGCTGTGGTTTGAAGGTGAAAGGCCCCTTTCAGGATTCGGTGTTTGAACAGTTCAGCCCTAGTCGGGGAGGGCTGTTTGTGGGAAGTGGGGCATAGCTAATGAAGTGGGTTGCTTCGGAGAAGGCCTTAAGGTTTATATCCCAGCTCCACTTCCTGTCCTGCTGCTTCCTGATCAGCTCATGTATGAGTAAGGAGCCTCAGGATCATGCTGCCAAAGGCATGAGCTGTTTCCTCGTGCTCCATAGACTGCACCCCCAAACAGTGAGTCCAAGTAAAGCCTCCTCCTTGTAAGCTCTAGTATCTACACATTTTGTCATAGTGATGAGAAAAGTAAATAAGAGCACATCAAAATCTCCTTGATGGCTAATGAAAAGCCCCAAAGCCACGCTCACAGGAGTGGGTGAGGGAGCTGGTCTTAGTCTTCCTGAGTTTCCTAGATGGTTCTGATGCTGACAGTGTTGGGGGCACTCATTGCCTTAAAATAGCAAGATCAGAAAATGCTTTATTTTACAATTCTGGAAGGCAAACTTTTGAGGAGCAATGATCTTGCGGAAGAAACTAAAGCAGGTGTTGGGGCGGTCAGCATCTCATTACCTCTCAAGCGTGGTAGGAGAGAAGCTTCCCATCCCCGTGGGGGAAGCCAATCCACTCCAGCGCTGCATCCCAAATAGAAATTCAGAGAGTATTTGTACTCAGGAGATGCAAACTGGAAATGGTTTTGTCTGGGGTCGATATTCTGCAGGAGGAAATGGGATGTGAATAAGCATGTTTTTCTGTCTTTCTTCTCTTTTTTACTAAAGGTTCTTCAGGTGCAGGGCATCTGCTTGTCTCATGTTGGGTAGGCATTGATACCGGCCACATGCCTGCACTGGACCTGGTAAACACAGGGAGAATTGATTTTGTATCTTGTCCAGTGTGGGTGGGGGTAGGTGAAGATTGAGGGTTGGCTCTGCTGGGACAGCTGTAATATTGTGCACATGACACGCTCTTACCAGCTGGTTCTTCCTCTCTGACAAAAAGAGAGGTGCTCTCATCAGAGTCAGAGAAATCAAGGTAGAAGAAGACGGACAGTAAACGATGGAGCCTTTGAGTTATCACAATGACAGAGGACAATTGTTGACAACTAATAGAAAATATGGGCCTTCCACAGTCCCTATGAAGTGTTGGGAAAAGCCTGCATTCTAAAGCATTTTCCCACCCAAAAGGCCAAAGCCCCCAACCTACCCCCAGAGACCCACTGGAGAGAGTCCTGCCTGGCCTTGTCTGGAAAGCAGATGACAAAATTAAAGTGCATCCTGGCTGAAGCAAGATGTGTAAATGGTACCTACAAGACAGAGCCTCCAGACCCATGACCCAGAGAAAGTTCAATGCAGAACGAACCTCAATGTCTCCCTGTTTATCAACAGCAACAAATTAGGGCCAGCCCTAATGCTCAGCCACCGGGAAGCAAATGATGATTAATCATCTCCGGGAAAGTTCACACAGCTGCGTCAAGTAATGGCTAAGAAAACAGCATTGAATCATGGGAGATTTTGCTAATATGGAAGTCTTTGAAAACATCAGGAAAAGATCACTTAGCTTTGCAAGTAGAACTAAGACGAGTCAGCTAAACAAACTAGCAAACTCCTTGGCAGTTGTCAGACTATTAATTGACTCTGCGTGCATGCCTGAGTGTGTGTGCTCGCCCGTGTGAGCATGTGTGTACCACAGCAGCACATGCATGGAGATTAGAGGACAGCCTCAGGTATCAGTCCTTGCCCGGAATATTGCTGGTGACAGAGTCTCTGTTTACTGCTGCGCACTCCAGACTAGCTGGCTCACAGGCTTCTGGAGCATTTCCTGCCTCTACCTTGCATCTTACTGTAGGGGTAGGGGTTCTCTGGAAGAGCAGCCAGGGCCCTTAACCACGGAGCCATCTCTTCAATCAGGCCCTGGAATTCTGCGTTTGGAGCTTAGTATAGGGGCAACCAGGCACATGTGTTTGTTGAGCAGTGAAATGTGGAGAGCACGACCGAATAATTGGACTTTTATTTTATCTAGTGTTATTCTCTTTAAACACAAACAGCCAAAGGGCTAATGTCTACTCTACAGGATGGTCAAAGGTGTTTATCTCTCTGAGTCTTCTTCTTTCTTTGCATCATATGGTTGCTTAGCTTTCCAACAAATTCCTTTAAACTTTTAAAAGGAGATTTATTTCCTGTGTGTGTGTATGTGTGTGTGTGCTAGCGTGTGTATACCCATGAGTGAATGCATGCCACAGTACAGTATGGAGGTCAGAGGACAACTTGTGTAAATCAATTCTTTGTTTCCATCATGTGGCTTCTGGCCATTGAACATAGGTCTTCGGGCTTGGCAGTAAGCACCTTTTCTTACTGAACCATCTCACGGCCTTTAGTGAGCAAACTGTAAAGCCATGCTCTACATTCACCTTTTCATTTACATACTAGACCCTCCAACTTGACTCCGATGGGAAGTGTCCAATCTCACTCCACCCCCTTGAAGAGTTTACTTGTAGCTTATAGTAGCAAGATGGTCCGTGGTTATAACCCCTGACTCAATGATGGGGAAGCGAAGCAAATGTGTTTGTACTCAGGGAAAGGGCTGTAAGAGGGTTCTAGAGACTGAGACTGACAAGGCCTTAAAATACCAGGTCCCAGGCCAACCTCCCTGCATGCACTTCTTCATTTAATCCCCAGGACAAAAAGTCAGGAAGTTTTGTGGTTAGTTCTCTGATGACTCCAGAGGGCTTGAATGATGAGTGTCTCAAAGAAGCCCTTCAAGTAAATACTGGACTAAATGGATAGAAGGTTATTGTTCCTTTTAAATTAATTAGTTAATTTGTGTGTGAGTGTGTGAGTGTGTGTGTGTATGCCCATGGAGGCCAGAAGAGGGCATCCGATCCCCACAGGTGGAGTTGTAGGTGGTTGGGTGGCACCTAACCTGAGCAATGGTTAGGACTCAAACCAAGCTTGAGTCCCCTGGGAACCAAGCTTCAGTCCCCTCGAAGAGCAGCAAGCATTCTTAACCACTGTGTTATCTCTCTAGCCCCATTACTCCTGTTTATAGGTGACAGGATTGCACCAAAGAGTGGTTTAGATGTTGGTCTGGGGAGACCGAGTGACTGACTAGAGACTGACAAGATGACTAAGCCTTGTCCGCCTTCTACAGCTCAGCCTGTACTGCTCTTTCTGTGCATGGTCAGTCTGTTCCACTTCCGGCACCTGCATGCTTGCTATCTGGGTGCGTCTCTGTCCCCAGAAGCAGGGGTAGTGTTTAGATACAAAGGGACTGACAAAAAACGAAGTCGGACTTAGGAGTGTCTGCGCAGCCCTTGCCCTTTGCTTTGCTCTCAGGATACAGGCAGCCTTTACTGTGTAGAAGGCGCTCCTGGCACTCCATTCTTAAAGGCTGCAGGTTCCCCTCTGCCAGGGCTAAACTGGGGCCTGAGCTGCTGAGTTCCTCACAAGCCTCTGGAGGTGCCCAGATGCCACTGTAGGGGACACACCCGGCCTGCCTGGGAAGCTGTTGTTTTCATGGTGGCACTGAAGAGCATAGTTGCTCTGATAGGACATAGTAGGTGCTGCAGAGGTTCTTGAGGGCTGCCAGGATGTGGGAGGTGACATCCAAACTGAGACATAAAGCAGGCTTGGAGGAAAATGTGCTCCAGGAGGAGGGATGGATGTGCAAAGAGCAGAATCTATAATCAGATGGGAAGCTGGTGAGAGGAAAACTGTGTGTGTGTGTGTGTGTGTGTGTGTGTGTGTGTGTGTACTTGTGAAAGCCAGAGATTGATGTTGGGTATCTTTTTTCAGTCACTCTCTGCCATTATTTAATTAGTTATTCTTTGCACTGTGTCTTAGAGAGAAACAGAGCGTGAGGGAGCATGTGGACGCAAATACCATGGCATGGGAGTAGCTGCCGGAGAACATTGAGGTGTTGGCTTTCTCCTTCTACCTCGTGGAGACAGGGTCTCTCTTACTCCAGCTGGGTCTTTAAGTGGGATCTTGGGGCTAAGCCCAGATTGGGAGGCTTGCACAGGCAGCAGTTTTCCTGCTGAGTCTCTCCCCAGCCCCTCCATCTGTTATTTGAGACAGGGTCTCTCGCTGAATCTGGAGCTCATCCATTTGCTAGGCTGGTTGACCAGTAATCTCCAGGTAGCCACCTCCTCAGTGGTGGGATCATAAAAATTCATGGCTGCATCTGGCTTTCTACACAGATGTTGGGGGTCTGAACTCGGGTCATTGTGATTGCACAACAAGCACTTTACTTGGTGAGCCGTCTCCTTACTTCCCTCAAATCATCAAACCATCTTGGTATTGTATGATGATCTGCTGCTCCTTTATTTAAAAAGCATGTTGGATCTCTCTCTCCCCCTCTCTTTTTCCCCCTCTCTCTGCTGCAGTCTGGAGCCCAGGCCCCCTCTACATAGACAACTTCTTTCCACTCCCATTTTCAAAGCACGGCTTGCTTCTAGCTGGCATTTCTGATTTCCTATCTGATGTCTGGAATCCTTTGCCCACTGCTCCTGAGCCCCATGCTATGTGCTGGCTTCCCCAGGAAGCCTAATGAGGTAGTTGCCATGGTAACTGGATGACATCCCTGTAGCTGATGCTAATGCTGTGGCTCCGGAAGCCCCTTGCCTGTTTCTTTCTGTTTGGTAGATTAATAACATTTAAATTAAACGTATTAATTTATTTCATGTCAATTAATTTGTATGTTAAATGGTGTGCTAGCTTCACCTTCCCCTCCCCCCCAACACTCATTAATTAACTCCAGCCAAATCAAGAGCACATCCTCCTAGAAGGTGGCGACGGCTTTTAGCAAACTACAATTATGATCCTCTGCTCCCATGTAGAAAATAATCAATGTCAAAATAATTGCTTTTCACAGGCCACAGTCAGCTGTCTTGTCAGATAGTTAACTTATAATTATAGCCATTTGGACTTTTCCAATAAAAAATGTAGCCAAAATATTGGAAGACAAGGAGTGACCGTTAATATAACGGCGTGTGACGCATCCATCCATTTTTTTGTTTAATGGCATCTGCAACTGCACAGGGCTAGTGATAGAAAAGAACCAGGCATGCCAACGGCTTACTCTGACCTCCAGTCAGAAGGCAACTTTTGCCTTTCTTTATCTTCTGTCTTTGGTGAGATGGTGGGAAAAATTGGTCCCTTCCGCTGAGATTAAGTTGCTGATATCTGCTGCTCACCAGAGAGACACAGAGGCTGCCAACTCCACGGGAGTCTGGCTAATGTGGCTGGAGCAGCTCTGTCCCCACCCTGCACACAGACTGTGTGCACATACACTAGCCTCTTTCTCCAGACTTTGGGACACCATTGCTTATGGGGATGGTGTGTGTCTGGAAAACCAGATCTCTGCCCCGTCTCCAATCAGTTTGTTTCTGCATTCCAGAGGAAAGCAAAGCTGAGGGGAGGTTAGTGAACGGGCACAGATTTACACGTGTTATCTGGCTTATAGCTTTGCAGACTGTGTGTGTCAGACACCTGCTCATGTTGTCGCCTGAGGTCCCCTGCGTGGAGCCTTGGGTTCTGTGTGATGGTTAGTGGGAATGGACTACTTAAGAGAATTTAGAGTTACCTGGGACAAGGTCATGTCTGTGGAAGATTTTCCTGGTTAGGTTAATCGAGGTGGAAAGACCTGCCCACTGTGGGCGGCGTCATTCCTTGGCTGGGATCCTGAAGGGTCTAAGTGGAGAAAGGGGGCTGTGCAGCAGCCACATTCATCCCTCTCTGCTTCCTGACTGTGGGTGTGAGCAGCTGCTCCAAGCTCCTGTTGGACCCTTGAACTGTGAGCCAGAATCAACCTTTCCTTCCTTAATTTTTTTTTTTTCGTGTGTGGGTGTGGGGCCATTTTAATTCCAGCAGCAGGAAAAGAAACGGAAACAGTCCAGGAGCTCAGCGTTGATCTGTTGTTGCTCTCCACCCTCTGCTCCAGCAGCCAGCCAGCTGGTTATGAACAAAGTGCTTCCTTCATCTGCCTCACGTCAGGACGGTGGTGATGGCGAGCAGAGCAGGAGGACTCGCCCACCCCCAGCCCCAGCTGGCTTGGGACTGAAACACAACCAACCCAGTTCTTCATCTTTTGGATTTTTATGGGAATCTCAGACCAAAGAAAAGTCGCCTTTCTGCTCTCGGCAGGAGGAGAGCCCTGGCATTCAATAAAGACTTTTTATTCCAGACTCAAATGTCTTGTTTAAAAGTCGGCACCTGAGCTGGGGAAGGAAGCTTGGGTAGACAAGTACAGTGCTTGTCTTGAAAGTACAAGGACCTGTGTTTGATCCCCAAAAAAGAAAACCCGTGCGTGACAGTGCTAGGTTGTTAAAAGTCCCTCTCTGTGTATGAGTAGGTATGTGCACTCGTCTGCAGCTATCCACAGAGGCCAGAAGACAGTGTTGGATCTCCTGGAGCTGGAGTTACAGGTAGTCTGAGTCGTTTGATATGGGTGGCTGGGATCCGAACTCAGGTCCCCCAGAAGAGCGTAAAGGGTGGTGCACACTTTTAATCTCGGCGCTGGGGAGGTAGAACTGGGAGGGTCTTCCTGGCTAGCTACCCTCAGCCTGTTAGGTAAGTTCCAGGCCAATGAGAGACCTTGTTTTTTTTTTTTTTTTTTTTTTTAAAAAAGGCAGTCAGTCTGAGAGCTGACAGCTGGGGCTGACCTCTGACCTCCACATGTATGTACACACATGTTCATGTGCACTGGTGCACGCATACACACACACACACACACACACACACACACACTCGCTCCTGTCCATGGTTTCCAGAGGTCTGCCTCGGGATGTAAATGAGTGAAAATAAAAATAACACACACACACACACATATACACATAAACACCTCAGCCAACTAATTTTCGTGAGTTATCACGGCCTCCTACCCTGCTTGGACAGATGGGAGTTTTATGGCTAGACTAACGCGCCGGGATTCCACAAGTTACTAAGGATTTAAGAATGGATGCTAAAACAAAATGACTTTGTAAGTTTAATAAGTCTGAGGGGGGACAGGCCACATTACAGGTGCAGGCAAGCAAAATTTACAGTCTTCTTTAACCAGCAGCTGTGGCTCTTGACCTAGTGCCCAGCACACTGCAGGCATTTAATGAGTATTTATTTTTAAGGTCCCGAATTTTTTTATGTCTTTGAACAAATCTCTAATCTACTTTATGACCACCATTTCTCTTGAAGATAGAGATAGTTTACCTTCCTGCTTCCTAGATAGACCACAAGTGTGTCAGGATTCTGTTGCACAGCTTCCAGAGGTCTGTAGCGGTGTCACACCATAGACCTAATATTTGGAAGACATGATTCCTAGTCAGATAACAGTTCATCGTGCTCACCAGAGATGCAGACCGCCAGATTGGGCTTGGAGACGGTGATGGGAGTTTCCAAACAGTGTGTCTATGACAAAGTCCAGGACAAGATGGCCTCATAGGAAAGGCACACTCTGCCAAGCCTCACAATCTGAGTTTGCTCTCCAGGAGAAAACCAGCTCCTGCAATTTGTCCTCCTATCTCCACACATGTGCCTGGGCACACTCGTGGTGGCACACATGCCCCACACACACCTCCCCACACAAAAGAAATAAAAATGTACTAAAAATAACCGAGGTGGACTGACTTCCAGCTACACTTGTGTTCAGTTACACGCAAATGGTTGATTAGTAACCCAGGCAGGGTTCCCAGAACAAGTGATTTCTGTCCTCTTCCCTCATCACGAGGATTTATGAGCTAATTTCTGCAGAGTAGTGGGCCATGTTGAAGAAGGATGCTTAGCGGGGACTCCACTGGCAACCGCTACCACGGCAACTCACTGTCTTATGGAGACGGAGAACAGGCTCTTTGGTGGAGAAGCCCTCAGGGGAAGTCGTAACTTCAGTCTCGTCCCATTATCAAGGAAAATGAAAAGATGCATTTTGGCTGGTTCTGCCCCATCCCACAAACAAAAGGCAGAAAGCTTCTTTGGCCCCTCTTCAGTTTGGTGGCTGCCTAGAACTTTGCCATGGGATTTGAAAATAATGGGAGTTGGATTGTCATGGCAACACATTGCATGTCATCAGTCTGACTTTGTGGTGGATTCCTTCACGCTACTTTTAAGACGTGCTCAGAGTTTCCTGAAACTCTGCTTCAAGAGTGTGAGGACTGACAGCTTCAGGCTGACTGACAGGCACTAGGCTCTCCTTCTGGCCTGCATCTCAGTATGCAGAGTCCCTGTGCTTGGGAGAAAAATCTAAAAAGTCAAATCTTCTCATTTAGCAAAACCATCTTGGCACCTTACCTCTGCCTGAAGCATCACGGCAAAATTTTTATACACAGAGTCTGTTCCCAGTTTATTTTTTCCCTTGTTCCTTGATAATTGCTCTTCCCTTATGCTGCTTTTCCTGGGTTCACCTGTCCAAACATCATTATCCCACTTCCAGACTCTGGACTCCTTTTTCGATGATCATGGCATATAGCTATGTGTTGGACATGCTTCCAAATCCCACATGTTAACAAATTAAGCTTCGGTGTCACCAGGTTAGGTTGGTGACAATCCTTGTGTCCTTGGTGTACAGATGAGGAAACTGAGGCATCAATGGTCAGCTTACTTGACGAAGGTCATATGAGCAGAGACAGCCATTAGGGTTCAAATTCAAGCTGGCTGGCCTCATCTCTACTGGCCTCTCTCATCTCTACTGGGTCTATAGAACATGCCAAGCCCTTTTCACCCAAGGAACTCCAGTGTCACATGGAAATCAGCCCATTGGGGGTGGGGCATATGGGACTCTAGGCCACTTCAATTCACTCTGTACCCGGCCATCAGAGAAGCTGCATATTTCTATCAGCTGATACCACTGTTTCTCATCCCACCTCAGACCCCGTGCTGTCCCCTGGTGCTTTGAAGAACACACTGTGGCTCCATAGCACATCCAGGTGCGCCTCGGCTCTCACCTTTGCCTATAATACTATTGGAACCGAACATTAATGGGACTGATCTTGGTAAGGGCGAGAACTGATGCTCTCTAAGCTGTCACTGCCGGATGCATAGCAGGGGCCATCCCGGAGGATCCTCTTCCCCCTCTGTGTGTGTGTCACAGGAGACAGCTTCAAGTGTCATTCTTTAGGAGCTGCCCATCTTGGTTTTTGAGACTGGTTTCTCATTGGTACGTTGGGTTCACTGATTAAGCCCTGGTTCCTTGGCTGTCTGTGTCCTGGGAACATGCAGCATTCTGCTGTCTCCCCAAGGGTTATGCTGCCCTTGCTTCACCTTTAGCCTCTGTCCTGATCCTGCCTCTGCCTCTGAACACTACCTGGCACCTATAAATGTTTGTTGAATGACTGCAAGAACTTCACAGGAGATCCCCTTTTGCTCAGAAACCATTGCTGCTGCTGTCATGGCAGGAGAGAAACAAGCTATGTGAGACAGGGCGAAGCCAGCAGAGACGTTACTGATGGCATGACAACAGCCAACTGGGGGGAGGAGAGGGGCCAGGGACAGGCAGGGACAACACTAAGAGGTAGAAGTAGAGCTGATGGGTCTGAGTCAGGCCGGAGGCTTGCGAATGTCACAACCCTGGGATGTCACTGGAAGCTTCTAGAGACAGTGCAGACGTGGGTACTAAGGGCTCACTCATTCGCTCGCACTCACACTCTGAGTTGCAGCCATCCCTTTCTCTGGCTTTGCTGGCCCTGGTGGCAGGACTCTAAGGCAGCCTGTGGTAAGTAAGCCTTGCTGAAGAATGCAGGTTCATCAGGAGCTGTGTGGAGCCCTCTGGAGGTGAGGACCTCGCAAAGTGATTTCCCTTTTCTTCCCTTCTCGCATTGTAGGCAAGGGAGCTGCAAACTTTGCAAAGTAAAAGCAGTCTGAGAAACTACATTTGGCTCTCTGTTGACCCACCTTTCTTTCATCCCAGCCGCATCTTGGTGCTGCCTTCTAGGCCAGACAGGACCATCCATGATCCAAATGCACTTTGAAAATCTTCAGGCTAGAATGAGGAGAAGAAGCAAATGTGTTGATTTGGGTTCTGCATCTCTGATGGCTGAATCGCTGTCCCTGAGACACCATCTGACTGTGGTATTGCTTCATCTGTCAGTCTGCAGCAGGTGGCTGAGTGTCTATCACGAAGCCAGACCTGGATCCTGGTGCCGAGGAAGAAGAAAGGCGCATAATTCCAAGCCACCCTAGGTGTAGGAAGAGACAATTTATGTTTTCTCTTGGCTAATCTTTCATTTTTTCCTCCTCCTCTGAGTCTTCATAAAGGCTTTCCCAGGGTCCCCAGGGGACAGTCTCCACCATGACTGCTATCAAGAGAATACGGGTT
Source organism: Psammomys obesus (assembly GCF_907164565.1). Lineage (NCBI taxonomy): Eukaryota > Metazoa > Chordata > Mammalia > Rodentia > Muridae > Psammomys > Psammomys obesus. The sequence continues at coordinate 20,393,795 of NW_026591598.1, read as the reverse complement.
AAGTGCTGAACTGGTTAATTCCAATATGGCATCATTAAGAGAAGTAATTTCTTTCTCATGGAGCCAAATTGGATTAATTCTGTGCATGGGGAGTGTGCTTAACAAATGGCAGGATCCAAAGGTGCCAGGCTGGGTCACACGCAATTTGCTTCTTTGTTTTGCTGCTGAACAAAGTGTTTGCCTTTTACACCCTGGATGAAGTGGGCCCGGTTTGAACATTCTTGAGGCCATTAGCATGGGAGATGGGATTCTGAACATTTGTTTTCCCTAGATGATACATAGAATGGCACAGATGATCACAGGCAAGAATTCAAGCATGTCCGGAGGAGCTGGGGAGACAGAGCAGGGGGATCCCAGGTTAGTCCCCAGGACCCCTGTGAAAGCTAGGTATGGTAGCCCAATACCCAGGAGGCAGAGACAGGAAGACCACTTGCTGGCCAGCCAGTCTAAGTGAATTGGGGAGCCCCGGGTCCAGCTAGAGACACTGTGATGCTTAGTTTTAGTTGCCAGCATGACTCAATCTAGACTCACCCGGGAGGAGAGTGTCAGTGAGGGATTGTCTAGATGGGGTTGGCTTGTGGGCTATCTGTGGGGGATTATCTGGACTGCCTTGATGGATGGGGTGGGGGAGGGGAGACCCCACCTGAGAGCGGGTGCCACCTTTCAGACTGTGTGAGTGTGGAGAAGGCTGGCTGAGTACGAAGCATGCCTGCTTTCTCTCTGCCCTTGACTGCAGATGCGATGTGACTGGTGAAATTAGTCCCTGCTTCCCTAACTTCTCTGAAATGACACACTATATACCCTGGAATTGTGAGACAGAATAAACTCTCCTCGCCCAAAGTTGATTTTTGTCAGGGCACTTTTCTTTTAAAATTACAGTAACAGACATGAAACCAGAATAACTAGAGCACAACTGAGGAAGTAGAAGACAGCCAACAACCGGCCCTGGCCTACTTATGTTCAGGGCTACTGTCTGTACAGACAGACACACACATACCACAAACACAAACATATGCACATGTCGCCAAACACACGCACACAAACACAGACACACATGCACACACACCACTCAAAGGTGAGCACAGATGACTTAGGTACATTTAGCATCAGTGCAGGGTGCAGAGTGCCGTTAGCCCATGGATGAGATACTGGCCTGCTCCATGGAAGTAAGGGAGGAGGCAGGCCCACAGGCCTTTCTTCACTCAGATATGGTGGAGGTGGCAATCCTTGAAAGTCACTGGACTTTTCAGGTGGCATTTATGGGCAGATGAGGGTGACGCAGGAGGGTTCTGTGCTCCCAGCCCAGAAAAGCAGCAAAGCAAGACTCTTCCTAGATGTGTTTTCAGGCAAGAGAGGCCAAGGACTCAGCAGCTTTATGCCTGACGTTTCCTCCTCACGGCACAGGCCGCCCTCTCCTTATTCAGCAGTGATATCAGGAGGCAGAATCACGGTGTCCATTCTGATCACGACAGCACATAATCTGATGGAAGGGGCTGACAGGCAATAAGAGATCTGGGCTGCAAGGAGATGGGACAGGCTGTGGCTTCTGGGTGAGGCTGTGTCATGATTGGCATCGACAGATTTGGTTTGAAGACACACTGTTGCCTTAAGAACAAGGGAGTATGGTTTTCATAATGCAGGAAATCCCAACGGGCTCCCAGATGGAGGGAGACGCCTCTGCTCTTCAGGGGCCAGCTGTGGAAGGTGATACCCTCCCCAACTCTAGTGAGGATGCACTTGGGTAAAAGAAACTTCTGTTCCCTTGGGCCCCTGGGGACCCTCAAGGCCCGATGTTCCTGCAGTTAGAGTTCTAGGCATTGTACTTCTGTATCTAGCGCATCTTTGGGGGATAAAACCAACCTTCCTTGTATTTGCTGAAGGATAGCCTAAATCTGTTTCCTGGGAGCATCTCTTGGCAGGTTGAGGCTAGCTGCCTCAGGCTCCTGCTGTCTTCCTTGCCGTGATGGGTGGTTCCTCAAACTGAAGCAAAACAAACTCTTCTCATATTGCTCTCCTAGGTGTTTTGTCACATCCAGGTGACCGGAATGTCACAAATGAACTTGTGTTCCAATCTCTCCCGCTTACATTAACAAAATGCTCAGCATCTCGACACCTTGGCTTTATTGTCTGTAGAAGTGAGAATGACAAGCCCTCACAAGCACATTTGTGTGCTGGAAGGTAGCTGGCCCGTCTTCAGACAAGCTGCAGGGTGGAGGACTGGACGACTTGGGTTTCCCTCTGTTAGATCTGCTCTCTGATCTCACTTCCACCACCTTCATTACAGCTCATAGAAGAATGTGGAGGGTCACAGTCTGAGCTGACTTGGGATCTAGCAAGGCAAGATGGCCACTCAAGCTAGTACTGTATTGCCTTTGAATTACAGCTGAACTCTCTTTGCTGAAAGTCACCCAGGGAATGGTGGATGGCTTCCATCATTGTGTTTTGAATACAAAACTATTATTTACACACTATGGCCCATTGTCTGCTGCCGCATATACATTTTGCTAATTGATCAGTGTTAACGTCCACACGTTTTTCTTAATCATACGAAAGCCTTGTATTATTGCATCCTTAGAGATTCAGAACAAACCCTCACCTCATTGCACTCAGCAGGCCGGGTGACCTTTCCAGCCCTCCTCTGCACAGGGGAACAGAGGGAAGATCACCATGGATTATCTAGATTTTTTCCACATTGCCGGGCACATCCGTTTCCAATCAATCGGCACAGACAAGCTTGTACTGCAAATTTATTTCAAGATCAAATTGCTGCTGGCGATGCCAACAGTGTGTAACACCTTTAGGCTGGGGATTTTTTTATGTAAACATTCTGTAAATCTTACTTGAGAAATAATAATTTCATCTGGCTGGACCTGGAAGAACATGTGGGGTGGGAAAGGAAGAGAGGTAAGGGAGAGGGGAGGAGAAGGGAAAGGAGGAGGGAGAGAGAGATAGATGTAAAATACATGTGTATATATAAATATATATAGAGAGACAGACAGACAGATAGGCAGATAGGCAGACAGGCAGATAGAGACAGACACAGAGACAGAGACAGAAGGAGAGAGAGAGAGAGACAGACAGATGTTTTTCTTGTTTGCTTGTGATGTTTTGAACTGGAAAGAGCTTTTGTTTTTACATAGGTGTCTAAGGCTATAAACTCAGACCTGAATCATTTCCACCAAAAGCATGTGCCCCTCACCCCCCCCCATTTACATATGACCTTTTCAATTTGGAAATAGCAGAGTTGAGAAAAGAAAAGGCCGGGTGGAGGAGGCAGAAGGCATGCCAGCCAGGGAGTCTTCCAGTCCCATTTTGTGTGGCCAGGTGTGTGGATGAACACATTTTTCCAAAATGTAGGGAGTTGGTGCCAGTGAAAATCAAAGCGTCTCTTTAAAGTACAGGGGAGAGCTAGAGAGGGCTGGCTCGGTGGGTAAGGGTGCCTGTTACTGACACAGGTAACCTGAGCTGCATCTCAAGAGAACCAATAACAAAGTTGTCCTCTGACTTCTACATACCCACTGTGACTAGTGCGCACACACACACAGAGCGAGACACACAGAGATGCACACATATACACAGACACACATGCAGGCACACACACACACACACACACATACACAAACACAATCTGATGTAGTCTCAGGGAGCTTATCCACAGTGGGATGTGAGTAAGTGTGGTCTCACAGAGATTTTTGTCACGTCCAGGTTTTCATTTCCCCTTACCTACTGTTTCTTACTAATACACCCACAAATGGGTGTGACTTGAAACTGGGCCCAGACAGGTAGACATCAGGTAGTTTGATTTCACAGGGCAGGGAACTGGCATGCACACACACACACACACACACACACACACACACACACACACACACACACAGGAACACACAGTATAATGACAATAAGGCACAGAGAAAGGCTGTTTCAGGTTTTTGAGATGGTTTTTAGCTTTCTGTGAAGTAATACCCTTCTGGTTTTGAACATGTGGTAGCTGAGGAAAGGCTTCTCTCAGCAGCCAGAGATTGTCCCCTCTATGTGCCTGTCCTGCTCCCCAGACTTTATCACCTTTGAATTCTCCCCACTGCTCCTTCCAGAAAGAACTGCTCAGGTAACATCTGAAGCCCTCTTCTTACAAGCAGGCAATCCCCTCTGACTCTCTCATGCTCCCCTCTCCCTTCACCCGGCACTCTCCACAGTCTAATTCTGCATTCTGCTGGAATTATTGTTGTTTGCATTGTTCTTACGGCTATGCAAATATTGTTTATTGCAGACCCAGGGAGTATGTAATGATTATGCAACTATGATTACATTTTCTTTCTGTTCAACTTGCTAACAATAAAACCTTCATGTTCTGTTTTTCCTCTTCATCTTGGTCTTTCTATATTCTCCAAGGCTTTCTAGAAATGCCTCTCAACGCAGTTTCCACCAAGCCACACCTGTCAGATAATTTAGCTCATTTTTTTTTTTTTCTGAGACAGGGTTTCTCTGTGTAGCCTTGGCTGTCCTGGACTCATTTTGTAGACTGGGCTGGCCTGGAACTCACAGAGATGCGCCTCTGCCTCTGCCTCCCTGAGTGCTGGGATTACAGGCAAGTACCACCTCGCCCCGTTCCTAGCCTGCTTCTTTCTCCTCCTTGATTTCTCTCTCTCTCAACCTTCTCTGCCCTGATCTGGTCTGGTTGCTTTCTAAGCTACTAAATGGTCTTCAACTGGGGATATTCCCTTCCATTGTTCTGAAATTTCCTGGTTCTGGGTTTCTGACTTCTTTTTCTTTTTTTCTTTTTTTTGTTGTGTGTGCTAGTTACCTTGTTTTTTTGTTATTTTGTCTTTTTCTTTTTTTTTTTTTTCCAGAGCTGAGGACCGAACCCAGGACCTTGTGCTTGCTAGGCAAGCGCTCTACCACTGAGCTAAATCCCCAACCCCCTGACGTCTTTTTCTTTGGCTTTCATTTTCCTCAGTCCTTTGCCCCAGGAAGACAGCCTTTTCCTGTGATGACCTACAGAGTACCCAGAAAGTAACTTTGGAAGTGACCTTGTCTAAAAAAGCAGCACCATTGATCAGGAGATACGGCCAACAGCTTCCGTATACACATGGGAAGACACTGGTCTAGGAAGAAAAATGCACCAGAGTGCCTCCTGAGCACTGACTACAGTGCCAAGAACTCAGAACCCACACTGCCCAGGTTCAAGTTCAAGCTCTGTCACTGGATACAAAGCCACAAGGGAATTCTCACCTGTGCATCTTTCTGATGGGTTAGTTCCCAAGGTTTAAGCTCTAGTAATCTAGTTCTGGCTCTATCTGAGATGGGAGTATTTAAATTAATTTCTCATTTGGTAAGAGACTATATCGTATGGAAGAAGGCTCTTTGAGAACCGGTAGCAGATAGAAGATTTTGGGGCGAATGCCCTAATCAGTGGGAAGTATGAAATTAAACACTCTATTTGCAAGTCACTTAGAACATTTCCTGACACTTGGAATGTTAAAGAGACATTGCAGCTATTTCTGTGAGTGATTAGCTGATCTCAGACCCCAAGTCACCATCCTCGCTAGTTTTACTCTTCAGTATGACACAGTCTAGACTCTCTTGGGCAGAGAGTCTCCGTGAGTGGGATTGGGTACACTGTTTTGGCCTGTGGGCATATCTGCGAGCAATTGTGTTAAGTTAATTGGCATGAGAAGGTTCAGCCCACTGTGGGCTTCACCTTTCCCTGGGCCATCGGTTCTGCCTGAATTGTGTAAGCTCAGAGACATCAGTCTAAAACCAAGCAAACAAACCAGCGTGCATGCGTGCATGCGTGTATCCTTGTCTCTCTGCTCTTGACTGTGGGTGTGATGTGACTAGTTGGCTGACGTTCCTGCCTTGGCTTCTGCACAATGACCTGGAACTGTAAGCTGAAATAAACTCCCATGTCCCCCAGGTTGCTTTTGTCACAGTGTTTTTATCACAACAGGAATGAAAGTAGAACACATACCCACGCCTCCTGACCACAATCTGATGTAGTCTCAGGGAGCTTACCCACAGTGGGATGTGAGTGAGTGTGGTCTCACAGAGGTTTTTGTCACGTCCAGGTTTTCATCTCCCCTCACCTACTGTTTCTTACTAATACACCCAAAATGGGTGTGACTTGAAACTGGGCCCAGACAGGTAGACATCAGGTAGTTTGACTTCACAGGGCAGGGAACAGGTAAAGGCTGCTTGTTCTCATATCCTTCTCTCCAGAGAAGCACTTTTCTTATGCAACGTTTCCAGAAAGTGGTTTCTATTGGCTAGTTGGAAATTACCAGCAGTTTGATGAGAAATTTAATAGAAACCACGGATGGAAAGTTCCCCTAATGATGGCCAAGATGCTACAGCATCTGCTGTGGCTTCTTCCAGAATCATCTTCCATCTGACACCCTCTCCCACCAAATGAAAAATTAATTAGAGCCTCCTACTCAGATACAGCCAGAATACACATTTTTGAAGACCCAAGCAGGGACAATTTATCCGAAAGATGTACAGGGAACGGTGCCCTTGCAATTTTTATATCCACATTTAGTGTTTCATATGTAGGCAGGCCTAGACACACGTGTTTATTACTAAAGCAAAGATAATACCACAAACAAAGAAGGAGGAGGGAACCCCAAGGGCTCGCCTGTGTGACTCATGTTCCATCGAGTCTGCTGCCTTTGACACAGAGCTCAAGTCATTTTTCTGTTTGCTCAGCACTTGGATTGCAGAGATCACTGTAGACAGCGGCTTTGGGCAGACCTTGTGGGAAGCCCATAGGCAGCTTCTGCACAGTAACTACACTAGACTTGGGTTTGTTGAGTGAGATGTCCATGCTGAGCTGTACTCCTCCTCCTCCTCCTCCTCCTCCTCCTCCTCCTCCTCTTCACCTGCACTCATTGAAGCTTCCTGGAGAATGCTATGCTCAGCCTCTGCTGTGTCTTAGGGCCACCTGGCCACAGGACCTGTCTTTGTGATTGGCAGCCATAAAACCACCTGTTAATTTCTGGTTGACATTAATCACATTGGCCACTTTGCCAGGAAATTTATTTTTATTGGGGGGAGAGGACCTGAAAGAGATCTTACCATCTTATGGGTTGAACTTGGGCTATGGTTGAGTTGTCTGGGCTTTTTGAAGCTAATTCTTCTATCCTTTGGGTCTACTTTCTTTGTCTGCTTGTCTGTCCATCTATCCACCCATCTGCCCATCCACCCATCTATTCACTTATCTTTTGTGTATGTGTATGTGTGTTCACACAGGTTCTCATGCATGTGTTCATGTGTGTGTGCATGTGTGCTATGTGGAGGCCATTGGCCACCTTTGGGTGTCGTTCCTCAGTCATTATTTTACTGTGTTTATGAGAAAAGGCCTCTCATTGGCCTAGAGCTCACCAACAGGTCATGCTGGATGACCACTCAGAGTCCTAGAGATCTGCCTGTCTCTGCCTTTCCAGAGCTAGGATTGCAAGTATATGCCACTGTGCCAAGCTCTTCATGTGGGTTCTGGGTATTAAACTCAGGCCTCCATGCTTGTGTGGCAAGAACATCACCAACTAAGCTATCCCCTCCCCATTATGCCTGGCTTTTACATTTTCTCTAGTGGTCAAATGCTTACAAGGCAAACACTACCCATCCATCTATCCTCCTGTCCTGCATCTATCTCATATATATATATATATATACACACACACACACACACACACACACATGTATATACATATATATATGAGATTTATTTTTATTATGTGTGGGGGGGGTTGTCTGCACGTTTGTTTGTGCATGAACACACGTGAAGCCTATCGAGGCCAGAGGTCATTGAATCCCCGGGAACTGGTATTAAGTATGGTTGTGAACTGCCGTGTGGATGCTTGGAATTGAACCTGGTTCCTCAGGAAAAGCAGCTAGTGCCATTCACCACTGATCCATCTCTCCTGCCCTCACCTTTCTTTTATTCTTTTAAAGCAATTCCTGTCAGTTCCCAAGGAACAACTCTAGTGGAAGGATTCCAATGGGACCAAAGACTGATGCTCTTCCCTGTAGGAGCTGGGTTCAGGATGAAGTTCTATCAGTTGGCCAGCTTGTCTCCTGAGCAACTCCCACCACGCTGCCTTTGTGAGAAAAGCATAAGAGAATGCCAACCCAGTTGTAGTCAGTCACTCATTGAGATTCTCTTTCCAAAGGTCTTGGTTAGGTTTTTAATGCTGTGATAAATACCATGAACAAAAGTAGCTTGAGACGGAAAGGGTTTGTTGTTCTGTACCCCTCCAGGGAACAGTCCATCACTGAGGTGAGTCAGAGCAGGAAGTCAAGCAGGCCAGGGACCTGGAGGCAGGAGTGACGCAGACCAGTGGAGGAGAGCAGGTTACTGGCTTGCTCCCCAAACCCTGTCCAGCCTGCTTTCCTATATACTCCAGGCCCACTTGTCCAGAGATGGCTCCACCCATAGTGCACTGGGCCCCTCCACAGCAATCACTAATTAGGAAAAGGCACTATAGGCTTGCCCATGGGCCAGTCTGGTGCAGACATTTTTTTTTTTAATTGAGTTTCCTTCTTCCCGAGTGACTCTAGCTTTGTCAAGTGAACGTAAAACCAGCCAAATAACTCTAGGTTGTGTCACACTGAAGACTAAAATGAACCATCTCAGATGGCGACCTGGGGTCTGCCACGAGCTAATCACTTACAGTTGCTCACACTCACAAGAGACGGTCTCTTCGTGGGAAGTGACAATTTCACACCGCGCATGGCAAAACGCAGAGTTCTCTGTTTCTTTCGGTTGAGAGGGAAGATTTCTGAGGATGACAGCCACGTACTAGGTGTGATCTGACCCTAGCTTTCTCCTGAGGCCTGCAACACAGGAACAGTGCCATATGCTCTGAACCAGGAAGAAGTTCCTTCACAGGCTACATTCACAGTCCATGGACTGGAGTGTCAGTTTGTCTGTCCACTACCCTCACCTCCACCTGTTTCCTATGCCCTGCTGCTATCTGGAACACATATTTGTATCAGCCTTCTACGGGCAGGGCAACCGGGGAGCCAAGTTCCCCCTGAACCCAGCCAGGGTGCTAACTCTGAACTCCAATGGGGAGTGTGACATGAAACACCCATGACAATTATCCATCCGTTTAAACATTCTGCCTTTCGTAAAGCCATTAACCTTTCCTGGCCCTATCAGCTGCCCTCATCAATATTTCTGAACTGTGCCTGAGACATGAAAAAAGAAAATGAGGAAAAAAAAACCCTGAAAAAAATGCTGAATTCTATGATAATCATTAAGGGGGGAAATTAAACACTTATTTACCCCTCAATTCACGTGCCCTGCGGTGGCTGGGGGGAGCCCCTGGTAAACCAAGCCACACAGGCTGTCCTGTGGGAGTTCATTATCAAGCCTGTATCCTGTGGTACTAACATACTATTTGATTAGAGAAAGTGATGAAGTGAAAACATTGCTAGAGAAACCACAAGGAGGTGCTGGGTCATGTCGTGAGCTAGAGGCAGTGGTCAGGTGCTCTGAGCATTGCTCCAACTTGGCAGGTTGCTGGGGAGTGTGAGAAAGAAAAGGATGCTGAGTTCTGACTCTCACTGCCAGAACTGCAGAGGGTGATTGAAATTAGGAAATACAAAGAGTGAAGGGTAAAAGTGTGACTTTTCTTCAGAGAAGGAGCAATGTTGGTGCAGGGGCCCTGAGTGGAGAAAGATACCCCGGATCAGCTCAGGAGCAGCTGGGAAAATGCACTCCCCTGCACACCTGGAAGCTGGTGGGAGCTTGTGTCTATACAGTGGAACTCCAATGAGGTCATTGTAGGCGATGGCTGAGGTGGCTCCATGGTTCCTGTCTTCTAGTATCCATGCACTTGGGCTGAGTCAGTGGCTTGCTTCTGACCCATGGAGCATAGCAAGGGGAATTAGCAAGGGATGCTAATTTTACCTGTTATGTCGTATGGAAAAGGTGATGGGAGGTCTTATAATCACATTATGTCACATGAGACCCTTGCTCTCTCAGTGGCTCGCTCTCTCCAGCATCCGTGTTGAGAGGATCAACAGGTGGCTCCCGTGGCAATATTTATAGTTCTGCTGCCACAATGAAACGACTTTCCCCAGAGCCTGAGTGAGTGCGCACAGGCAGAACTTCCCCAGTGGGGCATTTGGATGAGAACACTTTCCAGCCAAGACAGTAACTGCAGCCTCGCAAGGACCCAACTTAGCTGTGTCTGGGGTTCTGATCAACAGAGTTTCAGAGTCATGGGTGGTGGTGTTTTATACTGCTCTGGTTGTATCAATAAATACAGAACTGGTTCAGCAAGCATCTCAAGCGTGAGGACACCTCATGCCGATTAGTGAGGGGAGAAACAGACTCCTCATCCTGACCTCAGCCCACAGCTGCTCTAGGGCTTTCCTGGTCCTGGATGCTTTTCCCATCATGGGATCTGGTTAGTTTCTCTTGCTCATCACTGTGATAAAAGACCCTGACAAAAGGCAGCTTTAGGGAGGAAGGGCTTACTTTGGATCACAGTCCCAGGGTACAGTCCATGGTGACATGGAAAGCATGATGGATGAAAGAATGAACGTGAGGTGCCTGGTCCCATCGCATCTGCAGTCAGGAAGCAGGGAGAGACGGATGCATGGTGCTCAGCCCACTTTCTCCTTCTTATTCAGTCTAGAGGCCCAGCCCACAAGATGGTGCACTCGAATCCCATGAGGGTCTTCCCTCCTCACGTATGTGTTCACAGCTCACAAACCTGTCTCCTAGGTGATTTCAGATCCCATCAGGTTGAGAGCAAAGATGAACCACAATAGGCCCCATTCTCCTGCAAACAAGCAGAACACAGTAAAAAACAAAATAAAATAAAACAAAACAACAACAAGCTTATTGCCTGCCTTGCAAAAGATTTATAATCCAAGCTGGTTAATTATTGTACACTCATTATCATGTTCATTTTTCTTCTGATAAAAAAAAGTTGAAATGAAAACGTTTTTTTATAGATCCTAAAAAATGCCTTCATATGGGCCTTCAAAAATACCTTCAATGGGTGATGGTCTGTCCTCACAGCCTCCCTGTGCTAGGAACAACTTAGGGGTTGATGCATTTTGAACTTCAGTAAAGGTAGATGAGCTGAGCACAGGAGAGGAGAGGGACAATGGGGATGGAAAAAGGATAGAGAGAGTATTCCATATCAGCAGATGTTCGTGGAGGTTCATGAAGCATCTCTCAGTGGTTAAAGCCATAAGCATAAATGTGGTTCAATTCCTGACCTCAGGGACATCTTAATTTAATAGGATTGAGAAGAGAAGCACTCAGATAATTATAAATTGACATGGAAGACAATAAGGGTTGAAAGGAGCAAAAAGGAATGAGCCAGTCAGGGATAAAGCAGATATCTTTTCCTTTGCTCATTCATTTGACGTTTATCGAATCGCAGGTCATACCTGAGAGATGGTAGCATGTGAGAGAGTGGCCCTTGCTTCAGAGAAACTCACAAGCTATGCAGACAAATGATTTTTTTTTAGCACCATGTAGGAGGGGTATGTCCCATGAATGTTCCAGTAGGCTGCCTAGTGTGAACTGGTCCTAGAGAAGGCGTCTCAGCCTCAGCCTTGACGTTCCTCAGCCAGAGTTCTTTGTTAAAGGGATGTGATGGTTACTATTGACTGACAACTCAACTGTATCTCCATCACCATGGAAACAAAGCTCTGGGCATATCTGAGGGGAAGTCTCTACTTTAGATCAACTGAGATGGGAACACCCACTCTGCACGAGGCTGCACCATCCCATGGGCTGTGGTCCTGACCTGAGGAAGGGGCAGCCCGGCTTCCCTCTCTTGGCCCCTCACCATCTCTCCTATAGGCGTCAGCCAGCTGCTCCTGGGCGTTGCACTGGGGAGGACCATTCCTTCTGGGCTCTTTCTCTTTCTTGGCTTTACTGAAGCAGCGATGTCTGGTACCATCTGTGGGACTTCTCAGTATTATTTAAAGAACCAGGCTCTTCTTCCACCCCTGTCAGACCCACTTTCGAAGCCTGTCACTCTCCCAGCTGGCTCCCTGGCAGCCAGGATGCAAGTTCTACAGAGTGCTGTGTAAACATTAGGCAGAGAATCCTACATTCTCACCCAGCAGGCTTCAGTCAGAGGTATACTGCCCAGCCCTGTCATGTTAGTCTCTTTGTACATGTTGCATGTTTATGCCTATGTATATTGTGGGTCTACGACACATGCGTGCAGATATATGGGAAAGGTGGAGGCTGGTGTTGGGTGTCATTTTCAGTTGCCCTCCGCCTTCTTATATTTTGAGGCAAGGTCTCTCACTGAACCCGACCTTGCTGATGGCCAGTGAACTCAACCTCAAGGCCCCCTCATTGTCTCTCCCTCCCCAGCACAGGGATTACAGACAGCTACCACCATATCTGGGGTTCTACATGGCCTCTGGGAATCTGAACTCAGGTCCTCATGCTCACATGCAAGCATTTTACCAACTGAGCCATCTCCCCAACCTTCATAGTTTATTACTAGTGTGTGATCCCGCTGAGTCACATGCTATGGCTCTAAAGGGAGCTTCAACAAATGCTTCTGGGATAACTTTTAAGTGAGATACTTTTAGTGTCCTAGAGCTATATGACTCTGTAGAACTCTGCAGCCAAATGGTAGATCCGTAAGGAGGTGGTGAGAATCATTTCTACTGGGACAATGATGTGCACTAAGACCATTTGGTAAAGAGGGATGCTTTGTCATCCAATCTATCTGGATCCTCATCAGATGTTACCAGATGTAATCTCCTACTGTGGATATGATTACTCGGTGCCCTGAACATGGAGGCAGGAGGCGTTAGTTCAAGTCCTTCCTCTATTTTGCTCCAGCTGCAAGTACGGCCTTTGACAAAGCCACGGACCTCTCAAACGGCAATAAATGTTTCTCCCAAGAAAAGCCTGAAAGTCTAATGGGACAGCTATGGCTGTAGCTCAGCAGTCGCAGAGCTTGCCTAGAATGCACAGGGCCCGAGTGCTGCCAAAAGAGAAAAAAAGTAAACAGGAAAGAGAGATGGTAGCTGCCCAACAACCCAGGAAAGCTGCAGGACAAGAGGGGAGATGAACGCTGCTAGTTGCCGGCTGGTGGAGATGTGTTAGCTGTGTGTCAGCCTGTGGATCCCTGAAAACAAGTCATGTACTGTGGGTTGGAGGGGTGAGCCTTGCCCACCTGAGTGGGGGCTGGGACAAGAATCCCCAGTGGGCTGGGAGCTATAGAGGAAGGGTTCCTGGTGAGGCGCTGGCTTAGAAACGAGGTTCTGAGGAGTGAGTAGGAGGCTCCTGAAGCACAGAAACCAAATTGATTCAGGCTGAAGTATCATGGCTGTGAGTATGACACAGAAGTCTATTCAAGGACAAGAATAAACCATCATTACCATTGTCCCCGCTGTCCCTAGATCATCTTGTCCTTCTGTGACTTTACTTGGGCTCCCAGATCACAGGAAGAATGAATGGCCCATCCTCTCTGAGGTACCAGAGTGGGCAATAGGTCATTTTCAGTTTTCCATTAAACTTTAACTTTTTCCATTAAGATCTTAAACTTTGAACTTACTTTTTTTAGTATGATGGTCGTCGATTTTATTTTTGAATTAATTTATTTTTTAGTCCTTTGAAAATTTCATATAATGTGTTTGGATCATATTCATTCTCTCCTCCAACTACTCTCAGGTCCGCCCCTTTATACTCATCTAACTTCTTGTACTTTTTGTTATTAACCATTAAATTGGTTTGTGATGCAAGATACATGGCCGTCCCCTGAAGTGTGGCAGCCTTCCCTGGTGAATGTGAGACCAGGGGATGACTTTCTAGGGTTCCATCTGATGAATGGTTGTAAAATAGTGTTTGTTCAGGCAAAATGGGAGCAAGTTCAGTCTGAGTGAGTGTAAAGAGCTGGAATGACTAGTCTTCAAAATAAGATTTGTTTGGTAATCTCTCAGGCATATATTGAGCACCTATTCAGTGACCGCCTGTAACAGGCAAGAGAGACAGTAGAAAAATCTCTGCTAAGGAAGCCTACAGCTAGAACAGTGGCCAAAACCTGCCAGATCTATATATAACTGAAAACTGACCAGCCCTGGGAGGAGGAGAGCAGGGAGCCTGGGCAACATCTAACAGGGTCATGTAATAGACTTTGGGAGTGAAGGTCATGTCCAGAGAAGGCAGCTCCGAGGATGTGACATCAGCACTGACAGGTGCAGTGAACCCAGTTAAGAGCGAACAGGGAAAGGTCAGGCCAGGTTTGCAGCTTCATGAATAGATGGGATCAGGTTGGAAGCGGGGAATTGTAGGAAGCTTAGAAACTTATTTTCTTCTGTGAGCTGAATGCACACATCTTTACTTTGTTATTATTATGGTTGGCTCAGGGTCCACTGCCAGTTTCAGACTCCTGACATCTGATTCATGGTCTTTGTGCATTGCTTCAGCCATTTCTTTTTCTTTTTAAAATTTTTTTTGAGGATTTCATATATGATTACTGTATTTGCATTATCCTCTTCCTCTTTTCAGTCCCTTCTGTGTCCCTCCTATTACTTTTCAGGCCTCTTATTCTTTAATAGTTGTTACACACACACACACACACACACACACACACACACACACACACACACACAGTTTATAACCTGCTGAGATAATTTAGCATTGTTTGTATGTATTTACGCCTGGCTTCTTGGTATTGGCTAACTTATTATGGGATTATTTCTGGAAAAGAGTGATTATCTTTCTTGCAGCAACCGTCGATAGCTCTTCTTTTATGTTGGAACTCTGTGAGAATTCCCCCACCCATGTTGGCATGTCAGGAGCCAGAATCAATCTTTCCTTAAGATTGTTCTGTCAGATGTTATGGATACAAATTCAACGGTAACTGACGTGGATTTCAGTGACTGCTGCAGGGAGACTGCGGAAGATGGCCGGGTATATTCCTTAGGGTTTCTATGGTAAAACACCATGACCAAAGCAATGTGGGAAGGAAAGAGTTTATTTGGTTTACACTTTCATGTTTGTATTTCATATTTCTTCATCCTTGAAGGAAGTCAGGGAAGGAACCTGATGGCAGAGCTGATGCAGGAGCTGACCTGGAGGGGTGCTGCTTACTGGCTTGCTCTTCCTGGCTTGCTCAGCCTTCTTTCTCATAGAACCCAGAACCACAAGCCCAGAGATGGCCACAATGGACCGGGCCCTCCCCTACCAATCACTAATTAAGAAAATGACCCACAGGCTTGCCTACAGCCAGATCTATGGAGGCTTTTTTTTTCTTTTTCTTTTTTTTGATTGAGGTTCCCTCCTCTCAAACGACTTCAGCTTGTGCCAAGTTGACATAAAACTAGTCAGCACACAGGGGAACCCTTTGGTGATGTTTGGTAGCCAGGTGACAGTGAAGAAAAACTATACTATAAACTAGATTCATGCTTCTGGGGTTGAGTTCTTTCCTTTTCTTTATTTCATGGCACCTGCATGGTTCATGCTAGAGATTAAAAAGCTTCTCCAGAGCTCAGTAGATACCTCAGAAAAGTGTACCTCCTGTAAGGATGAGGACTAGGTTCAATCCCCAGAACCCACATAGAAATCTGGGCATGAAAGAAAATGCTTGTAATTCCAGCACTGGGGAGGAACACACAGGAAAAATTCCCTGGGGGGCTCGGTGGTCAGCCAACCTAGCCAAATCAGGGAGTCCTAGATCCCAAGAGAGACCCTGTGTCTAAGAACAAGGAGGATGGCCCCCAAGGAGGGACACACAGTACTTGAAGTTGTCCTCTGACCTCTACACACAAACACACACACACACACATACACACACATACACACACACACACACACACACTAACACACAGAGATGCCTTTATACACATGAAACCATGAAACTAACGCCAGCCCCATTCAAAGGATGATATTTATTTAAAGTATGTTCGGTAGCTAAGAGTGGGGGAGGGCCCTGGATGCTCCAAGGATTCAGAACCCAGGGATCAAGGGTCTCTCTTTCTATATATCCCACTGTAGTAGAGAATTCACAGCCCTTGTGTATAGACTGCAAGAAGGGAATTCCAATAGATCGCTCAAAGGTCTGGGCAGGGAATTGTGCTGATATCTGGAACAAGGTTTCTGGCCGTGGAAACATGGTGTTTCCCCAGTGGAAGACCAAAGTGTTCTTATCAAATGCTCACCATCCATCAGTGTTCACCTTAATGAACTGGCTACTTTACTTGGACCCAAATCAAGGAAGTACACCTTGCCACAGCTCTGGCCATGGGAGACTGTACCTGGAGTTCACAGTATAAAGGGCTCAACTTATCAATACAGCCAAAACACAGGGGTTTACTTGATATGGCTTTAGAAAGAAGCACTTAGAGACCTGGGCATCCATTGAGCAAAGGCTATTTGGGAATAGACCTGGGGAGGCCAGATGGGGCATGTCAGAGGGACTTAAGGGCACCAGGTGAGGTATAGCTTGGGACACCAGAAAAAATGCAGGTGTCACCATGAAAGGATGGCTGTTGCTAGACAAGCCGCTGGGCCCCACATGACCGTGTTCCTTCCCACCCTCTTCCTGTTTGATGCAGCATGGAGAAAGAAACTTCTGAGTTATCCAAGGAGAGCTTACACCATGGGCAGCTTGCTTTGGTCAGCCTCAGTTCCAGGCTTGGATGAGTTTAGCCATTCCTAGCTTCTCTTCTCCCATCTCCCACCATCCTGTTGCTTAGAGAGGAAGTTGGTCAGCTTAGGTAAAATGGAGTCTTGAGGTCAAAATGGCAGTACTTAAGACATGTTCCTTTGCCTGCTCCTAACAATCCCCCTGTCCCAGCATTGTGCTATCTGTGTCCATGAAGGGGATAGCATGGTGTCTTAACTTCCATGTAAAGGGAGTAGACTTTTAGGACCATGGTTTGAAGCTTTAAATATATCTTTTATTTTCTATTAATTAATTTGTTAATTAATTATATGTGTCTAGGTGTTTTGCCTGCTTGTGTGTCTGTGCACCACATCTATGTAATACTTGTGGAGGCAAGAAGGAAAACATCAGGTCCCCTGGAACTGGAGTTTCAGATGGTTGTGAACCACAATATGTTTGCTGGGAATAGAATCTAGGTCCTCTGGAAGAGCAGCCAGAATTCTTAAGCCATTGGCTCTGGCCATCTCTCCAGCTCCTTATCTTGGGGGAGGATTGTTTAAATTTGTGTGTCTGTGTCTGTCTGAGTCTGTGTGGGTATGTATATGTGACTGTGGCCTGCAAAGGCCAGAAGATGGTGCCATCTTCCCTGTAGCTGGAGTTATAGGTAGTTGTGAACCACCGGATGCAGGTGGTAGGAACCAAATTTGGGTCTTCTGGAAGAGCAACAAGTTCTCCTCCTATCCATTAGCCATTTCTCTAGGCCCACAGCTGTGGATCTATCTTAACTGTTGATTTTATTACGGTTAGGTATTTGAGACATGGTCTCACCATGTTATCCTCACATGGTCTAAGCCAGCCTTGAACTCATAATGCCTTTGCCTGAGTCTCCTGAGTGCTGGGATTATAAGCATGTACTGTCACAACCAACTGACAGTTAACTTTTAAACATTTAAATCTAAAGTATGTGAGGCTTCCTTTGTGCCCCTGACCTAGGATGTGCAGTGTTTTAGGAACTCTTTGACAACACATCAGTTGGAGCAGAATCTTGTGAACCACCATGAAAGAATTGCAAATTTTCACTCTGGGGTCATCATTCCCTCTAGACCTCTGTACTGACTGTCTTAGTTTCTTTTCCTATTGCTGTTATGCTCTGACAAAAGCAACTTAAGGGAAGATGGAGTTTAGTTTAGCTCACAGTTCTGGGTTACAGTCCATCACACTAGGGAAGTCAAGGCACCAGGAACATAAAGCTGCTGGTCACAGTACATCAGAAGAGCAAAGCATACGTACTTGTTCTTGGCTCACTTTCTCCACCCTTCTGTAATCCAGGATCCCCTGCCTAGGGAATGATGCCACCCACAGTGGGTGGGTCTTTTCACTTCAGTTAATGCAATCAAGATAGTTCTCCACAGGCATGCCCAAGTGTCCATCTCCCAGGTGATTATAACTTGCCAAGCTGACAACTTACACTAACCTCACAGATGGTAAAGTTCATCAGATGCATATTTGCAACAAAGAGTTGGGGTGTATGTGCCAAAGTGGTTTTGTTTTGTTAATTTGTATTTATTCTTTGCTAATTTCACACATGAATGCAAAAGATTTAAATCATATCCATCCTATTCTTTCTTCCAACCCTTCCCAGACCCAACCCCCATTTCAGATCCCCTCACAACTTCACATCTTCTTTTTCTCCTTCTCTTTCATTTTGTTCATGGTGAGTTTTTGCTAGCAGCATTTGGCAGTCCCTGAAACCTTAGAACAAAAGGAAGCCTAAGGCTTTCATGTTAACACACACACATACACCTGACACAAACCAGGCAAGGACAGGAAGAGCAAACAGCCATTTAGGGAGGGTAAGAGAAGCTAATGCATTTGGTGACAAGCACTGTCAAAAAGATCATTCACCTTTGAAAGCTAAAAGCACGGCTGGAGCCTGTTGTTTTTCTCATCCTATCTTCCTAAGCCTACATAAGCTACTGTTATTCTAAGAATCCTGGGCCAAATCAGAAATGCATCAACAAAGAACACCCTCAAAGGAAAGCTGTTTCAAATGGGAGGAACCAGCGAGCTTCTGGTATCCCAATTACTGCAGCAGGTTCCAACCAGGCCATCAAATCCACAGTCCTCTGCACTTGTTTGAGAAGCGATCCATAATGGGCAGGGTGGCTGGCATTTTCTGTCGCTCTATATGCCCATTGCAAACATGCTGCTGTTTTTATTACAAAGAGGGAAAGAGGCAGGGCTTGGACACTTGTTCCTGCGAGTGTGTGTGCCAGAGTGTAGTGTGTGGTGTATGTGTGTGTCTGTCCTTCAGTGATGATGGGACAGGGCTTCACTTTCTATCTATCTATCTATCTATCTATCTATCTATCTATCTATCTATCTAATCTATCTATTTACTTTTGAGACAGTGGGACCTTTCCCAGCCCTATTGTGCATGACTCACAGACCTAAGCTGCTGAACACTCATGGCCATCAGTGATGAACCTGGACAGTGGCTTTGCATCTGTTGTCTCACGCCAATGAAGATTAATGGTGTGATTAATGCCCATGGGAGTAGGCACAATGAAATGAGGCTTTATTAAGAATTATTACAGAAAAGTGAAAAGTTGAAGAAAAATGAGAAATTAAGGGAAAAAAAAGACAGAAACTCCTGAGAGAATGGGGGTTTCCAAGAAAGGCAAAGGCTGAGAGACAGTTCACAAACAAGTAGATTTCAGGGCCCCTCTGTAAGTGGCCATATGGTCTACCTCCATGTGGAACCCTACCACAGAGACAGAGGTGTCCTTGTCTTATCTGGTCTGTTATTTTGTGGGATAAGCTTTTGGAAGAAGAAGCCCCTTCATGTTAGTTTGATTATTGCTTTCCCTGTGGCTGAAGAAAATCTACTGAGTCCAAAGCAGCTTTGGGAAATATATTTATCTGGTCAGTTTTAGAATCTATCAGGTGGCTTTATAAAATTCAGATTCTCAGATGAAACCCCCAAGGAGTTTAAGTAAAGCTGTTATGACACGAGACTTATGTATTTAAACAAAACAAAACTCGCAAGAGGAAACCATTGACTATATTTACTGAGGATTCTTTTTGTAAAGTTTTAGGACAGAGAAATGTAGGGGGCTAGTGCTGGCTGGCTGTTGGGAAAGGAACTTAAGTTTTCAAGGACATCTACAGTCCTTTCAATATAATGTACACGAAGCTGTCTTTTCCCATCACAGAGAAATGACTTGTCCTGACCTTACTCTTCAAGGTCTTGTGTTTGACCAGAAGTGGCGAAGGGAGAAGATGCTGAATTCTCCTCTGTGGTCTCCAGTTAATTGCCCGCTAATGGTTCACATTATTGAACCAGAAGCTAATTTAGGTAACTAGGGCAGGATGTGGCTGGCAAGTGGATCTGTACCTTTATTACCTGGGGTATCTGCTTGAAGTGAGTGAGGAGAGGGATGGACAGCTTGTCTCTTAGCCATGTCAAGTCTAGTCACAACATCATGTCCACAGCAGGGTTATGTGATGGGAGGGGCTGATTCAGTCACAAAGTATCTGAACGACCACAATTATCTAACACACAAGGTGGTAAGGGGTTTGGAGGTGGAGTGTTGTGCCTGATGCCATCAATACTGTTCAAATAAATGTAGATCATAGTGCTCTACATTTGCCCTGGAATATCAGTGACTGGGTTATTTGGAAGATCCCTCTGGCCTTCTGGAATGCTGGAGACAAACACTGGTAAGAAAATACAGAACCAAACACACACACACACACACACACACACGCACGCACGCACGCACGCACACACACACTCACACTCACACATGCATACATACATGCACACAAAGGAAAAGCCAAACATCCAGACATAGTGGTGAATAACTATAATCCCAGCACTCAGGAGGCAGAGGCAGCCAGATTGCTGTGAGTCCAGCCTGGTCTACAAATTGAGTCCAGAACAGCCAAGGCTACACAGAGAAACCCTGTATTGAAAAACCAAAAACCAAAACAAACCAAACCAAAATCCATGTCCTTTTCGTGTGTGTGTGCACATATGTGGATGTGGTGCCCATCTTTTTTTTTTTTTCTCCTTGAGACAGGGTCTCTGTTGGCCCAGAACTTGCTGATTTGGCTAGTCTGGCTGGCCAGTGAACCTCGTTGCTGGAGTTAGAAGCTTTTGCCTCAGGTTTTTGCTTGAGTCCTAGAGTCTGAATTCAGGTCCTTATTCTTGTGAGGTAGGAACTTGTGAGTTCAACTCTCTGCCCAGCTCCTTCCTCATTGTCTTCAGTTTTCCATTTTTATTCCTGAAAAGTGTTGATTGGGCATCACAAAAGGCAGAGGTTACCTGAGGGAAGAGTCAGAGACTTTTCAGTTCTTCTTCCTATCACCTGTGTTTTTCTCATCAACTCCAGGACAAGGCCTGTGGAGAAAACTGTGGGGGTGTCATAATACTTCTGAGCTCCAATGACCTATGTATGTGACCAGGACAGATAGGAGGAGGGGCAAGAGATGACATGGCAGTGAAAGAATTAAACGTTTTTAAAATTTGGTTATTTTGAAAGTGGAACAAAAAAATGCACATTTTTTGGTTGATTGCAAAAAAGATCTTACATTTGGGAGAAATCTCATAAACATACGACTTCTTAGAGAAAGGAAAAGAAATCACTCCAGGATACCCGAATTATAAAGGTATCATCAAGTCAGAGGAGGAGAGATAACAGCCTTTCATTTGTAAGCGTAATGTGAAGGCAGACAGCAATGTGGAGTTATGTAGGGAAGTTATGAGGATTTAAATGATGCCTTCTTCTCCTGCTGTGAAAAACACCATCACCATTGCTCTGCGGTCACTGTCACTTATGACGGGGATAACACGTGATATAGAAAATCTTAAATAATTGGGACTTCAACGGTATCTATTTTCTTGATGAAGATGTTTGGGGAACATTTCATCTACACTCAAGGTTGTAGCCTGTGTGGGTTTTTTAATGGTATTTTCAATTAGAAGAAAACCAGTATGGAGCTATGCGAGAGTCATCCACGCCAGAAAAACCTCAGTGATCCCCTCACTAACCTTGTCATAGACCTTTAGAGGGAGGAAATAGTATGAAAGACAGGAAGGACAGAAATGTGAGGAGATTTTTCTCAGGATTACACAGCAAGACAGTTGGTGAGTTGAGAAAGAATGCAAACTTGAGCCACTTCCTGGTCTTGTTTATAGTCTGTATAATATAATTTCTGTTTCTCTGAAGTGAGTCTCACAGATTTTAGTCACCAGTGGGTAAATTGCAGGGTTTTTTTTTCTTTTACCCCCTCCCAAGATCAAACTGAAGCCTGTGTGTCATAATATGAATTGAGTTTGGGGAGGGTACAAAGTAGTTACAGAGAAGAAATTTAGGGGACAGAAATCACCCATATCTTGCTCAAGCTTTAGATGGATCCAAGCTATAATTCGGAGTCTTTCTGCTTTTGGAGCCAGGAGGTCAATACTGGCCAACTCCTTACAGCTTAGAATCCCTCCTGTCTGGGAGGGATTGTCTTGACTTCAGCCTACTGTGTTGATTGTCCAGTTGACGTTCACATATGTGTTCACAAACTAGATATCGTTTAGTGTCTCTAGTTTTTGTGTGATGTTTTTGGTTCTTTCTTTTCTAGGGCTTTTGTGCCCATGACAAGAAGGACTTAGTCTGAGCCACATGAGAACAGACCCCAGCCATGGTCTTCTCAAAAAGCCAGGGGCTTTAACACCTGTCACCTGGGAGGCTGTGGAAAGATCTCTCTGCTTTCTGCCTCCACTTCTCTGTGAGATGGGCTAATCAGACTAATTTCCCTGGGTTGTTTGAAGTTCTACCAGGGCAAAGCATGAAGGAACTCTTCTAAAACAATGGTTATGAGCCGGGCGTGGTGGTGTACGCCCTTCATCCCAGCACTCAGGGAGGTAGAGGCAGGTGGATCACTTTGAGTTTGAGGCCATCCTGGTCTACAAAGTGAGTCCAGGACAGCCAAGGCCACACAGAGAAGCCCTGTCATGAAGAACAAAGAAACAGAAAATGTTATGAAAGCCTAGCTAGTGTCTTCGCCATTGTGCAGTGCAACCCAAGGAAGCAGAAGGAAGAAATGCAGCCACCGTAACAGATGGACCCAAGTTTGAGTCCTGGCAACATTACCTGCTAGCTGTGTGTTGTGTGACTACTCATTCTCCCAAACTAAAACATCCCCTTCAGGATGGTTCCTCAAATCTCAGGAATAAATCAAATTCACAAGTCCCAGGAAACTCCTGAAATATATAAAATTTCATGGCCCTTCCCCAGGCTGATGTCAGCAGTGAAGATTTTTAGGTACTCTCAGACCAGAGGAGCCACCTACAAGCTATATAGTGAGCCTCAGGATTGCAGCTCTGGGGAGTTGTCACCCATGCTGGGATGGGCTTTTCGATGATGCAGCTGCCGCTGAGTTACCCATGCTCCTGTAAGTAACCCCAGTAAAACCATTGGTTTATTAAGCTACATTGAGTGAAATCGGGTCTTTGGTCCCTTTGTCAGCCTCCTATCAGGCATAAGTTGATTGTCCATGTCTTCCAGGAAAAATGTGATCCATGACCAGTTGCTTAGCCTCTCTGGAACTTCCATTTCCTCCCTCAGAGATCTGGGATAAGGACCCCTCCCTTCTGGGAGTGTGCAAAGGTAAAAGGAAAGCATTCCCATCAAGTGCCTTGCACCTCGTAGGCACCCACAAAAGCTCTCTCCCCTTCCATTGAGACCTGTTGCCCTCCCTGAGTTTCCTCTGGCTAGGAAGAAGAGGCATTTCTGTACTGAACCCACAGATGCAGCTTTTCTCAGTGTGGCTGGCCCTGAAGCTATAGCAGTTATTCTTCAAGTCCTGGCAGAAGGGGCTGGAAAGCCGTGAGTGACAGGCAAGACAGCAAAGCAGGTGGAGAAGCCTCATCTATAACCCCTAAGATGAACTCTGCAGGTGAACACCGCAGCAAGAGCAAGAAAAAGGGGAGACCCTCAATATGCACATTGCTTCTGAAACCTGGGCACCCCCAAAGACAGCAGTTCACGAAGGAAGACAGGGCTGCTGCCATACCAGAAGAGCTGGACTGTTAGGCCACAGCACCAACTCTAGTATAGCAGGAGCACATGGAGCAAGAGTGAAAAACTCAGCTTGCTCTTTATTGTTAGTTTATGTCTGTCTACGAGAACAAAGCTCTGCTGGAGCATAGCATCCCTGGTGCTCCCAAATGTCATCCCTAACATTTGGGGGGCCAAGGGTGCTAGTACAAATAGACACCCACCTAGCATACCTGTAAATATTTAAGTTATGCCCGTTGGGTCTTTGGAATACACAGATGCTGTCTCTTGGAGCCTCTCTGTTCCTCCTCAGTGGACTCAGAGCCTCTTTTTTTTAACCCCAGGAATGAAACACATTTACCAAGTGTGTGACAACTTGGGAGAAACTATGATTTTGTGCAAAAATCAGAAGTCTTTTTAAAATCAGCTCTTTACTCAGGAGGCTGAGGCAGGAGGTTCACCCTGAGTTCAAGGCCAGCACAAGAATATAGAGTAAACTTTTACCTCAACCGCCCACCCACCCAAACAGCTTTTAATTTCATACTTGAAAACAGTATCCTCGTGTTTTTGATCACTAAGAAGGAAAAAAAAGTTGGGGGGAGGGTGTCAGCCATGAAATATTTGGCTTTTTATTGCTAATTACCTGTACAAAGTGGTTATATAACGGAGATTTTGACTATAAACACTCTGCCTTTTTAGTTTTTCATTTACCGGTGTGAATAACAAAACCTGCAAAAGCAATCAGAGTTCATTTAAATGGTAATTCTAATTTGTTCTTACCACTTAGCCTCAAAGCTCTAATATTCCTGAGTCAGAGCACCCGCAGCCCAGGTTTCTCCTGCTGCCTCTGGCGCTGCTCACTGGGCTACGAATGGTTGTTTCCTTCAATTTATTTCTCCTTGTGTCACCTTTTCCTTTTTTTTTTTTTACAAGAGAGGAGAAAATGAGTTTCTTTAGAGGGTACTTTAATCTACCTCTGCACACATCAATGCACACACACACACAGACACACACACACACAAATACACACACAATATCCAGCATCGGGGCAACTTGTTGAGAGGGTTTCATGAAGGAGCCCAGATAAGAGAGGGACACTGAAAAAGAAAATGGCAGCAGGGATTTTGGGCTTTCAGGAAAATGGATTTGGGTTGACCTTAAAAATAAAATTCTATTATTTCAGATGCAGGATTGCTTAGAGCAAAAATGAAGAGTTGCTTTATAAATGCTGATTTTGCCCTTTCCAGGAGAATCCTCGTTAAGAGCTGACTGGTCTGTACAAGGTCATCACTTCCTTCAGACACTGGGCTGAAAGGCTCTTTGTGTATTTCGGTGTGTGTTGGGTGTCTCATACTCTGTAGAATGTTCAGATGTGTCTTCCGTCTCCACTCTCTCTCGTTAGTGGTACAGTGCTGAGGGCTGTGCACCCCCAAATTCATGCAAAAGTCCCAATTCTTGGTACTTCTCCATGTGACGTTATTTAAAAACAGACTTTTTGTATATGCAATTGATTAAGACAGACTTGGTCCTTAGGGTGCTCTTTGCAAAAAAAAAAAAAAAAAGCTGGAGATTTGGAACTGGGCTGACTGGGCTGGTAGCTCAGCCTGTGTGAGGTGTGAAGACTGGAGTTAGAGCCCTTAGACACTATGTTAAAAAGCTGGGCATGCCCAGCCACACGTGGAGTGGAGCGTGGGGAATCCTGCAGAAGAGGGAGAAGAAGGATTGGGGGAGCCGGAGGGATCAAGGACACCACGCAAGAAAACCTACAGCGTCAACTACCTGGGTCCATGGGGGCTGATGGAGACCGGACTGCCAAGCAGGGAGCAAGCATGGGACAGTCCTAGCCCTCCACACATAGGTAGCAGTTATGCAGCTGGGTCTTCATGCGGGAGCAGGGGCTGCCTCTGACTGCACTGTCTGCCCTTGGATCCCTTTCCC
This sequence comes from Psammomys obesus, assembly GCF_907164565.1. Classification (NCBI taxonomy): domain Eukaryota; kingdom Metazoa; phylum Chordata; class Mammalia; order Rodentia; family Muridae; genus Psammomys; species Psammomys obesus. Next base: position 20,368,201 of record NW_026591598.1, on the reverse strand, counting down.
CTAACCTCGCTGCTTTGTCTAACCTCAGTAGAAGAGGATGTGCCCAGTCTTGCTGAAGCTTGATGTGCCAGGGCTGGTTGGTGTCCATGGGAGACCTCTCTTTTTCTGGGGAGATGGGAAGGAGGAGTAGACGGAAGGGGAAAGGAGGGGTGAGGGATGGACTGGGAGGAGAGGAGAAATGGGGAGCTGTGATCAGGATGTAAAGTGAATAAATAACTTAGTAAGAAAACAACAACAACAAAACCCCAAAATACAGCTGGGCATGGTGGTACACACTTGTAATCCTAGCATGCTGGCATTGGAAAGGCAGAGACAGAAGGATCCCTGGGCTCACAGTTCAACCAGCTTCTAATCAGCCAGCCCCAGGCTCGTGGAGAGACTCTGTCTCCAAACAAACAACAACAAAATGTTGTCCCCTGGCCTCCACGCACGTACACACTGCTTTTTTTAATTAAATAGAGAGGTTTGGATAGACGTACCTGGGTGCTAAGTAAGTGACACTATGGGAAAGTAGCCAGCTTATGGTGACACCGGCAGTCAATCCAGCACAGAAAAGCCGGGTGCAAGGAAGGGAAAGTCACAGCCTTCAGCTGGAAGCCCCTGGCAAGCCCTGTTTGTAGCATCCAGAACTTCCAGGCACTAACATTCTGTGGTTCAAGGGTCTAAGAGCACAGGACTTTGTGACAGTAGATCGAGGAAACAGGCCTCTAACTGTGAAAATGCCCTCAGGGTTTAGTCGTTGTAAGAGAGGAGGCCCCAAATTTATTCTCTATCCTTTCACAGGGCGATGCTCACAGTCCCTGATCTCAACTCTCCCATAGCACCTTTGAGCTAAGGGCACGGGGCCAGAACTCACTAACCCTTAAACATTGGAGCAAGCCATACTCTTCTGGGCAGTGGTCTCCATGTCTAATTATCTAAGCGTCGATACGATTACCCGTCTGCTCAGTCTGAGCTCTGCCCACAGCCTTTGGGATCATACCTAACAATAACAGCTATTCAATGTGTATTTGTTGAAAAATCGTTGGCAAGTCATTTATCATTTCTGAAACTGCTTTCCTATATGAAAAATAGAAATACTGAAAGAGGTCGGGTAGAAAAAAAAATCCGCCTTGTCCTTAGAGCCTCCCTTAGCTGAATAACAGACAGAATGGCTCACACACAAGAGAAATCTGTTTCTTGCTTTTTAAGAAATGTCCGTGTATGTGTCTGTTCACAGTCAGGAGGAGCCACATGCAGTGTCAGTGTGCTTATGTGGATGGACATGTGCATGCACGTGTACCCATGTTTAAAACCACAGCACAGTCTCGGGTGCCTTCCTTGGGAATGCCTCCCACCTCCTTTGAGGCGGGTCTCTCGTAGGCCTGGAGCTCACCAAGTAACTATGCTGCCAGGCCAGTCAGCCCAGGGTTCTCCCCTGCAATGGGATCACCAGTATGTGTGATCACACCCAGCGTTCTATGGGGGTGCTGGGCACTGACCTCAGGTCCTCATGCTTGCAGGGCAGGCACTTTGTCTTTGAGCTCTCTCCCCAGGCCTGCTTCTCACTTTATTTTAAAACTATATTTTATTTCAGTTTATTTACTTTAAATCCCAAGGATGCTCCCTCCCTCCTCTTCTCCTAGTCCCACCCTCTCCCTCCTTAATCCTTCCCCTCACTCTTTCCCCTCAGAAAAGGGGAGCCCCTCTCCAAATATCAACCCTTCCCAGAGCATCAAGTCACATCAGGACTGAGCATATCCTCATTGCCTGAGGCCAGGCAAGGCAGCACTGCCAAGCAGAAGTGACCCAAAAGCAGGTAATAGAGTCCCTGTTAGAAACAGTTCCACACCTCACTCTCCAGACATGAAGACCAAGCTGCCCGTTGGCCACGCAGGAGGCCTAGGTCCAGACCATGCATGCTTCTTGATGTCTCTGTCTCTGTAAGCTCCCATGGGTATGGGTTAGTTGTCTCTGTTGTTCTTCATGTGAGGTTCCTGGCTCCTTGGGGTCTTTCCATTTTCCCCCAACACTTCCACAGGACCTCCCAGAGCTCCACCCCAGGCTTTTCTGCAAGTCCCAGCATCTGCTTTGATCCGCTGCTGGCTGGAGCCTTCCAGATGACAGGCAAGTTAGGCTCCTATCTGCAAGCATAGCAGAGCATCATTAATTGTTGATCTTAGAGCCTGTGCTGTTGGTATTCTGTTCACGAAGTTGTCTCCTATGCCAATGAGTTCCAGACTTTTCCACACTTTGTCTTCTGGTTTTATGTCAAGGTCTTTGATCCACTTGGACTTGAGTTTTGGGCAGGGTGATAAATACAGGTCTATTTGCAAAGAAAACAATACAGAAAATCAACAAAACCAAGAACTTTTTTTTTTTCGAGAAAATTAACAAGATAGACAATCCCTTAGTCAAACTAACTAAAAGACAGAGGAAGAGTATTCAAATTAATAAAATCAGAAATGAAAAGGGGGATATAAGAACAGACACCAAGGAAATCAAACAAATTATTAGGTCATATTTCAAAAACCTGTATGCCACAAAACTGCAAAATCTAAATGAAATGGATGGTTTTCTTGATAGATTCCACTTACCAAAGTTAAGTGAAGATCAGGTTAACAATTTAAATAAACTTATAACCCCTAAGGAAATAGAAGCAGTCATCAAAAGCCTCTCAACCAAAAACAGCCCTGGGCTGGATGGTTTTAGCACAAAATTCTACCAGACCTTCAAAGAAGAACAAATACCAACAGTCCTCAAACTATTCCACAAAATAGAAACAGAAGGCACATTGCCAAACTCATTCTATGAGGCCATAGTCATCATGATACCTAAATTACACAAAGACCCAGCAAAGAGAGAGAATTTTAGACCAATCTTCCTTATGAACATTGATACAAAAATACTCAATAAAATACTTGCAAACCTTTTTCCAGCCCTTTATTCTGAGGTATTGTCTATCATTATTGCTGAGGTGTGTTTTTTGTATGCAACAGAATGATGGGTCCTGTTACATATCCTGTTACCCTGTGTCTTTTTATTGGCCATTGACATTGAGAGATATTAATGACCTGTGGTTATTTTGTTGTTGGTGGTGGTAGAGTGTGTGTGTGTGTGCTTACTTTTTTTTTTTTTTTTCAAGCTGTGGGGTTGTTTCCTGTGTTTTCCTGGGTTTAGTTAGCCTTTTTTGGGTTAGAGTTTTTCTTCTAGTATCTTTTGTAGGGCTGGGCTTGTGGCAACATACTGTTTAAACTTGGTTTTGTCATGGAATATCTTGTTTTCTCCATCTATGGTGACTGAAAGGTTTTGTGGGTATAGTAGCCTATGTTGACATTTGTGCTTTCTTAGTGTCTGCATGCCATTGCTTTCATAGTCTATGTTGCAAAGTCAGGTGCATTTCTGATAGGTTTGTCTTTATATGTGACTTGGCTTTTTTCCCCATGCAGCTTTTAATATTCTTTCTTTGTTCTGTATATTTAGTGTTTTGATTATTATGTGATGGGAGGATTTTCTTTTCTGGTCCATTCTATTTGGTACTTTGTACACTTCTTGTATGTTTTTAGGCTTTTCTTTCTTTAAGTTGGAGAAGTTTTCTTCTATGATTTTATTGAAAATATTTTCTGGGCCTTGGATTTAGAGTCTTCTCCTTATATTCCTATTATTCTTAGGTTTGGTCTTTTCATATTGTCCCGGATTTCTTGGATGTTTTGTGTTGGGAACTTTATATTTTTAACATTTTCTTTGACTAGTAATAAATTTCTTCAACCATATCTTCTACACCTGAGATTCTCTCTTTCATCTCCTGTATTGTTATAGATGCTTGTGTTTATGGTTTCTATTTTCTTCCCTAGGTTTTCCATCTCCAGGATTTCCTCAGATTGTGTTTTCTTTATTGCTTCTGTTTCCATTTTTAGCTCTTGGATGGTTTTATTTATTTCCTTCTCCTGTTTGGTTGTATTTTCCTGTATTTCTTTAAGGAATTTATTCAATTCCTTCACCTGTTTGGTTGTATTTCCTGTAGTTATTTGAATTTGAGGGATTTATTTTCTTCTTTCAAGGCCTCTATGATTTTCATAACTTCAGATTTTAGATTATTTTCTTGTGCTTCTGATGTGATAATATCCTCAGGGCTTGCTGTTGTTAGATAGTTGGGTTTTGGTGGTGTCCTTTGGCCTGGCTTTTGTTGCTGGTGTTCTTGTGCTGGCCTCTGGCCATTTGGTTGACTCTAGTATTAGCAGGTCTGGTGGTCTCTGATGGTAATAGGTCTCTGGGGTTCTAGATAGAGTTTTTGGTCCCAGAGGCCACTGTCTTCTGGTTTTCCTGCTGCTTTCTGATCCTTGCTGGTCTTCAGGGACTCAGATTGGGGTGGATCTGGAGAGATGGTGCAGACCAAAGAACTGCTGCTCCCTGATCTGTGCTGGTCACTGGGGATGCAGATCTGGATGGGTCCCTGGAAGCAGAGAAGGCCCAGGAACTGGTATGTGGGTCACGAAGGGGAAGTGCAGTGCAGAGGACCCTGAGCAGACCTCACCATTGTGGCTGGTGGACCATGGCAGTCCAGCAGATGGGGGCAGGGGGAGTGCTCTCACCTGCTGCTCCCTCATCTGTGCTTATTCCTGGGGCTGCAGATTGGTCTGGATCTTGGAAGATGGCTCCTGCTTTTCACTTTTTGAAAACAGGGAAGCTGAGTCAAGGTGCTGACAGGTTGGATATCTAGAGTGGCCAGCATCCTGTGGTATCATCTCGCTGTGCCTAGCTGCTGGAGCTGACAAGGCAGGTCCTCAAGCCCTTTGATGACAAGGAAATGGGTCCTGTTCGCAAGGGCCCCATCTTACGGTGTAATCATTCTAGCAGGTTCTTCCTCCTACTGACGTGGGAGTTAAAGTTCAACATGTGAGTTGGTGCTACGTGGAAGTTCCAACTGTAGCCAAATTCTTTCTCTTCTGTGAAGCTTTCAGCTGGGGCCCCCCGTACCAACAGCCTGAGGAAAACCAACAACAGCTCATTCATATGTGCACCTCCCATATGCGTGAGGGATGTCCAGGGGCTGAAACACTAAAGACGTGACCTGAGGATGGGGAGAGGACTCTGTGGGTAAAGGTCCTTGCCACAGAACTTGTTCCATCTCCGGGTCCCACATGATGGAAGGAGAGAAGTGACTCCTGAAGGTTGTCCTCTGACCTCCTCACAGGACCATGGCACACGTGCACATGCGGGTACCTACCTATGCACAGAGTGAGTAAACGAAAACGTAATTTAAAAAAATTACCTAGACCCAGCCTCAGCTAGGTTCCAGGCTAGCCTGGGTAACGTGAGACTTTGTCTCAAAAACCAAAAAGGTAAACAACAACAGAAAGGAAGTGGCCCGGAGCTCAGGCTTATCAGTACCTTCAACAAAGAGCAATCCATTCATGGAGGAATGACAGAGGAAGGAAGAGAAAAGGCTCGTTGGAAGGGGAGAAACCCCAGAATGGAAACAGGTAGTTTAAGTGTCTTTTCAGGTTGCGCTGGCAGTCTCGGGGCTACGGGAACCTGGAACTGTAGACGAAATTTATTTCCTGCCTGTAAGTGGGAGTGGTTTTGCTCTTTGTTGCTTTATAATTGCGTTCACGTATATTTGGGGGTGACAGCCAGGCTCTCCCCCCACAGCCTGTATTTGCTTCGTGCATGCTGTGGTGTGTGGAGGCCACGAGGGAAGTGCTGGGTGCAGGCTTTCTTCAGGCCCCTTTTGTGTCTAGTTCAGCTGACCTCTCTGGTGCACAGAGCCTCCAGCCTCATGTCCAGACACTGAATTCTGGCACAGTGAGGGACCAGCCTGTGTAACTTGTTTTGACAACCCCAGGTAACGATTTGTCATTAAGAGCTACTGTGGAAGCCAGGCCCCCTCTGGGGAAGTCTCCATGGTTTCTGAGGCCTCATCGCTAAACAGCCCAGAAAGACCAGAAAGAGCCTTCCTTACAATTACCATTAAGGCCAGACTTGTCACCCTGGGAAAAGTTAATGGACAGAAACATATTGATGTGTTAACAGTCTGAGACCTTTCCCCTAAGTAAACCTTTTAGGTAGCGAGAGTTTGTTCACCTTAATTAAAAATTATCCAATGGCCTCATCTCTTCCATCACTCTGCGGACATGAGGACATGAGTCAGGTCGATATATTTTTTTTCCCTTTAAGGAAATTAAATTTAAAAACTCACCCTTCTTTAAATAGATCCTTTGTTTGCTTTATTAAGCCAAGAAGCCCGATGGCAGTTCATTGTCAATTAGACGTCGGTGTTAATTAAAATAGCCACACACAAGCACTCGTAGGGATTAATTGCCACTGAGAATAGTCTCTGAAGATGGCCAAGTCACAGAACATGACCTGGGGAGCTCGCGTCACCCTGGAACATGGGAGGACAGTCCATGTTTCCTGTGTGAATTTGTGCATGTGTTGTGTACACACCAGTGTGTGTACATGGAGGCCAAAGGGAAGATGGCGTCCTACTCTGGAATTCTCTTACCCTGTAAGGTCAGGTCTTTCCTGAACTCAGAGCTAGCCTGGTGGCCAGGAAGCTCGATGATGCTTTCTCAGCTTTCCACACAGCACTGGGCTTTCAGGCATACGTACTCAGTGTCTAACTTTTTACCTGGGTGCTGGGATTTGAACTCGTGCCCTCATGCTTGTGCAGCAGGTGCCCTTACTTCCTGAGCCATCTCACCAGGCCCCTGCTGTTCCACTTTTGAATAGGCCTTTCCTACAAAAGATGAGCCACGTGGCTGGGTGACTTAAATGGGTCCAGGCCACGGGTCAGATCCTGTGCCCAGCCTGTACTTTCTGTGTGACACATGTGCTAAGAATGTTTGGTAGTTCCAAATATTTGAGCACAGCTGATGGACCTGTTCCAGCACATGGAGATAATTGTGCAATTGAAATTACGGTGTTCAAGAATAAAGTTTTATTGACACATAGTCACAAACATTCAATGACTGTCTGTGTCATGATGGACTCCAGTTTCAATGAGCACCTTGACACTAGTGTTTAACCTGAGTACTCACACATGAACACACACACACACACACACACACACACACACACACACACACACACAGGAGCACGCATGCCCGTGTGCCCACACATATTTGCTATATCCCTCATTTTTACTCCAGGCATCTTTCTGAAGACAGCTGCCTGGCTACCAGACATTTGAAAACATGTTCATTTCCCGACCAGTGAAGGAAAATTAAGGATGGTGTAAGTTTATTCTGGCGGGGGGACTTTACATTGATGTTGGGACTTGGACAGCAAGCTCTTTACCCACTGCGCAGTGCCCAAGAGGCCGGAAGAGGGGATCAGTTCTCCTGGGACTGGAGTTACAGACTGTTGGCGGCTGCCGTGGGGGTGCCAGGAACTGAACTCGGGTCCTCTAGAGAAGAAACAAGTGTTCTTAATGGCTGAGCCATCTCTCCGGCCTCCTTTGCACCCATAGTGATACTCCACTTCAGGGCATGCCAGAGTTCACAGGTGACACGAATCTAAGGTATTTTCTAGTTTGGGACAACCATTAAAGAAGTTGCTATATGCATTCACGGGCGTGAACTTGTGCCTTCCTGTCTTCCTGTCTTCAGGAAATGCAGAGGAGGAGTCTTGGCTCATGCAGTACACTGGTGTGCCACTTTATAGGAAACTGTCAGGATGGGGGATGGCTCATGTGGTAGAGTGTTTCCCAAGCAAACATGAGGACCAGAGTTCAACCCCCAGGACCCATATAAAAAAGTCACAGCACTAGGGCAGCAGAGACAGGCAGATTCCTGGATTCTCTGTTCACCCAGTGACATCTAATCTGCAAATTCCAGGCTGTGAGCCTATCTCAAAACAAACAAACAAACAACAACAACAAACCAAACCAAAACAAACAAAAAACAAAACAAAATGGGGCTGTGTAGGTGGCTCAGTTTGCAAAGCCCTCAGTGCACAAGTATGAGGATCTGAGTTCAAATCCCCAGAGCCCATGGAAAACCTGGATGGAACAGTATAAACCTATAATGCAAGTCTCTGTGGTGAGACTGAGGCTGAGGCTGAACGCTCCCTGGAAGGGACCTGAGGCCAGCTAGTCTGTACTCACGCCTAAAGGTGTGCACTGTACTCACATACACATTCACAAACACACACACAGAGACTCACACACCCACACCCACAACCACACATGCTCATACACACAAGCACCCACATCCACACTCACACACAAGCACGCATGCACAGGAAGCTGTCACGTACTTTTCTAGGTGACGGTGACATCTCTGTTGCCCCTCAGCCTTCCGTGAATGTTGCAACGTTGTCATCACCCTCTCCTTTCTCTACGACCATCCCAGAGGGTGTGATGTGTTTTTGTTTGATCGATTTTCCAGTTTGCGTGTATTATGGTAAAATGCATCTGCCCTGGAATGGGCCGTCCTGACCATTCTAAGGGCATAGTTTAGTGGTGTCCCTAGTGTGTGGCGCTGCTACCACCATCCCTCCTCAGAAGACTTCTCAGTGCTCTTCCTGTTAAATAGCTGCATCCATCCTGGCCGTAGTCCTGCAGCCACCATCCTGCCTCCCGTTTTCAATCCTAATGACTATTGGGGGGCAAATGTTAGCTGGATCTTATGCTAATCTGTCACTGTGACTTATTTCACAGCATAATGTGCTCAGGCTCCATTCAGGTTGGAGCACATTGGCCCCTTTCCATGCCAAATGATATCCCCTCATCATCATGTGATAATGCCACATGTCGCTGATCTACTGATTGGTGTTTGTTTGTTTGTTTTGGTACATTGGAGAGATGGACAATGTCTCAGGTAGTTTTAATTTGTGTTTTCCTAATGTTAAGTGTTTGTTGGCTATCACATTTGTTTCCAACCTTATACAAAGGGGTCAAAGTCTTTTACCCATTTTTTTTTTCAGGGTGACTTGATTAAGTTTTAAGAGATTTTCATATAATCTGGATACAAATCCTGTATGCCAAATGATGTACTTTTCCCTGTCTACTGCTTGATTTTTCTTTTATTCTTGTTCTTTTAAAGCTACATGTTATTTATTATTATCTCTCTCTCTCTCTCTGAGTGTGTGTGTGTGTGTGTGTGTGTCTGAAAGTGTTTTAAGCATAGCGGTACTTCTTTCCATCACTGAGTATCGAATATAAAGCTTTGGGCAGGCCACACAAATATATTGCCTCTGAGATACATCTCCGACACTGTACTGGTAACAGTTGACTTGATTTTTAAAAAAATCTTACATTTTAATATTTTACTCATTTTCTGGTGGGGATGTGCATACCACTGCACGTGTCTGGAGGTCAGAGGACAACGTGCAGGAGTCAGTTCTCTCTTTCTATCATGTGAGTCTTGGGGATCAAACTCAGATCATCAGGTGGTGAACTGAGCCACTTCGCTGGCCCATGTCCCTTTAATCTGATAGTAAACCTTTGCACACAGGTGCACACACTCACACATAGACATCATTTCATTTCTTATCTTTCTCCCTCAACTTTCTGCCTCCTAGGTTCAGTGGTCATCCACAAAATTACCTAGTTTTTCTGCATCGATTTACAACTAAATGTTGGGTAATGTACTTTGTGAAATTCATTTTCCCTGTGTGATTAAAATCAATAACGATGTAATTTATGAAACAATCATATTCAAGTGTCTTTCTGGGCCAGTTATATTCTGTCACTCAGTGTTGGCCATACGTGCTCTTTGAAAGTGCGGGAATGTGCCTGGGCTTTGGTCTGGCCACACACTGACCCTTCCTCCCCGTGCATCCTCTGTTAGCAAGTTAGAAGCCATGACTGCCCCTGGCCTGATGCATGTCACACCACCCCCATCCCGTTATACAGCCTGTTGTGACCCTCTGCTGCACCCTCTCCCTTGCCATTTTCCCCAGTGTCTCCTCTGCCAGTCCCTAGCTGCCAAGAACTCTCTTTGAGCAATCGACCCCATCCTAACCTTAAGATTCTGCCCGGTTGAGTCTGCTCCAGGAATGCATTAGCTCCTCTTTGGAGCTGTGAAGAATCTATATGAGAGAGATTTAAGGTTGGGCTTAGTTTAGCTAACAACTTTAGAGGTTGTGTTCATCATGATGGAGAGAGCGTCGTGGACCAGAACAGTTCTATTCATGACATCCAGGGAGCAGACAGAGGATTCACATCACAATGGACAGGAGCCATAACAGAAAGGACCGAGGCAAGACTTAGCTCTCAGGGCTCCTTGGAGTGACCCACTTCCTCTAAATAGGCCTCTTCTTCCACAGATTCCCCCTTCCAGTAGTCCATCTGTGGTTTTAATTTCATTAGCTCAAAGCCCCTGTGATCTAGTTTCAGCATCTCTGGCCTTGAAACCACAGTCAACAGTAGCATTGCAGGAGGCTTCAAGCCCCTTGGATCTGTGAGCATCTCTCTCCCTTCAAATGTGGGACCACAGACACCTGAACCATCTCTTTAGGTCTCTGAGGCCGTGTGTGAAAACATTGCCTGCAGAGGAGAATGTAAAGCTCTCAAAGGGAGGTCACGGTGTTCCGTCCTAGACTGTAAGATGAGATTTGCTTTGCAGGAAGCACCAAACAGTGAGATAAAGTCACCGAGCCCAGCCCTTTCCTCTGTGCCTCATATGACGTGTAAAAAATGTCCTACCTTCCCCTCTTGAGGCCTTTGGACAACTACCCAAGAAAATCACCCAGACTGTTGGGATATCCTCAAACGCTGTTGGCGGGAATGGAAGTTATGTCAGTGGTGTGGAGGGAGGCCTGGGAAGCTTTAAGATCACAAACATCCGCCCAGCAATTCCTCACCTGAGCCGTCACCCCGAAGACAGGAATGATCCAAGTGAGTCAAAACTTCCAAGATTTGTTTCTTAGTGAGTATGATGGGTGGAAAAGAAACTGAAAAACACTGTTGGGGACCGGGGAGGTTGGTGGCTTAGCAGCTAAGAGCTCTGGGGTTTGGTTCCCAGCATCTCTACTTCAGGCAGCTCACAAACATCTGTTAACTCAGGGTGTCTGATGTCCTCTTCTGGCTGCTGCCTGCATTGTGCCCACACAGTACACATGTGTGCTGGCAAAACACCCACACACGTAAGCTAAAAATAATTAATACACGATTAAAAATGACCGCTTTATAATCTAACATTTAAATTATTTAAAATATGTATTTAATTTAAAATGTAATTTTAAATTAATTAAAAATCTTTAAGAGAGGAAACAAAACCACTTAAGTATTTCTCAGTTTGTAAGTTTTAACTTCCAGTATCCGCAAAATAGATTTAGGTAAGCATGTCGTTGTGTGGGTACATATGTGTGCAGGTGGATGTTCGTGTGCATGGGGAAGTCAGAGGTCGATATCTGGAACCTCTCTAGACTGCTTTCCAGGAAACCTCTTGTTTTCAGCTCCTCAGCCCTGGATTTCGAGTTCAGGCTGCCATATTAGTTCATTTCGGTTTTTGCTTTTGATTTTACTTTTAAATGTGGATTCTGGGGATTGAACTCGGGTCTTGTCTTCATGCGTACACAGCAAACACTTCGCCGAATAGACAACTTTTAACGAGGTATTACTGGCAGTTCATCCCAGCAACAGCCCTATAAAAATAAACTAGGAGACGCAGGAACTCTGGGTGTCAATTAAGAGAGCAAGTCGGGAGCACAGCCTCCTTTATTGAGTGTGACAGCCTCTCAGTGAAAACCCGCGTGGCTGCAGGCTCTGCAGGATCCACATCTGGAAGGAGTGCCGTCCCGGAGAGTGTGCACCTTTGAGGATGTGCTTCTGACAGGATGAACGTGAAGGGTGGGTCAGGATGGGTGCCTGCCTTCCAGGTTATGTCCTCTGCTGACAGAACCTAAACCCTATGCAGGAAGTTGGAGGTTTGGCAGACAGTGATAGGTGCTGGCCTTGCATCTTGGATGAGGCAGCGACATCACACTGAACATCGATGAGGCACGAGAGCCTCAGAAGGACCAAACCATGACGAGAGCCGCAGCCAGTCCTTCTCCACTGCTGACTTGACTGCATTCAGATTTGCCGAGGAGATACACTTCCCCAGAAAGGTCTAACTAAGGGAAGAGCCGCCCTGAGTACGGGAGGCATCACTTCATGGGCTGGGGTTCTGGGCTAACATAACCCGGGACACCGGAGAAAGGCCCCCGAGAGCCTGCGCTCTCCTCTCTTTGCTTCCTGATCCCAGCGTGTAAGCAGCAGCTCCAGGACCCCACTGCTATAGCTGTGGTCCATTCCATGCCATGCCATGCCCTCCTAGCAGGATGGCCCTACATCTTATTTTTGGCACAAGAATCATGAAAAAAATTAATTAACGGAGCAAGATGTCAGGCCAGTTGGATGCTAACCTTGTTTCAACATCATTTATCTTTTAGAGTGGGTCATTAGTATTGAGTCCATTTCACAGATGGAGAAATGGGGGCTGGAACATATAGAGTCCCTTGCCCAAAGCCTTCCAGGCAGCAAAGAGCACCCCCCTCATCCCTACTGTTGAATGTTGCTTCCCTCTGAGAGGGTCTCCCATAACCATCCAGGACTCCTTCCGTCCTTTTCCAGCATCCTGAAATCAGCCAGCCAGGCACAGAGCTATCCTGTAAATCCCTAACATATATTCATACTCTCTTTCTCTCTGTGTCTCTGTCTCTCTCTCTCTGATGTATGTGTGTTGTGGGGGGTAGGGGAGACAGTAGAACAGCATCTTCCAACTGAGACCCCTTTCCAAACAAAACAGAGCTTTTCACTTGGTGCTCAAGCTAAGTAGGTGATTAAATGGGTTTTCTTTTGCCAGTGGTTAATGAGGGTTGAATTAACCTCTGCAGTTATAGTGTGTGCCTCTGATGCTGGGTCCCCGCTTGCGACAGAAAGCCAACAGGGAGTAACAATTGCAACATTATGTAAATGATGGCCAGGAACCCAGTTGCTGCTGGCAACCAGAGAGTTTGAGGAATGGCCTCTGTCTGTCTCTGGCTCCCCTGTCTGAAGCCCTCCAGCACCCTGCCCAGACTCCTACTTTTTTTTCCCCTGTTTGCTCCTCACCATGTTCTAAGGGCAAAATACATCAGCCCCTCCCCCACTTGCAGGCATCCCGTTGGGACTGTGCTTTTAAATAACTGTACTATAGACATTTGTACTGGAGCCTTTGTAGGACCCCCAGCTGCCTCCTTAACAGGGCCTGCCTTCTGGCTTTTTCTGATTACAGTTTATTGTGTTTACCTGGCTTATATACTACCTCTCCCCACCCCCAGAGGGATGGGTTCAGCACATGTAGGCAGATTACAAACAGGCTTCTGCTTCCCGTGGGCTAGAACAGGAGAGGGTCTCCCTCTCCAGGCCCCCTCCCCCAGCCCAGCCTGTCTCCTGGGCAGGGAAGTCACGGTTGAGGGTATACTTTATGATGGTGGCAGGAGCTGTTCAGATCACGGCAGACCAGGGCGCAGAGAGCATGCAATAGGAGCCAGAGGCTGGCCGTCACCTTCAAGGGCCTTCTCCTAGTGACCCACTCCTGCCAGCTGAGCCTCACGTCCTGAGGGTTCCCCTGCCTTCCCCAACAGCACCATCAGCGGAGGGACAGGCATTTAAAGCAATTGTCTGAAGGGGTAAGGGTCATTTCAGACTCAAACCTTACGCTGGTTCCGCAAAGACCCTTCAAAGAACCATGCCTGCCCTATCAGCCTTTGCCTTCCCGGTGCTGGACCACAGTTTTACCATGTACCAGAAAGCACCACCAGTCAACTCCTGGATGCCATTATGTGTGACAAATATATGGATTCCCTTTTATAGATGACTTTTTTTTTTTTTTGAGGGGAAATAGCCTTCTCAAGTGAGCAAGTGGAAAAGGTGGGATTCATACTTAGTGTGAATGCCAACTTGACCAATCTAGAATCACCTGAGAAGAGTTCCACAGGTTAGCCTTGACTGTATGAATGGCTGTGGAAAGAGTGACCCAGTTTGGGTAGCACCGTTCTCTGGGCTTGGATCCTGAACTGTGTAAGAGTGGCCAAGGTGAACTGAGCATTATGCACCCATCTGTTTATTGTTCTTTGCTCTTGATGTGGATACACTGTGTGAGCTGTTTCAGTTCTTCCTGCCTTGGCTTCCCTGTTTCGATGGACTGTCGCCTGAAATTGTGAGCTAACACAAACTCTTCCACAAGTTGCTCTGTGTAGGGGTGTGTCATTGAAGCAAGAGAAGTGAAGCCAAGATAGCCAGCCTTAGCCAACTCCAGAGTCTTTTGAAGGCTGGTGGGGAGTGAAGTGAGAGCAGTGGACAGGATGGCAGTACTCATTATTCCTAGATAGAGCTGTCATAGATATTTCTAGATTCTTCTCTGGGACATTATTGTCATCTCTTTTGTCCAGAGGGTGCACACCATTTCATCAGAAAACTGAAAAATAACTTTGTGAGGCTTTTTCATCGTTTCCTTTAATACGAACAGAAACTAGTACAAAGGCAGATGAGTGGCTGGCATGGCAAAGCATGCAACTGAGGTCCATTTCTTCTCCTAAACAGGTTGGATGTTCTCATTGTCACACTGTTTACACACTGTTGTGTTTCTAGGAAAACCCATCTCCCCAAAGCAGGCCACAGGAAGTGTGAGCCTGATCCCCACTGGATTAGTGCAGACGCTGAAGTGCCCACCAGCCTCTAGTGCTTGGAGCAAAGGTCTGTTTCCAGCAGTGCCCAACATCTGCCAGAGCAGCCAAGACAGCAGGGGGACTTTAAATGTAAAAGAAGCACCAACCTCAGGGACCGAATACCTGATCCACTCAAATGTCATATTATTTCAAAGGACCATCACTTGGGAGGCAGAGGCAGGTAGATTGCTGTGAGTTCAAGGTCAGCCTTGTCTACACAGTGAGTTCTAGGACAGCCCGAGCCACATAGTGGGTCCTTTCTAAACAAGCAAGCAAGCAAACTAACTAACAAGTAAGGATGCAAACAAACATTCAAGGGTGAACAGCCAGGTGAGCTCCAAATGAATTCTTATCAGCACACAGTTAGGGGACACAGAAGAGTCACACATTTAACCATCCCAGAAGCCACCCTGGTACTTCTCAGAGGAACTGGCTGTTGGTGGTTGACTGGGCCCTGGCATTTCCCACTGAAACTCTGGACAGTGAAAGCATAGAGGAAGGGGGGTACTCCCAATTCTTGCTATCTGAACATCTACCCTGGGTCCTTTGATTTTACCTCCCAGCTTTGTCTTGTCAGTGGTCATAAGGTTTCCCAGACTGCCCTGTCTTGCGACGTCTAGGTCCTACCTTTGCTCGGGTTTCATGGTTGGAAGGTTGTCATGCTTCTAGACATCTGCTTGGCCCTGAGAGTGGAGAGCGTGCACCTGCACTCTGGCTTCTTTCGGTGCCTGTGCTCTTCAGGCAAGGTCGCTGTAACTAAGCAACACAGAAAGGTGCTTGCCCTCTCCTCTGGAGGGTGGAAGTCAGAGACCAGGATGTGAGCTGGGCTTGGTTCTCTCCTAAGGGCACTAGTCAGATTGGGCCAGTATCCACCCCAAAGCCTCTGCTTAAAATCGGTTGCTGTCCTAACCGTACATCTCTGCACATTCAGGGGCTTAAAGAACACAGTTCTCTGCAGGTAGGTAAGTTACATGTCTCCACGTTGATCTCCGCCCACTGCAAAAAGAAGCTTCTCTGATGAACGTGGAGAGACGTTAATCTATGGGAACAAGGAAAATCATTAGAAGTCAATTTAATCCTATGCCAGTTTAGCAGAATAATAGAAGAAGATTCTCCTCTCTAACCAGGGGGCCTTGTCACTGATAACGTGACAACCATCGATTCTGCTTGTGGAGTGGGCCTCGAGTTAGTCAGACAGTGGTTAGTTATTTGTAGACCATCCATGTCACTATTGCAGCAATGGGCATGTCTTGTCAGGCTGGTTGTCCTTGCATCTCACGGGTTTCAGCGAGAGAGAAGGGAGGGAGGAACTGGAGGGTGATAGGGCATGGACTTGACCAGAACACATACACTCGTATGCATACACAAAATGCTCAAAGAATTAAAGAAGAATACAAATTGCTATCTTAGTGTTCTGCCAGTTCAAATCTGCCACCGTGTTTCTGTGTTTTCTGTGGGATCAAGGTGCCCACAGTTTCTCCCTATTTGTTCTGGATCCTCAGCTTCACTGTTTGTAGCTTTAAGGAAAACATCTCCCACCATCAAGACCTAAGAGGCCAGTGAGTCCTTCCCATAGTAAGCCTCTCTGTTCCAGCTCCCTTACCCATATTTAAGTGTCTTACAATTCCCGTTGGCCTCACTAAAGGAAAACGTCAGTACAGTCTCCTATCTTACAGTAATGGAGTTAGCCACACCACAGAACATACCACAGTCTGGGGATTACAACGTAGATATTTCTGGGGGCCCCAATTCCGCTGACCACACCCTGCATAATCTATGTATCAACTCATATCAGCTTTGTGCCGGATCTCTGCATCCAACTATTTTCTGTCTGTTGCTACAACAAAATCCATGACGCTAGGTTCAGTATAAAGAGGAGATTTCCAAAGGTCCAAAGGCATGCCATGGCATCGATCGGCCTGGGTGAAGGCTTCATAGGCGACACTATTACGTGGTTGGGAAATGATAAAGAGAGCAGGGTGGGAGGGGCCAGCCTTGTTTACACATAGCCTGCTCTGATGGGAGCTAACTAATTCCTGCCAAGTTGCTGTTGTTTTAACTCAGGGTCTCATATGGGCCGGCCACAAACTCAATATATATCTGTGAATGATCTTGAACTCCTGATTCCTCTGCTTCCATCTCTCAAGTACTGGGATGACAGACATGTGCTGCCACATGGATCAAACCCAGGTTTTCCTCCATGCTAGACAAACTCTCTGTGACTGACTTATGCTCTTAGGCTGAGTCCTTGAGATCAGCACTGTCCTTTCATGAGTTACAGTGGACATGATCTGGCCACTTCTCAGCACATCCCACCCCTTACAATAAACTGAAGACCAAGCTTCAACGTGAGTTTAGATGTGGGGCTAGCCACGGCATTCCTCATGGGTTGGGAACTCCTCTCTGCTTTCCAGGCAAACACACATTGTTCATGCAGGTTTTGAAAGCTGCCTGTTGGGTTTGTAGAGTGTATTTGTCTGTTTTTGTTATTGTGTCAAGTTCCCAGAGACAATTAATTTCAATAAAGAAAAAACATTGGTTTTTGGATCATGGCTGCAGATGCTTCTGGCAATGGTAGGTTGGCACCATTGGTGTCCTTCTGTGGCAGCCCAGTGCATCATGGCATGAGAATGGCGGGGGCCGTCTCCTGGCAGCTAGGAACTGAAAAGAGAGAAAATCTGGAGGGTCCTGACAGCAGTGGTCTAACTTCCTCCCACTTGGAGCCTGACTGGGAATTGTGGTAGGAACAGGGGAGTTGGTGGTAATACTACCTTTCTAATTACACTGCCTCTCAAGAGCGACACAGTGTGGTGACCAAGCCTGCAATACTTGCGATTTTAGGAAATATTTAGTATCCAAACCACAAGGTTTGTAGGAGAGAAGACAGACTTGTGGGTGTGACATTGTGAGCTCTTTTTGCTGAGGGAATGTGGGTCACCCTTGTCTACACCCAGATGGGTAGGCCTCACTGGAGCAGGTGGGGAAGAGGGTGTCCTGGACCCCCACTGCAGGGCTGCTGTGGATGAAGCTCCCTTGGGCCATGCGGCCTCCATCCTTTCTCTCTAGCAGCTTGCAGTCTCCTTACACTAGACAGATCTGCCCTAGGCTCTCTCTGCAGCCCTTTTCTGTTTAGGGTTTTGCTATCTAGGAGGGCACAGAGTGAGCAGGAGACGTCCCTGCCTCTGCTACCAGTCACAGACTGTCCTGTCTGCACCTCCCAAGTACTGGGATTACAGGCTTGGTCTGATGGGCACAGCTTCTAGGAACATTTTGTGTTCTAGAAACACATACTGTAGCAAGCAGCTTTCCTGTTGATGATCTGGCTTAGACTTGCTCTTGCCACTTAAAACAGAGATGGGAGCCGAAACAAAGGAGGAGAAACCTCCAGGTCAGAGACCACGAGAGACACACATGCCTGCGACATGGGCTATCTTGTGGACGGCTCCCACCACAAGCCTGACTGACATTCCTTCTCCTCCATGGACTTTCACGGGAGGCTTAAAGAAAAATCTGTGTGTCAACACTCTGATTATTCTGTTGAGAGGATGCACTAGGGGATTGGCTTCTTTGCCACTTTCCCAAGCAGGTAATTGATTTCCCTCACACAAAAGCACCAGTCTTCCATTCGTTTTTCCGTTGGAGCAGTATCGAGTTCTTCCAGGGGGCTTGGAGGGTCTTAAAATCCCTTTGGATATCTAAGTGAGGGAAATTTAGGTGTTTCTCCATTTAGGGCCAACCCCTCCAGTTTCATTCATGGCGGGATAAAGAATTTCATGTCCAATGTTCTCCCCCTAATTGCCCAATTATCTATTGTCTTTCTCTGTAAAAGATTATATGGCTAATTCATCGTGCCAAAAACAATTTCAAGGATTTTATACCAACAGATTGCTGTAAGGGGAGGAGCAGAGGGGAGGAAAGTGATCATTTATGAGGTTAGAAACATCCCTTTAGAGGCTGGGAGTTTGTCTTAGTACAGTGCTTGTTTAGCATGTATGAAGCCCTGGGTCCCACCCTTAGCATCTCATAAAACAGGGCATGAAAGCACATGCCTGTAAGCCCAGCACCAGGGAGGAGGAGGCAGGAAGGAGAGATGTTCAAGGTCGCTCTCAGTTACACAGTGAGCTGAAGGCCAGCCTAGGCTATATGAGACCCTGTATCACAGAAACTAAAATTTCTCCCATTACCTCAGTGGCCCTGATAGCAATTGCTTATCAGCTTCTTTGTGGAGAGTAGGTACCACTGAGGTTTCATGACATCCCAAAGAGGACCCTTTCAATAAAGAAAGCATTAGCAACACATCTGGAGTACCTGCTTATTTAGCAGTTAACTGGAGTTGATGGACCATCATTGCGATTCTTACGGGACCTTGGCACAGAAGCCTAGATCCTCATCTTCTTTGGAAGAGGCCAGGAACTGGTGGGGATCATAGATGAAAATGGAAACCCAAATAGAAATGTGCTTCCTTGGTTGCTTTTGGGCAGGGGTTCCCAGATGAATTTTTTAAAAAAATCAAATCCCCCTAGGTTCAGGGGATAGCATGCAGCCTAGGTATGGGCACAGAGTCATGGGGCTCTTGGGGCAAGGTGAGGCTAGGTAAGGCCAGGCTAAGAGATGCACCATCACGCCTGGCTTATCTTTGTGAGTTCTGGGGATGGTTCAAGTCTTTGTGCCCTTACAGCTGGCGCTTTACTGACTGAGCCACCTTCCTTGCTCCTGGCTCTTTTACAATTCACTTTTGACTGACCAAGCTCCTTTTCTCAGAGCAGGGAATTATGCACCGACATCAGAGTTGTGTCCTTCTCCCTTGCCAGTCAGTCCCTCCCACAAAGCAGGCTTATCACAGAAACTGAGCTCCAGCCAGCTCTTGCAAACAAAATAGCAACGTGTGTCACTGGAGACAGAGGGACAGCACAGCCAGAGTTCAAACCTCACCATCCTCCACAGATAACTGAGACCATCCTTCTATCAACTCCCTACCAGTGCCCACAAGATACCTAAAAGGACTCAATGACTGATGTTCATGACACTGGGAAAATAAAAGATGAATAGTTATAGGAATGTGGGCAAAGGAAACCAATTTGGATAAATAGGAGGAATGTATTCAAGAAGCATGTCAGTCTTTTGAGTAGACTGACCCATGTGAGCCTCCATCACAAGGTATCCCTAAGCTGTGGGTGTTAAATTTTAAGATAATGGGATTTTACTGGAGGACATAACAATGGGAATGTCAGCAACCCCTGCTTCCAGGTGAATTCATGTACGCAGAAAAAAAATCAATTCCACTAGCATTTTGATAATACATTCTCCTTCCTTTCTCCCTCCCTCCCCCCTCTCCCCTATTCCCCTCTCTCCCTCCCTCCCTTCTTCCCTCCCTCCCTCCCTCCCTCCCTCCTTCCTTCCTTCCTTCCTTCCTTCCTTCCTTCCTTCCTTCCTTCCTCCCTTCCTTCCTTCCTTCCTTCCTCCTGCATTAGTTACTTTTCTCATTGCTGTAAGCAAACACCTGACAAAAGCAACTGAAAGGAGGGGTTTATTTTGGCTCACAGTTTGAGAGATACAGTTCATCATGGCAGGAAGGCATGGCAGCAGGGGTCTGAAACATGGTTCAGGAGATGGCATTCTGCATCCACTTATTCTCTCCTTTTCATTCAGTTCGGGTTCCCAGCCCATGGGATGCTGCTGCCCACACTTAGGGTTGGCCAGCCTACTTCAGTGAAAACTCTCTGGAGACTCCCTCACATCTACAACCAGAGGATTGTTCCCAAAGTGACTCTAAATCTAGTTGAATTGAGAGTGAAGGTACCTGCCATCCTCTTTCCTTCCATTCTGCACTTGTAATTAGATCCCAGACGTCTGCTCTCTGAAATCACATTGCTGGGCTGCCTTGTCATTGTTAGGGTTTTTTTTTTTTTTTCCTCTCTGGGTTCATTTGAGAACTTGAATCTTAGAGCCTTCTGGGGTCCTTGACCTCCCTGCCTCTCACTGGCTTTCCATTCTGCCCCTGGTTCTGGCATGGAGACATCTCAGTCTGGACTGTACCATAGCTATGCTTTACTCCTCATCAGCCCTGGCTTTTCTCTGCCTACTTTGCTTTTCTCCCACCAAGGTGTGTCTTCACTGCAGAAGAATGAATTAAAGTGGCTCCTTCCCCGCCCCCAAGAACCTGCATTTGTGGTGAATGGCTGAGATGAACACATCTCTGGACCAGAGAGTCTCAAGGAGGAACAGCATATGGAGTGTGGTTCCATGCCCCAGAGCTGCTGTTCTATGATGGGTTCCTACCCAAGGCCATCTGGCTGATTTTTCAGGTCACTGGAGAGTGCAAGATAGAAGGCTGTGTCTACCAGGCTGTCTGGGAGATGCTCTGAGCCAGTACGGTTGAGGCCTTTGCTAGAGTGGCTTGTGCAATGTAAACTCGTTAGCTTGTGTGCTGGGCTGGGAGCCCCGATCAAATGTGCTCACTGGCGACTTCTCCAAGGCAGAAAAGGGAAGACAGTAATTACTTGACAGGGCAAACAGCCTGTTCCCACAGCCAAGAAGCCAGTGTGGCAGACATGTTCCATGCTCCTGGAAAAGAATCTCTTCCGACTGTGTCTTAGTTTGCTTCTGTCTATAAAGAGGGGGTACACTGGATAGTTTTTTGTTGTTGTTGTTGTTAACTTGACACAAGCTACAGTCATCTGGAAAGAGGGGCCCTCAACTGAGGAAATAACCTCCATCAGGTTACTGTAGACGGCTCTATGGGGGTATTTTTGAAGTTTCTACTTCCAGGTTTCTGCCTTGACTTCCTGTCACAATGGACTACAAACTGTAAGCTAAAACAAACCGTTTCCTCCCTGGGTTATTTACTTGTTTGTTTGTTTGCTTGTTTGTTAGTCATGGTGTTTGTCACAGCAAAAAGCAAACAGAATCAAGGAAACTGGACAAGGCTTCTGCAAACTTTTCTCTGCTAAACTTAGGGGTCTATGTACATTTCAGCACCTTGTGTTCAATGTCCACATTGCAGGCAGAATACGTATAATATTCTTTCCAGGACATCTGGTTGACCAAGGCGCTTACCTGCTTAAAACACACCTGTGGACTGTAGCTTTTCTGGTTAGACGTCTGTGGCCCTCAACACCTGTATGCATGGCTTTACCTCCTGCTGGTCCTCCTATCAGCCTGAACTTCGGGCTATGTTGGAGCATGTGACACTCATCGTGTTCCTTGGATCCCTGGGAATGCTGTCTTGGAAGTGATATAGGCATCTCATTGCCTTTACGTTTGTGTGTTGTTCTCTAAGAAAGGAATCTACACATTTGCTAATGGTTTTTTCTGAGTTCACCTTTTGTCTACATCATGTCCCACTGCTGTGATAAAACACCCCAACAAAAGCAACCAAAAGAAGAAAATCTTCATCTGGGCTCACAGTTCAAGGATGCAGCCCATGGCAGGGAAGTTAAAGCAGCAGGAGTGTGAGGTGGTTGGTTACATACTGACCACAGTCAGGAAGCAGAAAGGGATGAATGCTGGTGCTCATTGTTCTGCCGTAGTTTTCTGTAGTCTAGGACCCAAGGCCAGGAAATGATGCCCACCTTCCTTTAAGACAGTCTTCCCACCTCCATTAATCTAATGGAGACAATCCCTCAAAACACACCCAGAGGTTAACCTAATTCAGATAATCCCTCACAGGTGAGCCTGGAGGCTTGCCTGCTAGGCAGTTCCAGAGCCCGTCAAGCTGACAGCATACACTGTCAGTCACAGGTAGGCTCAGGAGGAACACAAGGTGTTCTGGAGCCTTCCCATTTTTACACAGAGAAATGAGACCATCAGGGGAGACCCCATAAATCTCCTAGACAAGACGGACCATATGATCAAGGCTAGCTATTGGAGTGGCTGACTGCCTTTGTTTGCCCTCCAGCTGTAATTCCCTGGCTAAAGAAGGGAGGAGGGCAGAACCTTCAGACCAACCCATTATCTCCGCAGATTGTTGGATTTCTGAGTAAGGTGGAGTTTAAAGATTCAATACCTGGTTTTTAATTTGTGTCAGGTGGTTCAGACCCAGCTATAAAACTTCTTCAAATTTCTTCCTTGTCGTTTCCACTGGATTTACCCTTTGAAACTTAGCTTCACCATCACTGTTACCTGAGAAGTCTTCTAACCTCTTCCATCTGGGAGAGGCTGCTATGGCTGGCCACCCAGTCTAGTCTAACCCTAAATGGGGTTAGAGCTTCAGTTTCAAGGAGAGACCCTGCCTCAAGGAACTGAGGTGGGGTTTGATAGAGGAGGGCACCAGCATCCTCCTCTGCTTTCTTAGACACAAATACTACACAGAACAAATTAGGGAAGGCATGTCTCTTCTGTTGAATTACAAGATCTTGAAGGATGGGCTGCACCCTTCCCACCTGTCCTGTGAGCTCCAGCACAGTGTCTGGCATGGGCAGACATGCATGGAGTATTTGTCACTGGAATCGTTTTTAAGATGCTCTGCTGCTTCCTGGACAACACTGCCTACATCTCTCCCAGGAGACAAGTGGGGATCATACTTCAGATGCTGTGGTAAGTGGACTCAGGCTGTTCCCAAAAGATGGTCACCCCATTTTCCAAGATGCCCTGCTATCTCCCAGGAGCTAGGATTGAACTCCGTTTGTGCCGTGTCATCTCACACATCCCCAGAAGTGACCTGCTATCTTTAAAATGTGCTGGAAGCTACACAGACCTTTCCATTTGTTTCATCTGAGAAACACAGCCAACCAAGCACATACATCTCATTTTAGATGGATCCTGGCAAGCTGACTTCCTGTTCCCATTCAGTCAATCATCCCCCGTCTTTGGCAGGAAGGAGAGCATGCAGTTTCACACGTGCCAACTTCAACATATTTCTAATTCCATCATGGCTGGGTGTGTGTCGTTTCTGCTGTAGGATTTTAAGATGCTTTTTTTTTTTCTTTTTTTTTTTTAATGCACGTGAGAATATTTCACAGCCAGGACTAGTAACTCACAGGCCAGGTGGTGACAGAAATAAGGCCAGAGCTCTGTGTGGTAGTAGGAAAGAGACCACACTACCAGGAAGTATTGCCATGGCTCAAAGCACTGCAGATCTGGGTACCAAGTTGCTGAGTAGTTCCTTAAGGGTAAAATGGGCTGAGTAGCCCACAGTGATATTGAGAGAAAAGACTAGGTGTTCCGAAATGTATTCAGGGGACCAAGAGAGCGTGGGAATGGCTGAGCTGATGGCTTTTGGTATTGATAAGGGTCTGTTCAGTCATTTCAAAGCCACAAGGTTGGTATGACAGCCAGTTCTCTTTGTTACATTCCAATGACCACTGGCAAGTACCTATCCTAGTCCTGAGGACTTTGATGTGTAGCCAAACCGTGTCCATGAGCACACATGTGCTTGGCTCCTTTAGTTCCTCAGTAATTTTGAGGTCTCTGTAGATGGCTCCCTGGCCTCATAACTTAACTCTACCCCTTGTCATTCATCCTTTGCTGAAATCAATTAACATCCTTCCAGAGAAGCCGAGAGGGATTCTGACCTTTGGTTTATTTCTCCAAGATCTTATTTTTATTTTATTTTTTTCCAATTTCTTCTTAGAACAGACTGAGAGCTTGCTTTTCTGCCTGTGTAGTCCAGCAGGAGGCAGGTAGTAATTGCTTTAATTCGTAGCTGTGACTGGAAGGCAGAGGACAAAGATTAAACTCTGCAGTGCTGGCTTCCCCTTCAGGACTCTCTTCTTGAGATGCTGCTCCTTATAAAAAAAGGATTCATGGGCAGAGTGGTCTGTGTGTTACAATTGTATTTAAGAGTCGCTTTATTATTTATGAGACTGGTAGCCTTAGAAAGCTGTTACAAAAAGCATCCCTCTCTCCCTCCTTTTAACCTATGTTAATTTCCCTCTTTTGTTCCTCACAGTGCAATTTGGCCCCCTTCTGTTCTGTCCTCAGCCTGCACTTGGTATTTCCCTACATATACCAGACTAGTGCAGTGATGCTCTATCACCATTAACAAGGGCTCGGTGGGCAGGATCCGAGCAAATCTTATTCACTGCATCTGTGGTGCTGTAAATCCACTAGTTTTGAAGGTGGCATTCATCAGCAGGGTGGCTTTGGAGCATCTCCTTGGCCCCTAGTTCCATCCTGCAGCTAGATGTTTCCTGTGAATTTCAGTCTTCCAGAGCTCAGGCACGGGTTCCAGCCAGGTATTGTTTAACCCATCTCTGAGCCGTGGAGATGGCTCAGCCGGTAAAGTGTGTGCCGTGCGAGCAGCAGGACCAGAGTTTAGATCCCCGGCACACATGTAAGAAGATGCTGCCAACCTGTAATTCCAGCCCTGGGGATGCTAGAGACGGGAGGGCTTGGGGTTTGCTGGCCAGCCAGTCACAGTGAACAGGCAAGCTCCAGGTTCAGTGAGAGACTCCCCTTCAAACAATAAGGCAGAGAGGCAACTGAGGAAAACACAGTGCCAGCATCTGGCTTTCACACATGTGTGTACACACGTGTACCTAGGTATGTGTGTGCATACTCAAATAAACAGGTACGTACACACAGACAGACACAAACACATGCAGAATGTGTATGTGCGTGCGCACACACACACACACACACATACGCACACACACACACACACACACGGGGTGTACTTCAACCCTAGGAACTCTCTTTGGCGATGTACAGGCCATGGTGGAGTTATCAGCCCTACATCCATGTCATATGCATTTATATCTAACTCTCTAAGGATTTAGGCTTGAGTTGTATAACACATACACATACACACTCACATGCATACACACATACATACACATAAATACACACATACAGACATACACAAGACACAAATACACACATACACACATACAAACAAACACAAATACACAACACACACACATATACATGTATACATACACACATATACATAAACACAAGCGCACACCTATATACAGACAAACTCACACACATACACGAGCATACACACACATGCAAACACGTGGCTGGTGTACTGCATGGAAACGCCACTCCTCTGCTGCTCCTGGGGAACTTGGGGTTCACAGCTCTGGCTGAGTCGGCTCTGTGGGTCCTTTGGATGTGGCTGGCCAGTCTGAGGCAGGGGCTCTGTTTCTCTTAGGGGGTTGCTTCTCTGCGTGGCTTAGAATGAGATAAGCTGTTTTTCACACCTCAAGAGTTTTCTCTCCTTGTCTGAGATGGTCCCTGACCACACGTGACAACTGAACTCTTGACATGTTGGCAGTTCAAACTCTGCTTTAAGTCTCAAATATAGGAGGGGAAAAGGAAATAAACGGCTTCGGTCTCACTTTCTATTGGCTATGGATTGAGATGATCTCATTAATTTTTGATGTGTTGGATTAAATAAAAATATACTAGAAAATTAACTTCAATTTAAATGAAGCAAGCACAGGCTGACCTCAGACTCACCATTTTAGTCAAGGATGACCCTTTTGTCTCCACTTCCTGAATGTTCCAGTTACATGGATGGGCCATCGTACTGTTTTTTTATGCAGTGTTGGGATGCAAACTTTGTAGGCCTGGCAAACATTTTACCACCTAAGCTGTGTCCCTATCCCTTGAAACCTGTTAAATGAGGGTTCTAGGAACTTTTAGGCTGTGTGTCTTGATATTTCTGAAGACAGTATCACTCCTAGTCACACACTGAAGGACACCGGCTGATGGGCCTGGGCACTCCCTGGCTTCAGTTTACTGAGGGAGGAAAAGGGTACATGCATTAGTCACTATGTACCTGACAGACATCTACTGAGGACTTCCTGTGTGTTTCAGGCTTGGGAGAAAGGGCTGGATGCCCAGCCAAGGGGCACACTTGAACTTTACTCCAGCCTGGGTCTCACCCAGAGCTGAGGAGCCACAGCAAGAGCCTGGGAAAAGAAGGGGTTCCTTCTTCCTTCACGTGAGTGAGCATCTGTCCCTCCCATAGCTGTAGCCTGTAGGAACATCTTGTGCCTCTGGGGACCATCAGAGCCCTGCCTCTGCCCTCAGAACAGGCAGATCTGGACAATTCTGGACCCCAGTACTCAGTTTCCTGGCTCCCTGCCTATATAATAAGCTCTGACAGGGTGCTTCCAAGCTTGACATCCTCCAGGATCAGAGCCTACCTGGACAACTGACCAGGTCATTTTACTGCCAAGCTCGGTCTCCAGGCATGCCAAGGTGACATGTTTTCTTCTCCCTCCTCTTGTCAGGAACAACCTTAACTATGTACCACCTTCTCCATTCCCTCACTAGAAGATAAATTCCTAAGAGTGTGTGTTGATGTTCTCGCCTCGGTTTTCTTTCTTAGTTGTTATGAAAAGCTTCCATGAGAGAGAGAGTTTAGCTGGCTCACAGTTTCAGGTCACACACCATCACTGTGGGGGAAGTCAAGGCAGGAACCTGAAGCAGTGGTTCACACTATGTCTACAGTCCAGAGCAGAGAGCAACGGATGCACGTGTTCTTGCTGATGCTTAGTGCTCCCTCATACAGGCCGAGAGCCTCTGCCTAGGGAATGGTGCCATCCACAGTGGGTGGGTCTTCCTACCTCACTGAGCGTAATCAAAGTTATCTCCAACAGACAGGGCTGCAGACCAGCCTGATCCTGGAATTTCTCAATGACACTCCCTTCCAGGTGGTTCTAGATTGTGTCAAATTAACAACCCAAGCTGCCACGTGTCTATAGAATCAGGGCCAGTGGCAGCCACAGCAGAGGGCCTGTGACTGCATTCCCTGTCTCTCACTCACCTTTAGTTACTACTGTTTGTCAGCCATGTCAATTCTAGCATGTGGTACCTGGCTTTTAGGAGTGAAGATTGGCTGAGAGGCTAGTGGCTCTAATTCTGCTAATCATGGATGCAGTGCTGAAAGCTGAGGCCGGGTACTTGGTGGTACCTACCTGGTTCCACTGAATCCTTAAAAGGCTGTGTGTGTGTGTGTGTGTGTGTGTGTGTGTGTGTGTGTGTGTTTTGTCTCCCTCCCCCATTCTCAGACCACATCCTGGAATACAGGGGGTGCTGGGACAAAAGCCACCCTAGGAAGGCATAGTCTTCCACTCAGCAGCTCCCCAGCTCTGATGGCTGAAAACTGTGTGCAGGTGTCTAACATAACACACCATTTCCCCTTCCAGAAGTCACTTCCTAGAGAGAGTTTCCTTTTGAACCACATCCCAGGATCTTTAAATCCATCTTGGCTTCTACTCCCTTGCTACAACCCATTCCTGGACAATTACCTGCCCCTTCCCCCAAGGTTGGGTACCTTTTGTTTCTTGGTGGCTACTGCCATCATGACAGATGACATTCCAGGTTCTCCAGTGGTCAGTTGGGTATTTTGACTCATTTGTGACAAGTCGAAGCAGAGTCCCCCCGATCCCTGTATGCTGAGGAGAAGCCAGGCAGCAATTCCTGTTCTATCCACACAGCATTTATGATCTCTCAGGTCCACCTCCTGGCTCTTTCCTGGATGCTGAAGGTGGGGGTGTGGCTTATCAGATAGAAGACTAGTTGCCGGAGATATTCATGAATCCTGACAGGAGGCCGCAGGTCTACAGACAAAGTCACTTCCTGTACAGCTTAGGGCCCTAAGCGCAAGTCTCATGAGCCACTAAGGGAGCAATATCACCCTTCTAGCTATGAATCCGAGAGGCACACACTTGTAAACCCTGCTCTGCAGGCTGATGCTCAGATACCCACAGCAACTCCATCTCTGGAGACTACTCACTGAGGATGTAGCAAGATGCACTTTGCGATGGTGCCGGGATTTTAAAACACCTTATTGACTTTAATTGTCTTTTTTTTTTTCTTTCAATAACTTGTGTAAGCAATGAAGGGACTTATGGTGGATTGAGGCAGACAATGAGCTCAGCTTAAATGAAATCACCATCTTCTTTGATCTGAGGGTTATAAGCAGATCTCTAGTGACTGTCCTTGGGGAGCGGAGGTGGCTGTCTTCAGGAAGGGGCTGAGCTCCTCCTCCAGGATGGTGCCATGATCTGTTCTTGCCCTCGGCTGCTTGTCTCTCTGTCCTCAAGTCTCTGTTGTCATCTTTTCTCTTCCTTCCTTCCTTTCTTTTTCTTTTTTGTTTTTTGAGACAGGGTTTTTCTGTGTAGCCCTGGCTGTCCTGGAGCTCACTCTGTAGACCAGGCTGGTTTCAAACTCACAGAGATCCACCTGCCTCTGCCTTCCAAGTGCTGGGACTTAAAGATGTATGCCACCACTGCCTGGTTTCTTTCATCTCTTAAATACTTTATTTACTGTGTGTGTGTGTGTGTGTGTGTATGTGTGTATGTGTGTATGTGTGTATGTAGAGGTCAGAGGACAGTTTGTATGAGTTGGTCTCTCCTTCCACATGTGGATCCTGGGGACAAAACTCAGATTGCCAGGCTTGGTGGCAAGTGCCTTTACCTGCTAAGCCATCTCACCCACTCCCTCCCTCCCTCCCCCCTCTCTGCACGTACACACACCATGTGTATACCATGTATATTCAAGGGACAGCAAAGGGCATTAGGTCCCCTTTGAGCAGCCTGATGTGAGATGGGAACCAAACTTGGATTCCCAGAAAGAGTAGCAAGTGCCCTTAACCACTGAGCCATCTCTTCTGGCCTACACCGTTCTCCCTGATCTGCTTTTTCTTTGGACACCAAGCCATGGGATCACTGCTTGTGGGTGGCTGAGGCT
This sequence comes from Psammomys obesus, assembly GCF_907164565.1. Classification (NCBI taxonomy): domain Eukaryota; kingdom Metazoa; phylum Chordata; class Mammalia; order Rodentia; family Muridae; genus Psammomys; species Psammomys obesus. Next base: position 20,338,933 of record NW_026591598.1, on the reverse strand, counting down.
TCCAGCAGCACAACTCAGCTGTTACCCCTGCAACACCCGGTGACACCCCTGGTGACACACAGCTGAAGGGTATCAGGAGGTAGAGCCCTTTGGGTTTTGTCTGAATGCTGAGAGGCTTATCTGAGGCATTGTAGAAATGGCTCAGCTAGACCTCTGATGCCTGAGGCTGATGGCAGAGTCTGTTCTCTTACGCTCTCTATGCGTAGAAGAGCCCTGTTAGTTAAACAGATTACCCATGTTATAGGTTAGGAAGCTGATATCCAGAGAGGTTGATTCACATTCCCTGAATTGCACAGCTAAGCAACGCAAGACTAGGATGAAGACCAGGGGCACCCGGATGCAGCTGAAAGAGAGGAATCATTCTGCTGACAATTTCTGCCTAATTCGTTGTGCAACTTGAGGCACCCCAGTTTTGTTCTGTCCCCCAAAGCTTGTCATCCTTTCCCTCCTCTCCCTGCAGCTGCATTTTCTGATCTGCTATTGTGGGCAGATCTGTCAGAGGGGGCTGGCCCTTCCTAATGGCAATGCTGGGCATGTTTTCTCCAGAGCTGTGACCTTGTATAACACTGCCCTTTCTTGACCTTGGTGTCCTGTCTGGTTCCACATGGACTACAGGGGAATTTTAATAGAATTGCTAATGAATGGTCTTTCGGGGTAGAGAGTTCAGTAACAATAGAACAAAGATGGCAGTGGGATATCTGTTGGCAAGAGAGCTTGGACATCTGGATTTAAGGGCCGTTTTTTCCAGTGTCTGGAAGGAGACCATGAAGTGTTGAGTATAGCCAGAGGGGGGCGCTCTTCCCTTGCCATTCAGCCAGTCCTCGGTGTGGTGCCTACCCTGGCACAGGGAGCACAAAGGGCTTCTCCCTCTTTGAACCTCACTGTCCCCGCCTGGGCTGGCCGTGCACACCCCAGTCCTGACCCTGGAAAGATCTGGCACCAGGTCCCTTGAAGACTGCAGCACGGGACATCATACAGGATGATGGAATTTACCCTGTCTTGGCTGCTGGCAGGCAAGGTCAGCTAGGATGCTCAGCTCGCTTCTGCAGGGCTTGGCTCCTCCCTGTGGTTGCCTTTTATCCTTCAGGAGAAGGTCATGGCATAGGGGGGTGCTCGCATTGAGCAGCGGAGGAGTTAGGCATCTGAAGCCATTCCCTCCCCTCTTGCTCAACACTCTCTGGAACCCCTCATCCCGCTTGTCCAGATGATCTAGCTGTATCCACTGCCCAGCTCCTGATATCACTGTCTTGTGTCTCCTGAGACCTCCCCGCCCCTCCCCTCTCCTTCCTCCACCCCCCAGGAACTGCATTCTCTGCTCTACCACCCGTGGCAGGAATGGGTCCTCAGGGCTCTTTCCAGACCTTAGGCTGCAAAATGGATTAGTGAGAACTTACCGAGTACTGCTTCCTCAAAGTGATGACTGTTGGGCTGGACCCAGAATCAGCATCTTTTCTGAGCTAACATTTATCAAGAGTTTACTACACACTGGAAAATGTCAGGTACTTTATATTTTCACTCTCAAAAGCTACAGGGAAACATACTCCAGGCTTTTTTCAATTTTATATCCCTTCCCTGTTCCTTTGTAGATGACCGTGTACCAGAGAGGCAGAAAGCTTCTTTGGCCCCGAGCCTTGAATCCAGGTGGGTCGCTTATAAATTCTCCCCTTCTCATCCTCCTGGATTTCTCTATGATGGCTCTGCTCTGGTGTCATACCAAAATATACAGGCAGGGCAGCTTAGATCATAGACACTTATTTCTCATAGTATTGGAGGCTGGGAGCCCAAGGTCAAGGCATTGGCAGGTTCAGCCAATGGTGGTGATTCGTAGATTTGCCTTTTTAGTGCATGGGATGGCTAACCTTGACTATCAGCCTGGCCAGACTTAGAATCACCATCACCATGGGAATAAACTTTTGGTGTGCCGCTGAGATCATTCCCAGAGGGGCTTAGTTGAGGGAGGAAAGAGGGTGGGTGGATGTGGGTGGCCCTATCCCATGAAATGCAAGGGAGAAAGTGAGCAAGCACCAACAGTCATTTCTCCCTGCTTCCTGACTGTGAATGCAATCCGACCAGCAGCCTTGTGCTTCCCTAGGATGGACTGTACCCTCAAACTGTGAGGCCCAAATGAACGTTAAGTGGCCTCTTACCAGGTATTTGGTCATCCCTCAGTGCCACCTACCCTGTTTTACAAGATGAATTTGTTAGCTTTTGGGACAGGGTCTCCTGTTTTCCAGGCTGGCTGCCAACTTTCTGGACGTAGCTGAAGTTTACTTTGATACCCTGATCCTCCCGCTCCCAACTCTTTCAAATGCTGGGCTCACACTGAGGTGCACTGAGCTTATGCAGTGCCGGGAATGGAATCCAGGGCTTCTTTCCTGCTGGGCGAGCCTTGTACCAACTGAGTCATGTCTCCTCTGCTTGCTTAAGTGTCTCTCATGGCTTGAAGCTCTCTGATTAGGACAGGCTAGCTGGCCACGAAGCCCCACAGATTCCCCCTGTGCCCACCTCCCCGCCCTGGGATTATGAGCACATGACACCACCTGGGCTTTTTTATGTGGCTCGTGGGGCTCCAGCTCACACCCTCATGGCACACGCTTCAGCAACAGAGCCATCTCCCCAGCCTCCTCCCACCACAGAGGTCTTTCTCAAACAGAATGCTGTGGCTCTCCCTTCCACGGGAGATCTCTCCTCAGTCTTCCTCTGTTCTTCTCATCCTCAGCATCCTGGAGTCCCAGGTTGCTGGCTCCTTCAAGTTTGTTCCCTCCCTTCTTCTCTCTCTCTCTCTCTCTCTCTCTCTCTCTGATCATGCTTGGTGGAGAACAAAGTTGGGTTCACATAAAATTAAAAATTATGAAATTATTATATTAGTGTATTGTGTACGCACATATAAGTGCATGTGTGTTTGGTGTGTGTGTGTGAGAGTATGCACATACATGCATGCGACAAGCACATGGAAGGCCAGGCGTCTCTTCTCAGCTTCCAAGGAGTCATCAAACTCAGCTCATCAGGCTTGCAGAGTTAGTGCATTTCCTCACTGAGGCATCCTGCCCACCCTCACATGAAGCTGATACACTGATCTGAAGACAGCACAGAGCAGGATCAGTGTAAGCCACTGCCCATTGTGAGGGTTGCCCTGTATTCTGAGAACAATGGTTGTCTACCAGGACGTGCATGAGGATGTTAGATACAGATTTACCTCAGATTTCATCTGCATGTTTCCCTTCATTTCACAGATGGGAAAGCTGAGCACTGCAGGGAGCCCAGTGGGACTTGGTGAATTATAGAAAATGATCAGACTTGGAGCTGGGAGGGTTTCTGTGCGATTGAGTTATTCGTAAGCCTATCAAATGCCTGACCTGGAATTCAACTCAAAACTGCAAAGGTTTTGGGAAGAGGGGGACAGATTGCTTTCCTGGCTTCCCTCCTCGAGTTGTCAGGAAAACAGTTGGTTTCAGATCTGCCCAGATAATCAGCGAGGTCCCCTCAGCAGGGTAGCCTTGGCAAGCCCCTTGTTGCCAAAAGCACCCTTTGCTAAAGCCAGCACTCACCATCTTTTCCAGGGGCCTGCACCTAGAAAGGCGGTTGCCCATAAACTACTCAGCTTCAACCCTATGTTGCTTTTATTTTTCTCCTCTGGACACTTCTGGGTCTTCACAATGAAGGGGCAGCACTGCTCAGAGACTGAAGAAGGCTGATCCTCTTCACTGCAGAGGTCAAGTGTGTCCTCTCAGCCCTGGACTTTCCCTGTGTCACAAGCTCAGCTCACAAACGCTAGCTGTCTCCTTTTTGCAGAACAGAAGCCTGGAGCTGCTGGGTCTCAGTGTCCTTGCTGCTCTCTTCCACCTCGTGTGTGTGTGTGTGTTTGTGTGTGTGTATGTATACAGTGGATCACTAATTAGGTTAGGCTAGCTGTCCAGGAGGCCCCAGGGATCCATCCACCTCCATCTCTTCTGCAGTGGGATTAAGAGCACATGCTACCACGTCTGGCTTTTATGTGGCAGCTGGGGATTGGTGCATGGCAAGCCGATTGCTGATGGAGCTATGTCTCTTGTCTGCAGATCTGGGCTTCTGTGGTTTCTGCAGGAACCAGAGACACAGAAGAACTTGGAGTTTACCATGCTAGGGCTATTATCTTCCTTGCTCTGACAGTTCATGGGTGGACCAAAGGTTCAGCCAAAGTCAGCTGATGGGTGTCACTGTATTGTCATTAGGGCTCCTGCAAGTGGGGCAAATGTTGGGCCACTTCTGCAATCTCCAAGCCATTGTCTTTGGGGACAGATATTTTTTTCCATCTTCTGTTCTGCTCTTCTTTGACCCCCATAACTCACTAGCTCTTTATTAACCAGAGACAGGCAAAGGCCAGCACTGTCTGCCGATTAGATAGATTAACACTTCAGCAGGTGGGGTCCAGCTCAGCCTGGGACATGCTGGGAAGTGCAGCTGTAAATGACTTTATAGCTGACACTCGAGGATGACACTCCCTCAGGGCAGGGAGAAGGGACTCTCAGGCCAAATAACATCGCGCATATCTGTCACATGTCAGAAGACATAGTGCCGTGCTGCCGTGGTTATTGGTCCCTTGCTCATTATAACAGGCACAGCAATCATTGTCAACACAGGATGACTCTTGGCTGTATTCTGGGTACTGTCCTAAGTGCCTTATGTATATGGTGCAATTTAATCTCCGCAGCAGCCTTGCTCAGTGAAAAGAGCAGGATACTCATGGCAGAGATGGGTACACTGAGGCACACGAGTATAGTATTGTCATGGTCCCCAAATTATGAAAGAGGGTAGACAGGGCATAAGTCCAGGCAATTTGCTCTCGTAGATGGAGTTTTTGATTCCATGGCACCTGAAGGTTGGTCAAACACCAGTAAATGCTTGATGTCTGCCTTACCTCACAGAGCCCCCTTCCCATTTCTTGTCTTAATGTGACTGATTATGAGCACATTTGTGACCAAATGCAACTCTCACTTAGTGGCTTCGTTCTCTGGGCCGTGGCTAAGTCCTCTTGTCAGCCTCTAGTAGCCATGTACCCTGCTGTTACTAATGCCTTCTGATCTTGCTGTCTGCCCCTTTCAGCCTGTGAGGGATCCCCACCCACAGAGGCTTCTGATGACCATAGCACCATAGTCCTCCACCACCGTGATTGAGATAAAAACGAGAACAGTAGAGAATTGACTCTGGTTAGTTAATTGTCAACTAGACACAACCTAGAATTACCTTCAAAGAGAATCTCAATTGAGGAATTGCCTACACCAGATTGGCCCGTGGGTATGTCCATGAGGGGTTGTCTTGATTGTTGATTGATGCGCATGGACCCACTGTGAATGGCACCATTCCCTAATCAGATGGTCCCAGATGGCAGAGGAAAGCTAGCTTGTTCACCACTCAGCAGCCCTGTCCCCCATGGTTTCTATCATGCTTGCTCGGCAATGAGGTGAGTTTTCTGATCAGAGGTAACTGTGTGGAATAGCAAGAAAGCCTGCCTTTAACCTCCCACCTCAAATTCTAGCCTTAGCTTCCCTAAGTGACTGACTTCAACCTGGAATTCGAAACTGAATAAGTCCTTCCCACCCCTGTGCTGCCTGGCCAGTGTGTTCTATTACAACAATAGAATGAAACCAGAAGGGGACACGAATGGGCGTTTTGGAGACTTCTCCACTGTCAGTAGTGTCTTAGTTACTTTTCTGGCGATGTGTAGAGACACTAGGACCAAGGCAACTTATTAAAAAAGGAATTCACCAGGGGGATGGCTTATGGTTTTAGAGGGTCGGTCATGACGATGAGCATGGCAGAAAGCATGGGGGCAGGCAGGCAGGCGTGACTCTAAAGCAGCAGCCGATATTTTACATCCCATTGCAGACTGGAGGCAGAGAGAGAGAGCCTGGGCCTGCCACGGGCTTTTGAAACCTTAAAACCCACTTCTTCCAACAAAATCGCACCTCCTAATCCTTTCCGCAAACAGTTCCACCAATTGGGGACCAGACATTTAAATATATGAGTTCATGGGGACTTCTCTCATTCAAACCATCACAAGAAGATCACAATCTCCGAGGATGATTAGCTTCAAAGCTGTGGCAGCGATCTTCTAACCAAGAGGCAAGAGGTGGCTGTGAGGGTACCCGATCTGGAAGACAAAGCAGCCACTCTGGACCATTATGCCTAATAAATGCCTTAAACAAACAAACAAAAACTCCAAACACTGAGGTCCTACTGAGACCTTTGTGTAACACACCTACCATGTCCCCCACTGGCTAACCTAATTAGATTAGGCTAGCTAGCCAGCAAGCCCCAGGGACCTACTTTTCTTTCCTGCAGTTATATGGGCACACTGTCAGGCCCCACTTTTTATGTGGGTTCTGGGGCTTTCACTCTCCAACTCAAGCAAACACTTTACAGCCTGAGCTAGCTCTCCATCCCTGTCCAGAGAGCTTTATAAGTAAGCCTGTTTGGAGAGGTGTTTAGGGAATGAATGGTCTGCAGAGGGCTTTAAAATCTAGAAAAGTTGCTTGAGATTGTGGGCTGTAGGTCAAACTGGAATTCCGTCTATGGCCAATGCCACTGCTCACTGTGCTGAGAGTCTCTCCATAGGGAAAAAGACATAGCTGTTCTCACTGCCTTGTTACTGCAGAGGGTGAAATTGCCCGCCCCTCTACAAATGTGCCATGTGACACACACAGAGGCTTGTTCTGAGTTCAAAGCTGCTTTAGTGCCATAGGAAGATCTCAGATTTTAAACGAACCAAGTAGTGCAGAGGCCAGGCTGTGAGGGGGAGTTTGTCTTCAGTCAATGGCTGCCTCGTTGATACCATCATCACTAAGCTTTCAGCTCTCTCTTCCCCTTCCTCTATCACTGGGTTTTCCCGGATAGAAATGAATGTCTTGTGGCTGAGACAAGAATTGGCCTGAGTGTGGGTATTCAAATGAACTCCTAAGTGAACATCCTATGTAGTTAGAAGAGGTAATGGGAAAGAAATGAGGTTAGGCCAGACTTCTTCTTGGGAAATGAAGAGAGAGCTCCTGTCTCCATGCATGGGTTGTTGCAGGGGCTAGCAAGCAGGCCGCTGCTTTCATCTCTGCTCTAGAGTTCTCTGTGCCCTCCTTACTGACCAGTCTTTGCTAGCTCATGGGACCCATGCATCTCTGTCTGTCTGTCTGTCTGTCTTACACACACACACACACACACACACACACACACACACACACACACACA
>NW_026591598.1:20317455-20331708 GCF_907164565.1 Psammomys obesus | reverse complement strand
ACACACACACACACACACACACACACACACACACACACACACACACAGGCCTGGTGGTAAGGGCAGTGTGGGATGCTGAGCCCACTCACTCTGACCCTCCTGCCCTCCACGGCACCAGTTCCGTTGGCCTGATGTCTTTCTTCATCTCTCTGTGGCTGCATCCCTGTGCTGGTTCCTTGTGAGCCCTTTGCTGGTACGAGCCACCCTACCAGGAGAGCCCTAGGTCAAGGCTGAGAGAGCCTCTGTGATAACCCCCTCCCCATGTCTCCTTCTCTTTCTAGGGGCTTGCTCTCCCTAGTTTCACTCAGCCTTGCACATGACCAAATGTTCCGTGTTCAGTCTCACCTGTTAAAACTCAAGCTCCTAGAATGCGTGGACAAAGATCTGAGCATCCATTGCAATGTCATTCCACTTACTCAAATCTCTAGCACAAAGTGGACCTGGCGAAACCCTTTAACTCTGTAAGCAGGCTCACTAGGGGAGGAAGCAAGAGCCTTCTCCTGTTGCTGAAAGCCTTGATTAGAGAGCCTTCTCATTGGATCCATCCACGGCCCCTCTTTTCCAGGCCTCCCATCAGCCCCTGCCAGGGCACTGCCACAGATAAGCTGAAGGAGCCATTGATGAAGGGCCCTCTGCGTGCCATCCACTTCTTGCATAGTCATTTGCTCACTCTTTCTCTCAACGAGTGCTTAGAGGGTTGCCGCTACTCTATGTGGAGATGGTAAGGTTTGGAAAGAGGTGAAGCCTGGTACTCACGGAGTTTGTGGGCAGTATAGTGGTGGTGATGGGAGACGCAGCGAACCCCTAAGTTAGTAAGTGAGAACATTACTGCCTTTGAAATCTATTTTGTAAGATATCATTTTCTGTGTATAAGTGTTTTGTCTGCATGTATGTCAGTACATCGTATGTGTGCCTGGTGCCCATAAATCCCCTGAGACTGAAGTTAACGATGGCTATGAGCCTCCATGTGGGTGCTGGGAATCGAACCTGGATCCTTCGGAAGAGTATCTGTTGCTCTTAAATCACTGAGCTTCTTCTCCTGTTCTGGAGATTACTATTAAGATGCATGCTTGGAGAGCAGTTCAACAGGGCACAGTGATGGTGAGCAGAAAACAGGATGATGACAGGGAATGGCCTCAATAACAAAGACAGTTTATCGTGAGAGGGGACACCATCCAGAAAGAGGGGACAGCAGGTGCCAAAACTTCAGTGCAGAGATGAACTCTACCACCAGGTGCTAGAACCACGGTTTTCTTTCTCCACCACACTATGACAATCAAAACTGCCTCTGATATGGCCCCAAGTGCCTGGTTGTAGGGGGTGCCATGGCCTTCAATGGTGTGTTCATGATGTAAACCCTTGTCCCTGTGAGGGTGACCTCTGGGAATAAAGCTCAGTCTGTAATGTGGGGACCATAAAGACCTGTGTTTGGCCTCCCTAACACACATAAGAGCTGGGTATGGCATGTTATTAGCCCAAACAGTGGAGAGGGCAAGACAGGCAGGTAGCTGGGGTTCACTGGCGAGTCAGCCTAAGCAGAGCCTCAGGTCCAGTGAGAGACTTTGCCTCAAAAAACAAGATGGCAGACTCCTGAGAAGTGAAACCTAAGGCGCTGAGGCACACATGCACCCTTTCCACACATAAACCTACAGGCGTGTGCTCACGCTTACACATGCACACACACAAACACACGTGTACACATACAGATTGTTTATAATTGTTGCCAATGTGATTCAGTCAAAGATGTCAAAGTGAAATCAAAGTGATGTGGATAAAGCCTATGGAAATAGAGAGCAGAAGACACAGTGGCAGTGGGGGGTGGGGTGGGATTTCCCATAAAGACACAGCAGGATCTGGGAAAGCAGCCTGATAAGCCCCAGTCTTCAGAAGCTGTAGAAAATGGAACTTTACTGGGAGCCTTTGGAATGCCAACACTTATCTTTGGGCTTCTGTGTTCCAGAGAAGGAAGCACAAAAGGTGAGAAAGAAAAAAAGAAAAAAAAAAGAATACATTTCTGTAAGTCATTTAATCTGTGCTGATATGTAAAGCAGGCACAGGAAGTGGGCAGAGGGGATGAGCCATCTCTGTTAGGGACGGCTGCTCTCAGGTGGACAGATGGGATGGTTTGGGGAAGCATAGACAGGCAGCTGTGGCTGGAGCCTTAGGGGGTGAGGCTGGAGACATGGCTGGGTTGATGCCACCCACTTGGCCTTAGAGACCCTCAGGAGCTGAGCATTCAGCATGGTTAGGAGGGGTTTCACTTGCCCACTCCTGGGATCTGAATCTGGCTCAGCAGCTTTGACCTCTGCTGCGTGGGTCATACGTGTGCAGGACCACAGTGAGGCTGGGACTTCTTAGGAGGCAAGTGAAGCAGCTAAGAGAGGACCTTGTCTGCTTTGCACAGGGCAATGCATTTTACCTGAAGTCTCCTGTGAAGCAGACACTCACCCAGTGGCAGTACATTCCTCCTTTATGAGTTCAAGCCACAGCAACACAGCACAAACTGCAACTAACTAAAGCCAGGGGGATTAAAAGGGTGAGGAAATTTCTCTCAGAGTGCACAGCTTTTAACTAGTAAGCTGTCTGTCCATCTTGCATCTTTCCACTCAGGTCTGCTGTTCTAGAATTCTCTCCTGCCCTAACTGGATCTTAGCAAGTAATGACCGAGCTATGTCAGTCTTACAGTCTTCTGCCATCTATTTGACTCTGGCAACCTCTTTCCAACTTCAGCGGTTTCCAGTTTACAAAAATATGTTGTTCTTTGCCTTTCAGACAAATTTACTTTCATTGCTAAGATGCAAAACTATTTCATGGTAGAGACTGTCAGGATAAGGGCTGGGAAGGAGGCAGGGGGTTAGGATGGGCCACGCTGACCTCAGAGCAACTTCAGAGCAAATGTGAGGTGTACAGAGCCAAGGAGACCCCTTGTTCTGACTGTGTAGGAATGGGAAGGTTCACACAACACCAAGCTGCGAGAGAGCCAGGAGGCCAGTGCTTCTCACTAATGGTGCTAGGGCCACTGTCACACCATGAAATTAGAAGGGGACACTGTACTGCCATCCATTTCTATAATTGGAGAGTGCTCTGACGTCCTCTGACCTTCTGTCCCAAGCTTGGCGAGAAGCCAGTCTTGGTGAGAAGCCACTTGAGATAAATCTGGAATAGTCTCACTAGAGAGTATGCATGCATGATTGTGTACATGTGTGTATGTGTGTGTGTGTATACACACATGCAGTAATTGTATAAAGAAAACCAGGAGGCACTGCCCCACTGAGCGGAAGTAGCTTGAGGTGCTGGGTGAAGGAGCCAGAGTCTGAACTTCCTAGATGGGACCTGGGAGTCTGATAGGAAATGGAGAGCTGGGGTGGGGGCAGCTAGGAGTTGTGCCATGTTCCATGGAGCAGCTGAGTGGGACAGTCTGTGACAGTGGAGGGCTGGTGCCTGTCCTTTTGCACACTGGATGGGGAGATGGATTCTCAGGGATGAGGCACTTAAGACACTGACTTTGACCATCTGCCTGCGGTACCATTGGCCAACATGAGGCTGACTCCAAAGTCTCTCTAGGGTCAGCCAGAAGTGGGAAAATGAGATCAGCAAGAGCCTCAGTTCCCAGTTTCAGGACAAAAGGCAGAAGTGACACCTCTGGCGAACGTGCACCGCTGTGTTGCTTTGCCCACCCAATGTTGCTATTCTTCTGAGGACACCAGTGAGATTAGATCAGAGCCCACACCGACGGACCCGCTGTGACTTAGGGCCATGAGAACTCCACCTTGCTGCTCTTCCTAGCCTGCTGCCCACTGACGAGCCGGGTACGATGCTGGGTTGCATGCCATGTGCCTCTGTAAAATTAGTGTGTTGAGGTCATGTTCACGGTTGAATGCTGCCGGAGCGGCAGGTACAGGCAAGGCAATATTTAATGGAGGGAAGACACTGGAAGAGTCTTAGGGCCTTGATGTGTTCTGTACTACCCCCGTTCGCTCTCTCCTCCCCTGGTATGCTGGTCCCCAGGTGACTCTTGTAATACTGACTAGTGAATATAAGTTTAAAGCCTAGGCTACTCGACAGCTCCCTAGCTTGCCACCCTGATGTGCGGTATTTCTTTGAACACCTAATTAAATGGGGTGTGAAAGGCAGACTAGCCCTGTGCCTCTTGTTCTTCATTCTTCAAGAGAAAAGACGGGCTCTTGACTGGCTGGACAATATCCCCTCAGGGCTGGGGTGAGTCTGGGGCTAAGAGCCAAGAAGATGAGCTTTCAACATTCCACTCTTCTCCTTCCTCTTCCTCTTCCACTGGGTCTCCCAACACTGACACTGTCCACTTCCTACCAGTTCACAGGAGAATGGAACTCTCAGATGGGGAAAAATAGAGGGAAAGAAACAGACAGACAGACAGATGGGCAGACAAACATAAGCACATAGTTTCTGTGCTCACTTTTACGTAGAAACACTGGCTCTTTTTGGCAAGGAAATGATTTCACCCCTCTGCTGCCTGATGGAGGAAATGCATCAGTTCTGAAGAATAAATTCAAAGAAAGGCAGTCCCTGTTGCATTTTACGTAAACAGATAACTGAAAGAGAGTGAATCCCCAGAGCAGACAGGCGAGGCGTCACAGCTCACGAGTGAGGGCTCTGAATAAGCAAGATTCAGAGACCGGATCAATTATCCTCTCCAGCCTTCAGGAAGTCCATCTCTTTCTTCTTATTATTCTCTTTCTGCTGACCTACTTGAGCCGTCCTCCTAGTTAGAGGCTCTCTTCCTTGGCCCCACAATAAAGAGAGCTCCTGCCTTCACCCTCCATGTCTTTCTTCCTTCGGGCTGCTCCGAGCAAGGAATTGTGGGCTTTTCTTCGGTGACTGCTAACATTAATTGTCAACCTAGCAGAGTCTGGAATCGTTGAGACACCTCTGGGCTGGGCTCATCTGTGAAGAAGTTTGCATACTGGGAAGAACCCAAATGTGCTAGACCTGTGGGCTGGGGTCCTGAGCTGACTCACCGGGAGAAAGTGGGCTGAGCATAGCACCCATCTCTCTCTGTTTCCTGTTTGCAGTGTGAGTGGCAGCCTCATGTCCTGTTTGCTATGACAGTCCAACCAGGATGTACCATAGCTTCAGTAAAGCCTTTGTTCCATAAGTTGCCTTTGACAGATATTTTGCCACCGCATAAAAAAAAAAAAAAAAAAGTAACGAATAACCTTCGGAATGTGAGAAGAGTTTCTTGGGTCTCTCCAGCCTTTAATGGAGACTTGACTCCAAGCTATAATTTTGCAGTCAACCATGCCTGCAAGCCCCTTTATTATGCATGGGGGATGTCTCTCTTACAAGTGACTCTTATATATATTTTTATTATTCCTGGATTAATTTGTAAATTATTACCATTTACACAGAGATGGACACCAGAAGGTGGAGAGATGGCTCCACAGTAGTTAAGGACATTGGATGTTCTCACAGAGGACCCCAGTTTAATTCCCAGCACCCATGCTACTACTCACACCATCTGAAACGTCAGTCTCAAGAAGATCAGACACCCTCTTCTGACTCTTGTCACCACCAAGCACACACGTGGTGCACAGACATGCATGCGGTAAATCCCCATACACATCAAAATATATTTAATTAAAAAAAGAAACCGTACTGCTGTAGAGGTCAGTTCTCAGAATCGATATTGGGCAACGCACAACCACTTCTAAATCCAGCTCTAGGAGATCCCATAAAGTCTAGAGCACCCCCAAATGCATGGCACACACACCTACGCAACAATGTAAACAGTTAAAAAAACCTTAAAAAATATGAAAGGTGGACACCCAATATTTCATGCTGCCTTAGTCCTTTGGTTAAAGTGTGTTTTAGTATCACATACCTGCTGGCTCCTGTCTTTGAGAGGTCTGGGAACCCATGGATAATGCATCTGAGGTTCCCGCCATCAAGGTCAGTCTTATGTGAAGGGAAGTACATCATTTCAACCTTGTTATTCCAGCAGCCAGCAAACAGTAGAGCCTTCTCCTTGCAGCCCTGGGCTTGGTGAGTTGTCTTCACTGACATTATCTTTTTGGGGAGAGTTGTCCCTGTATGAATGCTGGAGTTGACGCTTTGCTCGTGAGTCCTATGATTCAGGCAGAGGCTGACACAGTAAATGTATTCTGGGAAGAAAAGCTTTCAGTTACCCTCAGCAGTCCCCACTCTAGAAGGTAGAGAGATGGTTGCTGTGTGACCAATGAAAGAGCGATTGTTAGTGACAAGGCAGGTAGGATACTGTGGAGCAGAAGACCAACATGGGACATGCTCTCACCCAGCTGTCTGGTCACCTATGAACCAGTGGGGTTTTTTGTTTTTTGATTTTTTTTGTCTTGTTTTTGTTTTTGTAGCAATTCATTTTTTATATTTATTTTTAATTATGTGTATGCCTGTGTGCCCATGTGGGGGTATGTTCACAGACATGCAATTGCTTAGAAACACCAGAAGAGGGTGTTGGCCTCTTTGGAGTTGGAGTCACAGGGGATTGTGAACCCCTCAGTGTGGGGGGTGAACTTGGGTCCTCTGCAAGTATTTTCTCTAAATGCCTAAGCCATTGCTCCAGCCTCTACAATTCATGATTTTATCAGTCAATCAAAATCTTGGGTCGAAACGGATTTAAACTATGTAGTTTTGTCTCCCAAATCCGCCAAATCAATTCTGCGTGGAAGTAAGAGTTCTTCAGCCCATCAGTGTTGTTTATGCTCCACGGAATACCCTAAGTCATTGGGGACTCGGTGCTTTCCAAGGCAACTAATGACTGAAAATATTGCTTTTATTTAGAACCTTTTAGCTTGAACATGATGGAAAAACCCTTCTATTTAATTAAGATAAGGAATGTTATTTGGTCCTGTAGCTTTCAAGACTCAGGGTGGAACAGAGTTCAGGTATGGCTTGATTCAAGGATCCAAGGGTATTGCCAGGCTTAATAGCGATTTTTATTTCCCTGTCCTTGGCTTTTCCCAGGCCACACACGGTAACCCCTGAAACATTTAGGCTCTTTTTTTTTCCAGGCCAATGCCTCTGTCCTAATGGTTACCCGTAAGTTCAGATCTCTAGCAGCCACAAAACCTGCAGGCGATGATACAATGCCCTGAGGACAGAGACAGCCTCTTTTAATTTCTTTCCCATTGCTGTAATGCAATACCCTGATAAAAAGCGAGTTAGGGAAGACAGGGTTTGTTTTGGCTTATGGTCTCGGAGGCAGAGAGCCTATCACGGTGGGGAGGTCATGGCTATAGTGTTGGAAAGCATGGCAGCAGGGACAGGAAGCTGGCCACTCAAATTTTCATCCACCCACAGGAAGCAAAAACAGAAAGTGGGCAAGGCTGTAAAAGCCTACCTCTCGTGACAGACTCCCTTGATCAAGGCTCCATCTTCTAAGGTTCTGCAGCCTCTCCAAACTGCACAACCAACTGGAGACCAAGTGTTCAAAAAATTGAATCGGTGCGGGACCAGTTTTCTCATTCAAACCACCGTAAGGTTGATACCACTGGCCAGGCAGCCTAACCCAAGGGACAAGTTTCAGGTTCAGTGGGAGACCCCATTTCAAGGTAATAAACCGGAGCGCAATAGAGGAGGACACCCCAGGACACACACACACACACACACACACACACACACACACACACACACACACACTTTTTTGCTGTTGTTTTCAAGACAGGGTTTCTCTGTATAGTCCTGGCTGTCCTGGACTCACTTTGTAGAGCAGGCTGACCTTGAACTCCCAGAGATCCGCCTGCCACCTGCCTCCGTGAGTGCTGGCATAGCCATGAGCCACCATGCACGGCTTACACACACTCCTTAATATTTAAAGTGGTTGTCTTCCTTTTCTCACCAGCCTACACAGTAAGGTCTACATTACCCATCTCGGCTTCTTTCCTAGAGTCCTGAGGGGGACCTGGGTCCCCACTGCCTTCTCAGTCACTGTTCGCACAGCACAGAGTAAAAATGTAGGTCCTTTTTCAGGGAAGAGCTCTGGGGTCAACCCACCATAACTGGTGTCCAGCTGTGACTTGTGAGGGAGGCTCTACCATTTCCGAAAAGCTGGCACACTTCCTGGACCTGTGCTCTGATTGCAGAAGGTTCTTCAGGGATTCAGAATTAACTGGACCTTTGAAATGTTTATGGAAAAAAAAAAGCTAAATTTAGAGGATCAAAGGCTGTGGGACCCTGGTGCCCTTGAGGCTGAACGCTGGGAACCTCCTACAAGCATCTCAAACAGCAGGAATTTATCTTCCCAGATTCCCTTTCAGAGGCATTGACAGTTCTAGCTGGAAGCCATTTGAATTGCTCACTAATTGCTGGAATGGAGCAAGGGCCCCTTCAAGCAGACTTCGAGGGCATTCCACGTTCCTTTGCTGTGTGGCCCCAGCAGAACCTTTGAGGAAGATTTGAGGTTTTTTATGCCTAACTGGCCTCACTCTTGGGGAGCGGAGACAGGGCAGTATCAGTGAAGTGTGTGGCTCCACTTGCCATCTGAAATCCAAATGGGGACAGTTACCAAGTGTCCAGAAGAGCAGGCTGTTTTCTGTAATTCTGCTAAAACGTGGGGAGTGGGCTTAAGGTGTGGAGATAAGATGGCTTGGCGGTTAAGAGCGCTTGTTGCTTTTGCAGAGGGCCCAGATTCAGTTCCCAGCACCCACATGAGAGCTCCCAACCATCCATAACTCTCGTTCCAGAAGGCACAGTGCCCTTTTGGGACCTCCTTGGGCACTAGGCCTGCATGTGGTACACATGCATGCAAACACTCATGCACACAAAATAAACTAAGCACATCTTTAAAACTGTTTCTATCAGGAAGGCCTCTTATAGGCCTGATTCAGGCATGGAGGAGTGTAATTGTTGCTGTGGCCAGATGTGAATTGTCCCTCACCAAAAGCTCACAAGTTGAATGCTTGGCTCCTGATGATGTCACTATTTTTTGGAAGTTCTGGAGGTGGGGCCACCGTGGGCATGACTTCCTGGGACCAGTCTCTTGCCCTCCCCACTCCCCACACCTTTCTCCCTCCTGTCTACCATGACTTGATGATGCTCCTCCATACTCTCCCACTCCCATGATGTTTTTTTCTCAGGTGCACAGAGCAAAGAAGCCACGGAACCCTTCGAGACATAGGACAAACCCTATGAGGTCCCCACCAAGTGTCAATCTTGGGAGCGGGTCACTAGTAGATGGTCACCTGCTTAGAGGACTGGAGTAGCCAAGCACCCAGGGCAGCAAGGCCGACTGGGCATGTGAGCCTGGAGTTCCATGGTTCTCTGTGGAGGTCAAGTGTGGTTTCAGAGGGTGGTTCTTGATTGCTCCAAAGACCAGAGAAGAATCCTTGATTCTAAACCTATCTGGCCATCTGGATCTACCCAAGCAAACTCCCAAGAGCCACAGTGAGCAAGTACAGAGTCTGCCAGCTGGAGCCAGGCTCACATCTGAGTAAGAACGTGTTCCCTGTCCCCATTACTGTCCTATGTCTTGATGGGTTCCTCCCATATACTCTGGAGCCAGCTTTTTTGTAGGTTCAAATCCTGATGCTGCTACCTCCCTGCCAAGAAACAAAATGGAGAATCTGCCTGACTTCAACTGTATAGAAACGTATTCCTGCTCTCAGCAGAAAGCGCAAGGCAGGGGGCACATTTGGAGACCTGGTGGCTTCAGGGACCCAAGTGTTTCCATGCTTCTTTCCTTGCCAGCTCCAGGCCAGCTCGAGCACATCTAGATATGACCACTCCAGGAAAAAGGACAGGTTAGCCATTTCTAAGGCCCACTCCCTAATGGTAGAGAACTCCCCTAAATGTGTCATTTCTGACCTGCCCTCCCCTCTCCTCGACAGCCCAAGCCAGAGGTATACAGCTCAGACTTTCATCATTGCAACAGATACCTGAGCAAAAACAATGTAAGAGATGGGCCATTTGCTTTGGCTCACAGTTTCAAAGATCTCAGTCTAAGGTTAGTTGAGTCTATTGCTGTGAGCCTGAAGAGAGGCAAGATGTCTCAGTAACAGGAGTGTGTGGCAGAGGCTGCTCATCTCAAGGCAGCCAAGAAGCAGAGAGTAACAGGGAGGGGCCTGTACTGAAAGTATATCTTTCTAGGACATACCCCTAATTACCTGCTTCCTGTGGCTAGACTCTACCTTCCATAATTTCACCACCTCCTGTAGTTTATCTAAATTAAAGAAGTATAAACTTATGTGTGTATTTTTTTAACTTATTTTTGGTGAGTGTACAAAGCCATGGTTGTCATTACAGCATCTTCATAGATAGTCGTTCTATGTTATACTTTATTCTCACTCACTCTCCTCCACTGTGCTCTCTAGCCACTCTAGCTAGTTCTTCCCGCTCCTCAGAGAGTCCCCACATATGTGCTATGAACATCTTTTCCTCCTCATTTAACATTTATTTCTTGGCTCCCAGGATGCCCTTTCTAGACTCATGGCTTTCAATCTTACCCATACTACATTCGTGTGTGTGTATATATATTATTTACATCTTGGAGGTATCAGTCATCTCTGATGAATATCCCTTTCATCAGAGCCCAAGCTTCCAAGACTGGAGCCTTTGCAGGGGACATTTCCTATTCCAACCATAAAGAGAAGCAGATCTTGGCACCAGAAATGGGATTCCCACAGTGTGGTCAGCTTCTTGTAAAGCTACCTCAAGGCCTTCCCCAGGCTGGAATTTTGAAGAGCGGGGGAGTTGATTTCCAGAAGGCAACTTCATTCAGCCCTGAACTCGGCTGATGGTTTCCCCTCCTGACTTCCCTCCCACCAGCCATGGCAGCCTTTCCAGATTGCCCTGGGGCTCTTTTCTCTCTTCTCCAGATAGCTTCCCTCTCCATAGCATCGGTGAGTAAAGCTCCAAGTTTCTTACCCAAGCAAATGCTTCTTCAAGAGAAGTGCGGTTCTTCCAAACACGAGCAATCTAGGTTTGCCCATTGTACCTGGTTCACATTTAAAATTATACACTGGGCTTGATCCGCTGTGCTCTCTGATGTAGGCTCACACATACATGCCTATGCAGCCAGCGCCTACATGGCGCACCTCCGGCAACATCCAAGCCAAATAAGCTCTTGTCTTCTCCCCTCCTGTTCCTCTTATAGGCTGAATATGGAAAGCCCATTCTAGAATCCACTATAAAACATTTTGACCCTCCAGAGTATTCATTTCTACTGCTTCCCACATTTCTGCTGTGCACTGAGTTTTCCTCTGTTAATCTTTTATGCTAAACAGCGGTCATTACTTTGCCTATATCCAAACTTGTCTATGGCTCATGGCTGTAAAATACTTCAGGGAGAGGAAGCCCATGAGACAAATGGCCCCATTCCCCACAATAACAGTTCAGGAGGTGCCATTGTGGTCAAAACTATTCAAGTGAATAGATGACCTTATTTGTTTTGGTTTGTTTAGGGACAATATCTTCTCCCTCCATCATAAAAGCCCTCGCTGTCATGCCGAGTCCACTTCTTACTTGTCCTGCCTGACCTACTACAGATACTACCTACCTCTTTCCTAAGCCCCTCAGACTAGTCACTAAGCCAGAAATGACCTTCCCCTCTCTACCTTCCAGCCTCACCACTGAGTTGCAGTCTTGATCTTCTCAGTGCTCCTGTGAGTATTTCAGGCTGTGAATGAGAATGCGCTTTCTTCTCTTTGAGTAGAGGCTAGTAGAGTCAGTAGCCACTGTGGAGTCTGTTCACATTTGTCTCTTAGTGACCAAAAGCAAATGGGGTTTGGAGGGTAGAAGAAAGAAAGAATTGGAAAGAGGTATTTAGAATTCCTGTTTGGCTCCCCTTCCTCCCTCCCTCCTTCTTTCCTTCTCTTCCCTCTCCCTCCTTCCCTCCCTTTCTCCCCCTCCCCCTCCCTTTCTTCGTCTATGGTAACTGAGCAATAAAACGCCAAGTTTGACCTTGGCTTCCAATTGCACACACATTCATATGCATGTCCAAGAGAGTGCAAGCATGTACACACACACACACGCACACACACACACACACGGAAACACATAAATTCAAGAGAGGAGAGGATTAAATCGAATGTTCTCTAAAATCCTCTATGGATGAGTGGACTTTTAGTGACATGTCAGGTGGCTGGTTTACTCTAATGTGGGAAGGGGAGGGCTGTGCGCATGTTGAAAGCAAGATGGAAGGCAGTCAGCTCTCTCCTGGACACATCACAGAGCCTCTGTGAAAGCCTCCTATGTGGACACCACCCCTGAGCTCACCGAGAGAAATAGGAATCCCCTCCTCTTTAGTCAGGCCACTCTGGGTCCAGCTTAAAGCAGGGAGCTTTCAACTGAAGTAGGCATGGCTTGAGTGGAGGCTTTCTCAGTTAGAAAGTCTGGTCTGGAGCAAGTTACTCAAGCGTTCAGATGTCCTCATCTGTAAAACTGGGATGATGGGAGAATTATACTCAGTTGCATACCCAAGGTGCCTCTTAGGGTAATTGACATGTCTAACACAGCCTAGCACAGGGCCTGATATACAGGAAGTGCTTAGTAAGTGAAGCAGTAATTATTCTCAGTGGAGATTTTGTTAAATGTAAAGGTGAAAGTATTTAAATGAAGTCCTGGCTAGTGTTTTCCTAATTCCCCCTTTCTCTTTCCACTCTATATTATCAATACAGACTTCATTGTTCGTGTGAAGATGTCTGCCATCCCATCCCCAGCTCTCGACATTGCTTTTTCTAGACCTTTATAAGAAATGCTAATCATTCCTATTAACTTCTCTGACCAGCTTTCTGGGTTCTTCCCACTCCCATCCCCCAGGAGTTTCTGGTGTCTTCCGGGGTTTACTCTGTGCCCGCATTACGACCTGTATCTGCATGTGCCCAGGTGATGGAACACTGGCTGGCAAGGTGCCCTTCTCATCCAGGAAGAGAGACATCCTATCTGCACCTCGGCGGGAGGGGGTGGGTGATGCTGCAGGCTGGAGATTTCAGAAGAGCCTGGCTTGCCAAGAATGAGTGGCATGTGAACGAGGCCAGCTCTGGGATTCTGGGCAGATGCCCAAGCTTGGTGAGGATGGTCCCTGTGGCCTCAGAGGAGCCTTGCCAAGAATGTGCACTGCCAAGAGTTCTGCGCCCCCCGGGGGCCATTCTGGCTGCTTTCTCCTTCTGTCAAGCTGTTTCTAGATCACGGCTCTAAATCCCACACCCCCTGCCCCTGAAAAAATGCTCAAAAAAAAGAAGCCGGAAAAAGGTAGGGAAACATTTAAATCACCTTCCAATGTGCTGTTGCAGTGATTAACAAAGATAATAATAATGATGGCGAAATTAAAATTTGTGATTTAATGGGCTGGAGAGATGGCTCAGTGGTTAAGAACACTGGTTGCTCTTGCAGAGAACCTGGGTTCTGTTTTCAGCACCCAAGTGGTGGCCCACAGCTGCCTACAACTCCAGCTCCAAAAGATCTGACATCCCCTTCTGGCTTCCATGGGCATGGGCGCGCGCGCGCGCACACACACACACACACACACACACACACACACGAATAAAATACTTTCTTAAAAATTAGTGGTTTTGAACAAGTGAGGGCAGGAGTGGTCAGCCAAGGCTTTCCACTTTCCATCATTCACATAGACCTGCCATGGAAGTCAGTCCTTCCTTCCTTCCTTCCTTCCTTCCTTCCTTCCTTCCTTCCTTCCTTCCTTCCTTCCTTCCTTCCCCCTCACTTCTTTCTCTCTTTCTTTCTTTCTTTCTTTCTTTCTTTCTTTCTTTCTTTCTTTCTTTTCTTTCTTTTTTTCACAGTGTGTGTGTGAGTGTGTGTGTTCGTGCATGTGGAGGTCAGAGGATAGCTTGCAGGAGTTGGTTTTTTTTCTTTTTTTCATTCCACTATATGAGCTCTGCTCATTAGGCATGTTGCCAAGCAGCTTCATCTGCTGAGGCATCTCACTGAGCCCTTGTGGAGCTTCTTAAGGAAACAAAATGTGCCTTGCCAGGGCTAGAGAGGTGGCCCAGTGGGTCGGACTTCCTGCTGTGTGTGCATGAGGACCCAAGCTGAACCCCCAGCATCTATGTAAAGAGCCAGGAATAGCCATGCAACCTATAACCCCGGCCCTGTGGCCGGGGAGACACAGGCGGATGCCTGGAACTGGCTGACAGCCAGCCTAGCTCTGAGAGGTCCTATCTCAAGGGAGTGGGCAGAAAGCGAGAGAGCAGGACACCTGATGAACCTCTTGCCTCCTGTGTATGTACAGGTGTGCATAAAACACACACACACACACACACACACACACACACACACACACACACACAC
>NW_026591598.1:20289403-20317445 GCF_907164565.1 Psammomys obesus | reverse complement strand
CACACACACACACACACACACACACACACACACACACACACACACACCAGAATGTGTACCTCGCAGCATACAAGGCTCACAATAATAACATACCACCTCTGAGATCCCTGACGATGCCATGGCTAAGACAAGGATGGCATGGCAGCACAGATCCACCAAGGAAAGCATGCTTTGGGCTCCCGGAGAACTGGGGTGAGCGACTCTCAAAGTCAATTTGGTTTCTATAATTTCAGACCCTTGGTGGATTCAGAGACTGTCTGGACCGGCAATAGTGTTTATCTGAGGGAAACTGAAGGGAAATATGCAAGTTTAGGCAAAGCAAGCAACTGTAAGCATGTTTTTAAAGTCCTGGAGGAAAATCTGTGTGTTTTGAGGTCACGCCTGTGCTGGGACGATGCTGTGTTTTTATGACTGTGTGTGTCTCCCCATCTTGGCCATTATGGAAATTATGGAAAATTGCTGGATGCTGTGAGGTTGGAGGAAAGTTGTTGACTTTTTGTTATGTAGGGGCAGATTTCTTTCCCCTGCATTATTTGTTCTTGTTCTGTTATATAATGTAAAAAGTCATAGGAACTCCAGGCTCAGGGGCTTCCAGGACAATGGAAAACATGACAGGGTGGGGTCAGCCATGGTGGGGTCTACGTGGATGATTGAGAGACTTGGCTGACCACTCCTGCCCTCACCTGCTCAAAGCCACTAATTACATTACAAAGTATTTTATCTTATTCGTGTGTATATGTACACACACACACACACACACACACATACACACACACACACGCCCATGCCTGTGGAAGCCAGAAGGAGCTGTCAGATCTTTTGAAGTGGGGAAGCTGCTTGCTGAACAAGTATGGACGTCTGACGTCAGATTCCCAGCACTCAGGTGGAAGATGAGTGTGACAGCATCCCCAGGGCTTGGGTGGGGGCAGATGTGGTGGTCAGAGGCAGGCAGATCCTCAGAGCTCACTGGCCAGCCAGTCTAGGCACTCAGTGACTTCCACGTTCAGTCAGAGACCTTGCCTCAAAAAAAAGATGGAGAGAGATTGATGGAGACACCTGATTCCAGCCTGTAGCCACCACATGTACACACACAAACAGTAAAATGGTTATGGGAAATCCATATAAACTTATTTATTCCAGAGGTAAAATTATTCCTTTCTTTCCTTCTCCCTTGCTCTTTCTTCTTTTTTTCTCTCCTGCCTCCCTTCCCTCCCCATCCTCTTCACATTCCTGTATTGAACTAGAAGGAGGTAGAGAGTCAGTCTGCAGCTTGTACCCAGGACCCTGATATGTCCCTGTCCCAAAGCATAAATCAGGAACCCCAGCATCGAGTGCTCTGTCTACCTGTAAATGTGAAGCCTTTAAACCCTCCATTTCTAACACCGCCCCGTGCACTCACTCACGGCTAGAAGCATTCAAAATCCCGATAAAATACCCAGGCTAAAAAGCCTTTTCTCTGGCCCCCAGGCCTTTGCTAGCAGCAAATGTGAGGGGGGGGGCGTGTGTGCTCCTTGGCAATGGCTTTTGGAAGAGAGTCAATGTTATGGCATGCCACTGGGTGAGCATTTCCCGGCTAAGAGCCGCAATGCATTTTGCAAAGGGTATACCCTACCTGCGTTTAGCTGCGATATGGGCTGGAGAAGGCAACACAGTGATTCCTTTATTTCTCACATCCTGCCAAGATTTGGGCGTGAGGCCGGCACTTCAGCTTGCACAGCGGGCACCGCAGCTTCCATCACCGGCTGTCGGTTCTTTGCACAGCAGAGGCGAGCTTTAAGAGGCGCTTTGTCTCACTTCATTTTTGTCGTGTGTGTGGGTGGGTGGGTGGGTGGGTGGGGTCTGCTGGAGCTGTAGGGTCTTTCCTCCTCACTGGAGAAGGTGATGTCCCTTCTCCAGCCGCAGTCTCTTTCAGTCTCACAGAGGTGCAACCTGCCTTTGCTTAGGGTACTGGATGTTTGAAGCCGCCGGTGTCATTAACCTTTTAATTTATTCGTTATTTTTATAATATTCTCTCTCCGTCACTCTGTCTCTGTGCCCCTCTGCCTATCTCTCTCTTTCCCTCTTTCTCTCTCTCTCGGTCTGTGTATGCACGCATACATGTCTACATCCCAGCATGAGAATGTGGAGGTCAAAGGACAGCTGGTGGGAACTGGCTCTCTCCTTCGGCCATGTAGGTCCTGGGGACTTACCTCAAGTTGTCAGACCTGGTTGCAAGCACCTCTACCTGCTGGGTCATTCTAGCAGACCCCCACTAACCTTCTTAAAAGAAGCCGCTCTGATAGGCATTTTCACCTCAGGTGTTGATTGCTTGATCACAAACTGTTGTAGTTACAAGAGAAAATGGTGTGTCTCACGGGTGTCAGCCTGAGCTACCATTCACAGCAATCATCTCAAGGGTGGGCGAGTGATGGAGACACCTACAGGACACACAGCCTCCCAGGCTGCTCTCAGCGTGGCCCTGACCATAGCAGCATATCGGATAGCTTTGGGTCGGGAAACATTGCTGAGTAGAGCAAATTGCACAGTATGCAATAATGAAATAATGCTGTTCTCCAAACCCACTGGATAATTTTGAACTCTAAAAATGTTTATCTATTGGTATGTGTGTGTGCCTGCTTGTTTGTCTGTGTTCCAAGATTCAAGGCCAGAGGAGGGCATGGGATGATAAGTGGTTTGGAACTGCCTGGTGTAGGTGATGGTAACTGAACACAGGTCCTCTGAAAGGGCAGTACATCATTTATGGCCGAGCCCTCTCTCTAGCCCTGATTTTGAAAATTTGAATCTAACTTTGGTTTTTATTTTGGAATACATGCACATGGCTTTTTTAAAAAAGTTTCTTGGTAGCTGGAGGCGCAAAGGGCAAGCTGGAAGTCCACTGTGCACTCCCCTCCTCTAGGAAACCCAGGGAATATGGATTGTAATCCAGCACTTGGGAGACGGAGGCAGGAGGACGCTCCAGGCTAGCTGGACCATGAACTTCAAGGAAGTCACCTGTCTTCACATCTCATCTCACTGTAGGAATGCTGGGGTGACAGAGGCACACCACAACACCTGGCCTTTTCATTCCGGGTTTGGGCATCCAATTCCGATGACCGGACTTGCTCCGGTAGCTCTTTTTCCTCTGAGCCATCTTGTCTATTCTTCTTTAAGATTTTATGATGATTTCCTTACACCCAATCTTCTTAAATTTCACAGTAATTCGTCAGAGTGGAGATATTTGGAGAAGTGTAATAAAATGTTTTCAAGCAGGGCTATGGATGCTATATGCCCAACGTTAATCAATCAATCCATTCATTAATACAGGTCTTGTTGTGTAACCCAGTCTGACCTTGCACTCAATCCTCTTACCTCAAGTCCCCAAATGCTGCTATTGTAGTAACACCACTCCATGACCAGGGCTCGTGAGTCTAAATCTTAGAATTCTCGTTGACTAGCATAGGCAAGTATTTGAACTACACAGTCACCATGTTTTCCATTGCCCCAAACAAAACACATTGGTAAACAGTAGCTACCTCTAAGTCTTTGAAAGTCAGTCAGCTGCTCTATAGAAGGTGATACCTAGCACATAGTGGTCTGCAGTGGCCTTTAGCTATGATGGCTGTTTACCATATATTTTTTGTAATGGTCCCTTAAATTGAGCATCTAGGCTCTACATGAAGTCTTTATTTGGGTGGGAACAAATTTGCTTTCTAGCATCTCTTCTTAGTCCCTGCCCATCACATAGCTACTGTCCCTTTCTCTCATTTCTGGATGGAGCATGGAAATGTCCATTTGTTCACATGGTCTTTGGTGTGCCTACACTCCAAGGCTATATTTTTGGAGGGTTGTTTTGTTTGCCTATTTTATTATATTTTAGACTTTCCTTCAATGTTAGGAGACTCCTGGCAGTCCGTTTATCCTCAAGGCTGAGAGAAAAACAACAAAAACAAAAACAAAAAAACCCAAAACAAACCAGAAAGCTCCATGCCATGTGAGCAGCAGGTGGGACCCACCATATGGCCAAGTCCCTGAAAATGCCAAATGCCAACATTTTGCTGCAGATGTCAACATCTGCATCAGAGGCCATCTATTCTTCAGAGTGACTAGTTCATGTCTTTGACAAAGAACCTTTTATTCTTGTTTTTGTTTGCTTGTGTTTTTTTTGTTTTGTTTTGTTTTGGAGTCTGTTTGAGTCTTGATATCCATATGCTCAGATATGGTATGCCTTGGGCTTTTCCATGGCTGGGGGTAGAAGAGAGACCCACTACTCAATACTTCCACATACAACGTCAATTGATTTTCCATCTCTGATACATATTTGTGGATTAAAAATGTAAGGTTCCCATAGGCTCTTGTCCTTCAGTTCTTGCTCCTCATCTAGTGGCTTGGCTTTGGAAGATTGTGAAACCTTTAGGACAGTGGTTCTTAAACAGTGGGCCATGTCCCCCTTGGGGAGGTGTCAAATGAAAGTCACTTAGGTGACTTTCACAGGTCACCTAAGACCATCAGAAAACACACATATTTATATCACAATTTATAACAGTAGCAAAATTACAGTTATAAAGCAGCAATGAAAATAACTTTATGGTTGGGGGTCACCACAACCTGAGGAACTGTAAAAATGGGTTCCAGCATCAGGAAGGCCAAGAACTACTGTTTTAAGAGACTGGTCCTGGCTGGAAGAATTGGGTCATTGCTGTGGGGAAGGCTTTAAGGTTTATGTCCTGGTCACACTTTCTGTTTCTCACTTTATCCACTCTGAGCTTGCTTCTATCCACTACTGCCATGGCCATGAGCCTCTCCTCCCACCATATGCCTTCCCTACTGGTAACGTGGATGAAAATGTCCCCAATAGGCACAGGTATTTGAAGACTTGGTCTCCAGATTATGGCACTGACAGGGGACATTATGGAGACTTTAAGAAGGAGGCAGAGCCATGCTGGAGGAAACACATCTTTCAGGGTGGGCTTTGAGAGTTTAGAGGCCTTCCCATTTCCAGTTTGCTCTCTCTGCTTCCTGCATGTGTTTGAAGATGTGATCTCTTTGCTTCCTGATCTAGCCACTTGCTGCCATGCCTCCCCCAACATCATGGAATCTTCCTCTGGAACCAGAAACCATTTCTTCTATAAGCCAGTGTTGACCATGGAGTTTCCTCACAGCATCAAGAAAGTAACTGCTATACAAAGCACAGTGGACTGTGCCCCTTTCAATCATGAGCCAAAATACACCTTTCTTCCCTTGGGTTGATTCTTGACAGGGGTGTGAGCATGAGAATGAGGAAGTTGCTGACACAGTGCCCCATTCTCTTTTTGTTGGAATTGGAATAGCATGGTCCCAAAGCGTTCCTCTGAACAGAGCAAATCTCCCTCTCCTTCAGCACATCCCTCCTCCCCAGCCACCACTGCTGTGTGTCTGTCAAGTCAGTCTCTCTGAGCCAACGATAGTCATCTTGTGATTGTGAGTTGGTTCTCATTTTGCTTCTCAAAAGCCCTTGTTATCACAAGACAGGCAATGAGATAAGCAAGTGTTAGTGTACTCTTGTAATCAAGTACTATGACCTGAAAAACACTTGTGTGTATGTGAGTATGAGCATCTGTAAATGTGTAAGTACACACACATGCACGCATGCAGAGGCCTGAGGGTGACTTCCACTGTGGATCCTCAGACACTGTCCACCTTCTCTTTAAAATTTATTTTCATATTTAAATCATGTATATATGTGTATGTCTGTGTGTGAGCAAGCACATGTGTGGATTCAGGAGCCCGGGGAGTCTAAAGGAAGGCGTTTGATCTGCAGTTGGAGTTAGAGAGAGTTGGTTGTGAGCTACCTAGCATGGGTACCAGGAACTGACCGTGGGTCCTTTTCAAGGGCTGTATATTCCCTTAGCATTCTACCATCTATCTAGTTCTGTTCTTTTTGTTTGTGTGTGTGCTTTTGAGACTGGGTCTCACTGTGTATTCTTTCCCCAGAGCTTGCCATATAGGCCAGGCTGGATTTAAACTCATGGAGATCTGCCCACCACTGCTTCCTGAGGGGCTGGGATTAAGACAAGATCTCCCATTGGTCTGGACCTTTAATGGCTGACTGACCATTAAACTCTAGGAATCCTCTTCTCTACCTCCACGGTGTGGGGATTATAAAGGTACACCACTATGCCTGCCATTTTATTTTTAAACATGGTGACTTTGGAGCAGACTCAGATCCCTGCACTTGGCAAATTAAGCTCTTTACTGGCTGAGCCACCTCCCCCATTACAATTTTTATGAAAACATCAGGGAAGGGCTTCATCCTAGCTTAGGGTGGAAATTGAGTCTTACAAGACTCAATTCACAGATTTGATGGAGGGAATTTGATCTCTTTCATTCTCAGAATATTATATCCTGAAGGATCCTGGCCTTAAGCTTTCTGGGAGATTCTAGAATATGTGCAGACCAACAGTAAGAGCAATTGTGACAGCATGTCTCAGCTTCTGACATCTTGTACATTCTCAAAGCGTCTTTGCTAACACTGTCTCACCTTAAAGTTGTCAGATTTCAGGGCTGGGAGATGGCTATGTGGGAAAAGGGCTTGCTGTGCAATCATAAAGACCTGAACTTAAATTCCCAGAACCCATATGAGGAGTTGGGTGTAACACACACATGTGCAACCCCAGAACTGGGAGGCAGAGCTGGATGGATCCATGAAGCTTCCAGGACATTGAGCTGAGGTGGTGAAGTCCATGTTCAGGGGGAGACCCTGTGTTAAATAATGAACGAGTAAATAATAAATAAATAAGGTGGAAACTGAATCCGAGAAGACCTTCCAACATCAACTCTGGCCCATGTGCGTACAGGAGAGTGTACACTTTTACATACATAAGCACACACACGTAACACCCATGCACACACACAAGACACCATATTTCTTGTAAGCACTATTCTCCATTTTTCAGCTGAGGAACTGGAAATTCACAGAGATGAAGGATTTACTGGAAGTTACACAATATTCTTTGCTGACCATAGCTCTCATGTGACACCCATTCTCTGCCACACCACGGTGCTTTGGTTAATGTTTTGCATAGACTCAACTACCATCAACAGCTTAGCTCGAAACCAGTGCAAAATGGCTCATGTAATATTAGACAAGGAATTTTCAGTCAGCTTAGTATCTCAGAGGGCAATTTAATACCCCTTAACAGTAGAAGGCTCCCAGAAAGACAGAGCTGTCTGTGTGAACCTCGCTGATTGCCCTTTCTCTTGGCCCACTACAAAGGGCCACATGCTTGGGGAATTCCTAACACTATTGTGTCTCTGAAATCCATACTTTGAAAGCTGTGACTGGAGGGCTTGCACTGAGTTCTCATCTGAGAAACAGTTTCTACATGGTGTGTCATCTGAGAAACGTCAATTTGTATGTTAATTGTCCTGAGCCTGTGAAAAGATGGTATCACGAGGCAGGCATGCAGGAACCCCTTACTGGAACACGTCTACAGAGACGTAATTCCCCTTTCTTATCGCTGACTTCTCATGCCTCCAAAATGCATCCAGAACTTGCTGCCCTTGCTGGGAGACAAATCCAGGAAAATATGACAAAGCTATTTATGCCCATGCTACTGGTACCAACTGTGTTGGCCCATTTTTTAAAATTTTAATACAACCAGCAAATAATTGTAATGTAGCTTACATGACATATTTTTGTAGGTGATCAGTAATTAAAAGGCCATGTTGTGAGAAGCCTGAAGTGACCATCCTGGGTCTGGGCTATGCTGAAGGCCTTCGGAGCTCATTTGTTATAACCGTTTACCACCATGTAGATTACTGTGTGGGAAAGGTTAAAAATGCCAACAGGAAGTCAATTAGCCACTGGTAATAGCATCAGGTAGTGATGAGCCTGCTAATGTGTGTGCATGTTCTTAATTATATTTGCATAGATTGTTTTATCATAAGAACACACTAGCAGCATGAGGTCTGTTTGCTTGGGTTACCCACTGAGGTCAAGTTTGTCACGTGACTTTATATTTCCCCACGACACACAGACTTCTTTGATAATGCCACCTGCAATGTCACTGCAGAGTTTCGTCTTTGTTACTGATTCTCTTTCCTCAGTACAGAGGAAAAAGGAAGACATAGGGATGTGGATGATCAATGCAACATGATTCTTATAAATGCAATAATTCTTTCAAAAAGACACTAGGTTGGTAGTTTAGAACCATGAAATTTTTTTGAAGACATAATCTATATGATTTAGTGTCCTGGAAAAGCCATTTCGTAGCTATTTTCCTAGTTAAATTTTCTAAAACCAAGTCATAGTGTGTTTCCTTGGAAGCCATGAAAATGACCAGTTTGATATTTTCATGTTGGCTTGACAGGGATTGGCCATAATTCCCACACTAGTATTCTCAGTAATTTAAGTCATCAGTTTGTCTGATATTTAATGAGTTCCTCACTTTTGTGCTAGATACTACCAAGGTTGACAAACAGACAGAACAGGATGCCCATCGACACAGAGAGAATTTCTAGTTTAGATGGCAAACGTACAGTGATTTCTGGAGACCTTGGTTTCCTTGGTGTTAGCATGCACAGAGAGCAATCATATGTCATTTCTAGTTTTTAATTAGTTCTTCGAGGATTTCATATGATGTGTTTTGCTCATATTTAGCCCTACCCCAGTTCCTTCCAGATCCACTCTTTCTTCACCGCCTCCCTACCTTATTGTCCTGTAAAAATAAAAATCTCATCAAATTCAATTTGTGTGTGCTTGTACTGGGACAGGATCAACCCCCAAGGACCTGAACCCTTAAAGAAAGACTCTCCCTCTTCCATCACATGTCAGTTGCCATGAGCTAGGGGTGGGGCTTGATGTCCACCTCCCCTCTTCTTGCTGGACTCAGCTTGCACAGACCACATGTGTGTAGTCTCAACTGCTAAGTTCCTGGGTATCCAGACAATTCCTTCTTTTTGTAGTTATTCTCTATGTCCTACAGTCTTTTCACTCACTCTTTTGCAATGATTCCTGAGCCTTGAGAGCAGAAGGCATGAGGCAAATGTCTCCTTTAAAACTGATTGATTATCCCAGTCTCTAAATTTCTACATCTTGACCAAGTTTGGGACCTCTACAATAATCATCATATACTGCACAATGAAGCTTTTCTGATGAGGGTTGAGACATGTACTCATCATTGGCTATAAGACTAAGTCATCAGGAGTCAGTTTTATACTATGTCTATTTAGTCAAATAAACTAAGTAGGTTCTCCCTTAGGGCCTATGGACTATCTAGCCATACATTCTTGGCTCCTGTATGTAGGTTTAACCTGTACAACAGGACTTAAATCCAAGCAGAAAGCAGTTGGTTTCTCCCATGACATCTGTGCTGCTATTGCATCGTGGGCATGTCTTATCAGGCCAGGTAGCGGTTACAAGGTTCACAGCTGGATAAGATTAATGATGACTTTTTCCCCTCTGGTAGTGTGCCTAGCAACTTCCATACTATGATGCCAGCTGGTAAAGATGAAACTTCCATGTCAATACTAGCTTGATTTCTTTGTGTTCTATGACTCAAGAATGTGATATCTTTAGCAACAGATGTCTTAAGTGCCAAGTTCTGGGGTTAAATGAGCATTGGTAATTGCCTGTAATATTTGGGGCTCTATGGGACCTTGCTGATTAACCACTATGAGAAAGATAACCCATTCCTGTCACTGAGCTTTTTATTTGTTGACAGGTGATATTAGTAGAGGTATTGTTACTATATGGTAACTCCATTTAAGCTCCTTTTTATATATGTGAATGTATGAATTTTAGGAAGCTTCCATATAACTTTTAAAAAATGTCTTTAGAGTTATTTATTCCCCCCTATATTTCTACCTCAATCAGGCTCTTCCATCACTCCACCAACCCCTCCTGTTCCATTTTCTTTCTTTTTTTTTTTTATCCTTTTTAACCACTGTATTCTATCTACCATCTGTTGAAATCCTCTCCCCATGGCTCTTTACTAATTCCCTGACCTCTCTGAGTACTCCAGACGGACCACATATATATGAAGATTCACAGCTAGCATCCACAAATTTAGAGAAAACATTCAAGGTTTTAGTACCAGGTCTGACTTCTATCACTCAGAATAGTTGTTTCTAGCCCTATCCGTTACCTGTGGATTTCATACCCCCCCTTTTAACATCTGAGTAATATTCCTCTGTGTAAACATACCACATTTTTAGAATATACTCGTCAATTGATGGACACTTTACCTATGTCCATATTTCGTTTGTTTTTGAACAGCATCCACACTGGTTTCCATATTGGCCTCAGCATCTCACTCGCCCCTCAGCAGTACATAACTGTTTCCCTTTCCCCATAGCCACAGCCCCTGAAGCCTTTTATTATTATTATTTTAATCTTAGCCATTCCAATTGCGGTGAGATAAAATCTCAAAGCAGTTCTAATTTGAATTTCCCTGATGGCTAAGGATGTTGAACATTTAAAAAAAATGTTTCTTAGCTATTTGTGTTTGATCTTTTGAGAACCCTTTGTTTGGTTTCATGCCCTGTCTTTAATTTGGGCTGTAAGGTTTAATTTCTGAATTCTTTCTATATTCTAGGCAATAACTCTCTGCCAGATGTCTGTCTGGTGAAAAATTTCCCCATTCTTTCGGCTTTACTCAAGTGTTAGTGTCTTTTGCTGTACAGAAGCCTCTCAGGGTCATCGGGTTTCGTTAATTAGTTGTTGGTCTTACTGCCTGTCCATTTGAATGAGTTCTAGCATAGTCTCTGCTTTTCCCTCTGTCAGATTCAGGAAATCAGGTTTTATATTGAAGTTTTTGATCCATTTGGAATTGAGTTTTATCTAGGGAGAGAAATAAAGATTATCTTCACTCTTTTACAAGTAGCCATTCAGTTTGACTATCCCCATTCCTGGAAGATGATGTCTTTTCTCCAGGGTGTACTGTTGGCTTCTTTGTCACAAGTCGGGTGGCTGTAGCAGTGTGGGCCTGTATGTGGACCCTCAGTTCTATTTCATTCATAAATGTGTCTGTTTTTACGCCAGTGCCATGCGACTTTTGTTACTATAGCTCTGTGAATATCATAATGCAGGGGACATACCTCACCATAATAAAGGCAATATACAGCAAGGTCATAGCCGACATCTCTCTAAACAGAAAAACTCAAAGCTTTTCCACTAAAATCAGGAGCTGAGAATCCATTCAGAACCTGACTGTTCATTTGGCACGTCCATTTCTTATGTCTCTGTTCCTACAGATGGTATATGCAAATCTTTTTAAAATTGCATTTTAATTATGTGTGTAAAGTAACCTGTGTGCATGTATGTGTGTATGTGTGTACACATACATGCAGATACCTGCAATAGCCAGAGGAGGGCATTGACTCTCTGGGAGTACAGGGAGTTGAGGGGCACCTTCTGTGAGTGATTGGAACTGAAATCAGTTCTTCCGCAAGACGAGCAAGTGTTCTTTTTCACCAAGTCATCTCTCAAGCTTCTAAATTATCAGAGGGGTGACTATTCAGTTACTCCCATGCTCCTAAGCTGTAGATTGTTTTCTTTTCCCTCGATGAGTTTTTTTTTTTTTTCAGAAGATTCTGTCTGATGATAAATAAAAGTCCTTTCCTGTTCGCTCAGTGGAAATAATTCCTTACTGATAAGAGGCCTTATCTCTGCGGCTCACTGGAATCTCAGCGGTTGTGTTATGATTTGTCCTTCAAGCCCACAAGTGTTAAAATCATGTCCCTGGTGGGTGGAACCATCTTTCTTTACTCTGGCAAAAGACCAAGAAAGCATAAGCAGAATTAAATACTTCTTAAACATAAGTCTTTAAGAATGTCGTTATATAGAAGATGGTTTTTGTTGGTCTGTTGGCACAAATTCAAAACTGGGGTTTTAAGAATGGAACTCTTTGCTGTATTAGTTGTCTGTTGCTAAAAAGGAAATTACATCCCAGTGGAGAATCTTAAAACAATAACAGCTATAGCAAATCTCCATGGTAGAGCATCTTTGGGGCAGGAAAATTCTAGAGTGCTTTACTTACTTGGTCTGGTTCAGTGTCTTATGAAAAGATGTGCTTAGTAATGATACTGCTGTTAGATGGGAGCCATTGGGAAACTCAACAGGTATGGAATGATCTGTTCCCAAAATGATGTGCTCCCATGCCCGTGTGCTCCCATGATCCCATGTTCATGTGCTCCCATGGATTACCAGGTTGCCAGGTTTGTGCTGACTTTAGTTCCTCACCATGTGGACCTTTCCCCAGATCTTCAGTCCTTGGAATAGGGATGACTTCCTGCCAAGAACGTACACAGAGGTGGAGCAAGGTGGGGTTGGGGGGCGTCTGGCTCCCTTGGTAGAGTTCTCCCTGCATGTAGAGAGCCCAAGCCCTGACCCTCAGTTGTAGCACTCTTTTTAAAACTGCTTTATTTGGGGTCAACCTCCCTTCCAACCTCCCAACCCTTACATGGCAGAGAGAAGGTTAGTGGGGAGAGAGGGCCCAGGCCCCTTTACTTCTCCTGGCTGTTTAGCATCGAGGGGTTCTTTGAGCACTCTATACCAATCTCTATCAACGGTGATGCAGCCAGCAGTCTCCTCCACACTGCTGGGCCCTGAAGTGTTTCTCTGTCTGCTCCAAACTGACACACTGTCTCTGGTCTCTGGTCTTTCCAAACTGCTACATACCACATGCCAACAACAACTGCCACACCACCACTTCTCTTCCTTGGCTCTCATATTTATACTCTCAGAGTGCTAGAACACGCCCTTCTCTGTGACAATCACAGCTGGCAGAGATCACATCCTGCATGTGACAACTGACAGGTGTGGACAAACTATAAACCAACTAAAATTCCACACATGGGATTAAAACAAAAACACATTTATATAACGTAACCGAGTTTACAAAGAAACCAAAACTTTCATTACACCCAGCACCACATAAGCCATGTGGTAGCACATCCCTGCAATCCCAGAACCGGAGGAGGAGGACCCAGGGAGACCAGGAACTCAAAGTCATCCTTAGTTTCAAAGCAAGTTTGAGGTTAGAGGGAGCTATAGAGAAAGAGACTCAGAGAAAGCAGTAGTTGGAGGGAAGGAGGGGAGAGGAGCAGGGAGAGAGAGACCAGCTCTAAAAGCCTGTGAGACTCTGGCACCTTTAAACAGACTATTCCTATTTGGGGTGGGAAAACCTATAGAGGTATGTTAATACCAGGAGGTAGTTCGGGGTGAACTCTGTTTTGGAGTCTGACTATCATGGTCTACCTTCTGCCCCCAGCACTTGGAATGCAAACAATATTCCCTCACTCCCAAGACATTCATGCCCATCCATCCAATGTCATTCCTTTATCTCGTTAGCATCATCGACAGTCTTGAAGCTTGTATGAAGTCAGATCCAAGTATATGCGTATACAGACACATGGGTACACACACACACACACACACACACACACACACACACACACACACACTCGAAATCTCCTTGGGTACTGACTTGTGAAGTACTAATGCTCTGAATGTAAACATTTGGGAACTGATGAGACACATCATCCACTCCTGTGACATAGCAGTTGGTAGACCAGGGAAATTCCAAATCACCTCTAGCACAAGCCAATGGTTCTTCAACTGGGACTTGAGGAGTGAGGAAAACTAAAAATTGGATCTTCCTGTGAGCTTTGGCTATGCCTTTAAGACCCTTCGCACTTAACTGTCTCTTGTGTTTGCAGTCACCCAGGTTTCTCGGTCTTCCCTTGGCTGGGAGAGTTACAGGAACACATAGACATCTTTTCCTCATGTTTTTTCTATTCCAATCTCTACTTTTAAAGAATGGTTTCCTAAGTGGGGGAAGAGGAAAGGGACCTGGGGGTGACAGAAGCTTCACAAGAAGACCAACAGGGACAACTAACCAGGGTGAAGAGGGGCCTGGTGTGATTGAAGCACCAAGGACCTGATGGACCAAAGACTTTGCATGGACTGGACCTAGACCCTACAAAGATGTAGCTGATGAGCAGCCCATACCTCATGTGGGTTCCCTAGTGAGGGGAGCTGGGTCTGTCTCTGACATGGACTCTCTTGCCGCTTTTCAATTACTCCCCCCTGGAAGCAATTGAATTTCAATTATAGTCCACCTGGAGGGACTGCCTGCCAGACCACAGGGGAAGAAGGACATGCTCAGTCCTGATATGACTTGATGAGCTGGGGTGGATGGGAAGAAGGGGAGCTTTCTGTCTTGAGGAATAGAGGACAGGAATAGAGAAGAGGGAAGTAGGGTGGGACTGGGAGGTGAGGAGGGATAGGGCTATGACCAGGATTAAAGCGAACAAACAAACGAACAAATAAATTAAAAAATGATTTCCTTTTAGTCTGTCTGTATCCTCTTGTACTCTTGTATTAATATCAAGAACAAATCAGGGAACATCTTCAACCATTCAGTTGTAAACTTCTCCACATTGACCAGGGGAATGTTAGATAGGTTTTCTACTTTCCACAGACAGCGATGCTTGGAACCCTGCCATGACATAGCAAATATCCCCCTTTCCCCCTTCCTTCTATACCATCCTCCAGTTTCCACATGTGACCTCTGGGGGGCCAACAGGTTGGCCAGGCACTCTGGGGCATTCTTCCCCACTGGTCTCTGACACCTAGATCTTTTGTCTGTGTTATGCATGTTTCAAAGACCACCTATTTTGTAAAAGCATTTTTCCCCCTACGGCAATACTCTACCTCTCAGTGTGAAACAAAACAAAACAAAACAACAAAACAAAACAACCTTAGTTATCTAATAAATTTGTCTCATAAGCGACTCTAAATCCCAGTGACTTAAACAACAACGTGCATCACCATCCCACCACTTTGGTGAATTTTGGGATAATCTCGTGGGCTTAGGGTTCTCAGGGAATGCAGCCAGACGGTCTGCACAATAGCCCTTGTCCATGGGATTAACTTGCCCGGAATTGCTTCCAAAATGGCACCTTCACAAGGCCACTAAGTTTATGCCCTGTGTTTGATGTGCCATGACCTGCCTGAGTGTCCCCTGGCACAGCAACCTGTGCTTCTTGGGGGGAGTGATTCAAGGGGAAGCACAATGCTTCTTCCTGATCTAGCCCCAGGAGTGACACTCTGTTATACCCAAAATTCCCCGTTGGTGGCACAGGTCAGTATTGTTCAGAGTGTGAGAGAACTGACCAAAGCCACAATTCAAGGGCAGCAAGCATCCTCAGAGGTCATCTTCCGGCATGGCCACCACATGCACTGTTCTGTGTCAGTCAGGTGCCAATAGAAAGTCCCCGAACCTTTTTGGGGGAGGGGTATCCATTAACAGCTGCTTCTTATTTAAAAAATATAACATAATACAAACTACATGTCATATGTAAAGACACGTATTTGGTTTCTTTGAGACAGAGTCTCACTATGTTACTAGAGCTGGCCTTGAATTCATGATCCTCCTGCCTCAACCTCCTGGGTATCTGGTTTAAAGCCTGACTAGCAGCCACTTCTTAAAATCCATTAGGGTGACATGAACACTGTACCCAGAGTGTAATCACTGCCAACTCTTGTTTGTTTGTTCTCGGGCTCCAGATTTCTAATTAACATGTTTACACAGAAATTAAGAATTAGTCTACACTCCTAAGTTGCTTTCGGCCAGAGTGTTTTATTACCAAGCAACAGACAGGAAACTAGAACGGAAGGTTATTTTCCCAGTTTTCATGTGCTTGTTGATATGTGTATGTGTGCATGCATGTTTGCATGTGTGTTAGGATGCATGTGTGAGCATCCAGTGTGTGCATGTGGAGGCCCAAGGTTAATGTTGGGGATCATTTTAGACCACCACTCCAACTTACATGTTGAGCCAAGGTGTCTCGGTGAAGCCCACAGCTCCCCGATGGGGCTCATCCCTCTAGCTAGCCTACTCTGGGGACATCTTGTCTTTTGCTTCTCAGGCTGGAATTCCGTTCCCACTCAGCACATACACAGAGTCTGGGGATCTGAACATCAGTCCTCACGCTTGCAAGGCAAGTGCTTTAACCACTGAGCCACCTTTCTGGACCTGACATTGAAACTATTTAGATAAGACTTCGGACTTTGGAAACATGGTGGGGGTGGGGTTGAGATGGAATGACTGCAGTCTACATGTGAAATAGACATGAGTGTGTGTGTGTGGGGGGGCGGTCCAGGGATGGAATACGCTTGATTTAATGTCTGTATTTTCTCTCAAATACGTAAAAGCCCTAAGCCTCGGAGGAAAACCTCAGAGGGGGTAGGGCTTTCGGATGTAATGAGTTATGCTGAGTCACTGCTTTCTTTAAGAAGTGACAACTGTCCAGCTCGTCTCCTTTGTGTGGTTGTGATGTAGAGATTCAGGATGGCCGCAGCAGGCCTCGGTCATTGTCTGCTCTAGAGGAAGCATGGTGGTCACAATAAACAATGGTAGCCCCACCAGAACCTGGGAAGAGCTGGAGGCATCGCTCCTTCCCGGCATGCGGCAGCACGCTCCTTCTCATATCCACGCTACAGGCGAGGGGCTGAAGCCCAACACTCTACTCCAGGGCTTGCTAGCCAGTCAGCAGTGAAGCCCACTGACTCCTTTTCATGTGTGTTCATATCTGTGCCTACAGAGGTTGACCTCAGGTGTCTTCCTCAACCACTGGTTGGCCGGCAAGCCGCAGAGAGCCTCTTATCTCCACCATCTGAGCACAAGCATCACCATACCCAACTTTCCCCCATAGCTTCTGGACATTCAAGCTTGGTGCACGCACATGGCACACACTTTACTGAGCCATCTCTCCAGCCCCAAGCCTGGTCTCTAATCTCCCTGGCACCACATGTACTTTTGGCTGTGCCACTTAAGGCAGCGTCTTTTAAACAAAAAGAAATACACCTGAGATGAAAAGCCGCCAGCACTGGCTGCCTTGCCCCATCCATAAATCTATTATCCACAAATAGAACTTGCTTGAGATTCAAAGTGGTTTCCTGCTGGCCTTTGAAATACATCGAAAGTTGCAATAAAACAAAATGATCTTAAAATATTAACAGACCAGAAGTAATTAAATGGCAAGGGTAGTCATTAAAATTGAGAACGAGGCTTCCGTTGGTAAACCCTTTCAGTTAGCCAAGAGCAACAAGGTCTAGGGCTGGGGAAAGAAAGGCTTGTAGGTTCACTACCTCCTTCTTTACTGAGGTTATAGCTCTTTTTTTTTTCCCTGGAGGGCAGTGGGTTTGAAAACTGCCCCTTCTGGAGGAGAAGAACCCCCCAACAGGCGCCTTTTCCCTAAAATGACGATGGCACTCTGTTCCACTTTGGTGCGCTTGTCCATACCCCACCCTGCAATCAGTGAAAGCAGTTAGCACAGGCCCTCTGCAGACTTGAGAGCTCAGTGAGCTGGGGAGATAGTGTTGCCAATAAGTGGCTTTCAGCACACGCATGGCCATCTGTTTCACGTGGCCTGACACCCATGTGAAACACTGAGTGTGGGGTCAGGCACTCACACTCCCAGGGCTGGGGGAATCGAGGCAGGGGGATCACTGCTCAGATAGACCAGCCAAATCAATTCACTCCAGGTTCAGGTAGCCCTTATCTCAAACATTAAAGTGGAGAGTGGCACAGGAAGACGCCTTATCCTCAGCTCCTGGCCCCCACATGTAAGCACACGTGCATTCTCATGAACATGTATACATGCAAGTACCCCACACCAAGATGTCAGATGAGTGAAGTTGGTTCGTACGATCCTGAATCTCTACAAAGAGCCTGGACCTCAGTGCTCCGGAGAAACCTGGTGGGGATGAGTGATAAGCTACTGCTTGGCTGATCTCTGACCTCAGGCAGGACTCTTATCTCTGGGACTGTTCAGTCAGAGGAAAGCAATTTGTGGGGCAGGAAGCATGTCTCTAAAGTCATGACGTTAGAATCCATGCCAGGAGATCAGTATTTGTGGGGCCAGATGCTACTCTGCTGAAGCCTGTGCTCCAGGGTCCATGAATTCCTCTTTAAAATCAAGGAGGAGGGGCTCAGGATGGAGGCGGTTCATCTCCAAGTCATTTTAATGTGGAGATATGATCTCTGGGGGAAACAAAAGGAGGACGGAGAATTTGGGAGGATTCTTTTCATGGTCTTGGTCTTTTAATGAGAGAGGCTTGTGCACCTGTTTCCACATTAAATTCTTATAAAAAGGACCATTATTTTCCCCTTTTACAATGTCTGTCTTGATGACATGCACAATTGTTAGTTCATCAGAGGAGAGACAGATCAGGACTCGTGTCTCCTGTCCATAATTGGTTTTTAGGTATTTTTGACAGTTCAGGAATATTTATCGTGGCCTAAAACTTTTCTTTGCAACGGCTAATCTTGGTTGCCAACTTGACATGTCATGTCAAAGAGGGACCCTCACTGAGGAATTGTCTCCATGAGATTAGCATATGGGCATGTCTGTGGAGGCACTTTCTCGATTGCTGATTGGTGTGGCAGGGCCCAGCTCACTGTGGGCTGCGCTGTCCCTAGGTTGTATAAGCAAGCAGGCTGAGCAAGCCAGTGAGCATTGGTCCTCCAAGGCCTCTGCTTCAGTTCATGCCTTGAGTTCCTACCCTGACTTCCATTGCTGATGGACTTAGTCAAGTTCTGTGGGACCTTGGGCTGTCCCTGTTTCTCAGTGGACCCATGTCCTCCGGCCACGCTGTGCTCATGTCAGATATGGGCAGCAGGCTCGCCCTTTGCACCTGAGAGCCAGGTTTCTAGTTCTTTCTGCTCCCGTGTAGTGTCTGCTCCAGCCCTAACCTCACTCTTACTGTTCAGCTTCTGAATCACAAGGATCTATTTAAAATGCAATCCTACTCCCAGGCCTGCCATAGATCCCTGGCAGGGAGCCTCCTGCCCCAGTTCACCAGCATCTCTGGGAGGTTCCAAATCCCATATGCATGTGGATTTGGCCCTCTGTCCTGCATGCCCAATTACTAATAGCCTATTTCCATGGGTGTTTGAAGTTTTGCAATATCCCCACCCCCACCCTGCACAATGAAAAGACAGTCATGTGATGTCCTCGGTAGATTCTTTCTGAAAAGAAACAAACTGCTTGCTATCACTAGTATGCTCTTCTTGGGATGGTCCCTCCCACCTGCTTCTTGCTCTACGTAAGAACCATCCATGCCAGCTGTTTCAAATCTTTGTCCCTGATGGTGGAGTCCCCGTGGCACGTTCTTTGGTCGGGACCCAGCACTAGCATAGTACCACATGGAGTAATACTCTGTTAGGACCTGGAGGCTTTTCTAGAAGGTGCACCCCTAGGAGCAAAGAACAGAAAGCAAATAGAAGAAGTGAATTAGAGTGTTGGCATCTTCCTCCATGATTTTAACACGAGACAACATGGCTGAGGGTGTCAGAGCTGCGGCACTGGCTGCCTGTGCCTGGGGTAACTTATTTCTTGGCTCCATCTCCTCCTCTGTGATGGGCAAGCCATTGGCCACCATTGTCAGGCTTGTAAAGACTGTCCCATTATGGAGCTGGGTCCTACAGGAACTAGCATGTAGTAAGGAATTTGAGCCGTGGACTGTCACTGGAAGCAAGAGTATGGTTATCCCACAGCATTTGGTAAATCAATTTGTGTTCCATTTGTATTGCAATAGATACCAAAGCCGGAAGTATTTCCATGCTATTAAGTTCTGCTTATGTAGGTACAGCCAACATGCTTATTGACGATACCTACAAGTAGTTGGCGTGATGGCACACACTTGTGATCCCAGCACTTGGGAGGCTGAGGCAGGAGGATGTTGACTTGTTGGCCAGCCTGGGCCACACAGATTTTGTCTCAAAAGTAAAACAACAGTAACAAACTATTATTAAAAGCAAAATTTCTGCTTTTACTTATTTGTGTTTAATTATACTTTTTAAGCTTTATATCATTGGGAATAAAGTCACCTTTTAAAGTACTTTAATTGGATACTTTCTCTCTCCTTTGGAGCAACACCGACTGCCCTGGATTCTTCTACACTGGCTCTGGGGGTCAGACTGGTATCCTGTGGTTGCCAGGCAGGCACTTTGCCAAACACGCTATCTTCTCTTTGTGGAAGCAGTAGCCTTTTAGTCCAGCAGGGAGAGTCAGGGGACAGCAGAGACCTCCACAGCTGTGACTGACTGACTTGTGGCTGTGGCCGAGTTGCACAAACCATCAAACCTCAGTTCCTTCAACAAGAGGGATCCAGTGTAGTGAGGGTGAGATGTATCAATGGGCAAGGGGCTCAGCACAATGCTTGGCATCCGGTAGGTGCTTAACATATGGCAATTGCCACTGGTGGCGGTAGAAATGATAACTTCACTGAACAAGGCATGGGAACCCGCACTAGAGCACATGGAATAGTTCAGGAACATTCTGGAAGCCTGGAGAAAGGCACGGGAGATGGATCAGTAGCGAGAATAAGTCTGCCATGACACCGCTATATTGCTCCCACTCTTAGCATTCGGGAAAGCAATATGTGTTCAGTAGAAACCTGATTTGGGGTTTTTGATCTTCTCCTGGGTCCTACTATCTGGCTACCAGTAAGTGTGTGGCCAAGTCAACATACTGCATGGATGAATATTTATTATTCATTAGTTAGGAGGGGTAGATGTATTTGACGCGTTTTCCATGTATGGTGGGCCTGTTAGGCTGTGAGCCCATCATAAGTTGGGGAACATCTACGTGAAGTTGGGTTCTCTGGGCACAGAAGCCAACCCAGCTTAAGATCAGTGAGTGAGTGGGGGTTCGGTGTGATGGGAAGGTAGTTCAGCTGATAAAGTGCTTGCTTTGTGGACACAAGGATGGGAATTCGGTTCTGAGAGCCTATATCCAAAACCAGGCGTGGTGCCATGTGCTTGTAATCCTGGAACCAGAAAGACAGAGATGGGAACATTGGTGGAGCTCATTGCCCAGGCAACCCAGTCTAATCAGCAGGCCTCTGGCCAGTGCAAGAACCCCCCCCCCCCCCCCACCCCAAAAAAAAAAAAAACAACCAAGGCGATTGACATTGGAGGTTGACTGCTGACCTTCTCAGGTATATGTTCATACATGCCTCTAGAGAGTCCATCAGAAAAGGTCAAGCAAGAGGCAGCTTGGTCCTACGATGCCTGAAGCCAAGGATAGGGAAGAGGGGGTCTTCTCTGAGTCCGTATTCTCCCCACTTCTTCTTTCTGACCCTACATTTGTGGCTTTCTCTCTCTGGTTCACCTCTCCCTACCCAGACCACACACAAGAATGGCATGAGTACTCAGGGTTCCCTGGGCTTGCTGTGTTCTCTTGATGTCCCAGGCCCTACGCTGGACCACTGGATGGTCTGG
Source organism: Psammomys obesus (assembly GCF_907164565.1). Taxonomy (NCBI): domain Eukaryota; kingdom Metazoa; phylum Chordata; class Mammalia; order Rodentia; family Muridae; genus Psammomys; species Psammomys obesus. Next base: position 20,296,194 of record NW_026591598.1, on the reverse strand, counting down.
GAGAAGTGGAGTGGTTGGGAGAAAAGCCATCCTCAGAGAGTAGATGTCAGAATACCAAGGTGAGGTTAGAGCTCAGGGTGTCTGGCTCCAAGGTTCAGGCTAATAGGCCTCCCTAAAAGGTGCAGTCTTCCACACATGGTGAAAGCCTGGATCTCCTGTAAGCTCCTTTCTGACCTTAGCGTGGCTTCCCAAGACTGAGGCCATCTTTAACCTCCTCTGTGCAGCTCTGAGCTGCAGGTCAGCATGCCCCCTGCTCTTGCCACACCATCCACCCTGTTTTCTGAGAATCTCTCACTAACCTGGAACTTCTAAGCAGGATAGCGAGCCCCAGGGATCTGCCCAGCTCGGCCTCCCCAGTGCTGTGATGATAAGTGCATACAGAAAAAACCTGTGGGTTCTGAGGTTTGAACTCACATCCTCATGCTTATAATTCGAGAGCTTTACTGACAGCTGTCTCCAAGGCCAGCTCCTTGATTCCTTCATTCTAGGGGCTTGTCTCATTATCTATTCAAAATTAAAATTTTACTTTAGTATTTTATATTTATTTAGTGTGTGTACCTCTCTCTCTCTCTCTCTCTCTCTCTCTCTCTCTGTGTGTGTGTGTTCATGTCATGAGGCATAGCAGCTTGCCAGAGTCAATTCTCTCCTTCCACCACGTGGGTGTTCTGGGTAAATACAGGTCCTTGCCCCATCTTACCATAAGAAAATCTGGATGATAAATTATGCAGTGTACTCCTTTTCTGGTCTTGATCTTGCAATCCTCCTGCCCTACAACCTTTTTTTTTTAAACCACAGTACAGTGCACATAGACAAATTTCCTCTTTTAACCATTTGAAGTGCACAGCCCACCACTGTTTAGTTCGATCGCTGTGCGTCCATCACCACAGCGCTCCTCTGAATATTTTTATCATCCCCCAAAGGAAACCCTTTACTTAATAAGTGCTAAGAAATAAAAACTACTAAGTGGTTGTTCCCATTTCTCTCTGTTGGTTCCACTCTTTGACCATTCTGGACAATTCCTATACATGTTTTTTTTGGGGGGGGGGAGGGGCACATTGGCTTCTTTCACTTAGCTTAATGTTTCCAGGTTCATCTGTGTAGTGGTATATATCAGTAGTTTATTCCTTTTGTATGGCTGCATAATGCTCCTCTGAATAGATATACCAGATTGTGTTTACCCACCCACAACTTCATGGGCAATGATGCATAGCTTCAAGCTTTGGCTTCGTTAACTAGTGCTCTGAGAATTCACAGGCAAGTGTTTGTTCAAAAATCTTCCCTCCACCCCCATTCCTTCAATTATATACTCAAGAGCACACTGCCCGTTCATATGGAAATCCTATATTTAGTTGTTGATCTGCTGCCAGACCTTTTCCCACAGCAGCGTCTGAGGGTTCTGACCTCTCTGCGTTGCTGTCTCTAGCAGAATGAGTTTTACCATAACAATGTAAAGGGGGAAAAAGTCTGAATTATTTAGGCTTCATTTATTTAATGGGATTCTATTAAAACAAGAACTGGAAACGGGCTGACATTTTAATACAAAATACAGCATAGCTTTTGAGATCTGTGAAAAGCAAAGGTTGTTTAACACGTGGGGATAAATTTGGCCATTAGTTCGTATCTATGGACCATATAAATAACAAGATCATAAAATCCATGATGCTGTTAGTGTCTCTGCCCCATGATATGATTCACTAGGCATATTTTTCTATAAAAATAGTACAATAGCCCGTCTCAATGGCATCTGGATTCATCTGTAGAAAATGAGCATTTGGGGTCAGATCATTATTACATCAGATTCTGTGCTCCATCTGACCCATAAAAGCAGAAGTGGGGTGCTTCTGAACACATTAAGACATTTTTATGCATGTCTTTTATTTTTTAAAAATGATACAGAATGTTGAATCTTGACACCCCCCCCTCCACACACACACACACTTCTGTTGAGCCATGAATGTGCCATCCGTATCAGAAGCCCAAACAAGTGCTCATTAATGCTTAGGAAAATTCAGACAACACTTCAGATAAACAAGCTGCTGAAGAAGAATGTTTCTGCAGATTTGTGGACAAAAAAAAAAAAAAAAAAAAAGGACAGATTGAATGTCATTTCACATTCAATACAATCAACCAAGTAAACTGGGTTTTATGACCTCGTTTCCTAACCTCAGGCAGGGAGGAATAGTGTCTGTGGATCTCTAGTCTCTAGTCCATCATGCACTTTAAGAACAGATTTATTTAGTTGAGGGTTTTATAGGGCATATGGAAAACAATGTGAACAGCTTCCCAATTCTATGATGACAAGGGAGGGGTGGAGAAGGAGTAGAATGCCATGACCTTTCTCTTTTATGAACTTGTTTATTTGTTCTTATAGGCAGTAGTTAACATATCCAGAGACATAGTGTGGTGGTTTAAAGGAGCATGGCCTCCGTAGACGCAAAATCTTTGAATGCTTGGTCCCCAGTTGGTGGAACTGTTGGGAAGGATTAGGAGGCGTGGTCTTGTTGGAGGAGCTGTGTCACTGCGGGTGGGTTTTGGGGTCTCAAAAGCACATGTCATTCCTAGTGAGTCTTACGTCTCCCTCATGCTGGGGGATCAAGATGTGGACCCTGCTGATACTCCAGCTCCATGCCTGTCTTTCTGCTGCCAAGCTTTCTGCCATGATGGTCATGGAACCTAACTCCCTGGAACTGTGATTTCCAAATTAAATACTTTCTTTTATACATTGTCTTGGTAATAGTGCTTTGTCACGGCAATAGAAAAGTCACTAGGACAAATGGTGATAAGCTGACCCCCATGGAGGGATAGTGTCTGGATGTTTCATGAGCTGTTATAGCTATATTTGCAGTTACCTATTGTTACAAAATAATAAACCCCAAAACTGAGTTATATAAATCAGCATGTAGTTATACTTTCCTTTTTGTGAGCAATGGATTGGCATATGGGACAGAGGTACAGCTCATTTCTGCTCTGCAGAGACTGGGCTGTATCTGGAATGACATAGGTGGATGAAATCTTCCAGATGGAATGTAGCTGCATTCTTTGTTTCTTCTCTGTGCTCTCTTCTGTCATCAGAAAGTTTTATGTGTTGAGTTTTTAAATTTATTTTTGTTTATCTATGTGTATGTATATCTCTGTGTGTGACATGTGTGTGCCTACTTGTAGAGGCCTGCAGAGGGCATCAGATCCCCTGGTGCTGGAGTTACAGACAATTTTGAGCAACTAGCCATGGGTGCTGAGAACTAAATTTGGGTCCTCCGCAACATCAGAAAATTCTGTTAACCAAGGAGCTAGCCCTCAAGCCCTGCCAGGTAGCTTTCCACCTGCGCATCTGGCACCTGAGATGGATGAATGGGTGGGTGGGTGCATGGGTCGATGGGCAGATCAGTGGATGAATGGGTTGGTAACATGGGTGTGTGGGTAGGTGGGTGGTTGATGGGTGGATGATGGGTGGATGGGTGGGCAGATGGACTACCTTTGGGGGCTGGAGAATTGGCTCGGTGCATGGGTTTGCCAGGCAAGCATGTGCCTGAGTTCTGATCCCCAACACCCATGTACAAATCCAGGCATGGTGACATGTGCCTGTAATGGTAGCACAGACAGGGAGATAGGGAGCCTGATGGCCTGCTGGTCTTGATGCAGTGATGAGTTCCATGTTCAGTGAGAGACCCTGTTCTCAAGAGAAAAAAGATGGACAAAATTAGGACAATATCTAATATCAGCCTCTGGCCTACACACTTGCTCACATAAACACACACACACTCATGCTTGCTCACACTCACACATGCATACACACACACTCACATAAACGCATACACATATCCACACACACTCACACATAACTCTGTTTGTACTAAGTCCCTAGGGGAGAAAGAGGAATCCGGAATAATAAAGTTAAAACTTAAACTCTCTAACATGTCAGATGGTAAGTGGTGTGGGAATGACAGAGAAATAACGGTCCTTCCACAGCACTGATTGGAAACTGTGGCCACCGCCCCTTCATAAACTTTAATTATGAGGCCATCTGCTTAGAGAGAGAGAGAGAAAAAAAAAGAGAGAGCCATCGGCATTATCATAAGTGTAAATCTAGCCTAGAGCCACACCCAAGTGCCCGTGATCTCTGGCTTATGAATACTGACCGCAGGGCTACCTCTGTGGTGGACAGCTAACTCCACCCCGTTGTGCCTCCCCAGGACAGGGAGGTGCCCCACGAGGTGGGCTCCACAGCTGGTGTGTTTTGCTAGTGAGTGTGTCCTCAAGAACTCTGTAGGCTTCGGGGGAGCTAGTTGGGTGGTGGTTGGATGAGGTACAACCCAGCTAGCTGTTGAACTGTTTGTTGAAGGAGTCCAGGCTCTCGGCACCTGACCTTGTAGGTGTACACCTTGATTTCTCCTTGAAAACGGTGCATCAGTTTCTCACTGAAAGTTAGAACTCCAGGCTATAGCCCATCATTGTGGGGAAACTTCAAGGCAGGAACTTCAAACGCCTAGTCACGTCATACCCATGGTCAGGAACAGAGATAAATGAATGCACGTGTGCTCCTTTGCTTGCTTGTACTCTCATACAGTTCAGGACTTCCTGCCTAGGGAATGGTTTCACCCACAGTGAGATGAGTCTTCTCACACCAGTTAACCCAAGACAATCCCTCATAGCCCAACCCAACGCAGACGATCCTTCACTGACACCCTCTTCCCAGATGATTCTAGGTTATGGCAAGTTGACAATTCAAGCTGGCAATCACACCAAACTAGAAATAAAACCAAAGCTGGTTTGGGTGGTGTGTACTTATAATCCCAGCCCTCAGTGGTGGGAGACATTTCCTGGGATGTACACACACACACACACACACACACACACACACACACACACACAGAAGTACCATTTTTACAAATTTCCTCCTTTGTCTTTTCACAGCTGTGCAGTCCCTGCATACCCTAAATGACCAGATTTCTCATTTCATTGTCACCAAGTCGAAGGCACTGGAGGAAGAGGATGACCCCTTTCTACCCACAGAGAAAGAGACACTGAAGAACTCTATGATACTGATGAGACACCTCTTAATGGATGCCCAGGTACAAAGACCAGTGGTGGGTGGTCCAGGGATGTCCAAAATGTTGTCGTTGTGACCCGACAGTGTCATCTAAAAAGTTCACACTCAAGAATTGCACAGCTGAGTTACCGAAAACAATGAAAATATCACAAAAAAAGTCCTGTCCTGTTTTACACAAGCTAATGATTTTCTGTTGGGTCTCAGTCATTGGCTCCTCTTGGACCCAAGTTGGGCGTGACTTTAATGGATTTGGGATTGCCTTTGGGCTTTGTTTGGGGTCTAAGCTCTCCAAGGATGTTCAGCTATCGAAACAATCATGGCCACTTTTGCCATAAACAACCACAGTGAGGACTGGGCTTTTCTGTGTTTTTTTTTTTAAGCCAGAGTAATGGAGTGTAAAAGAAGTATGCATTGTCTTTGAGAAGGGAGCGCACCTCCCACTAGTCTTGGGAAGGAGAAAGAATGCATTTACATACAAACTTGGCAGGCATCAAAACTGGCAAAGGTGTCATCGTGGAGCAAAGCCTGATCCAAAACTACATTTCTCAGTAGCTGATAAATATTTAGGGGTGTCTGATGTACCCCTTAGTAAATGAATCAACATTTTAAAACACTAGCAATGAATATGCTGCGGCAGGATTTGCCTATTGCATGCTATTGTTGAGATGTTGTTTCTCAAGGTTTCTTCTCCTCATATGCTGTTTTATTGAAATGTTGGAAAGTAATCTTTCCCTCGCCTTCTGGCTTTGTTAGTGGCTCTCTCCAGATATGTTGATGGGCAAACACCAGGTGTCTTAAGAGCTGGATGGTATTTTTCTTTGGTGAGAGCAAACTGCTCTAGAATTTATTGTTATTTCTGCCTCTTGGGGATCTGGACGTAGCTTTTAGGAAATTGTCTCTGGTTTGGGGGGTTCTGGTCTGAAGTATCCCCAAAGCTTTTTTTTTTTCTTCCAAAAGCCTGCTTTCTGTTGAACAAGTGACGTCAGGACGGTCTGCTGTTTTCTGCTTTCTGCTCTGGGGGGAGAGTTTTGAACCATGGTCTCTGCTTTTGTTTCCACCAGGATGATGCATTGTGTTTTATTTTCTTTGATCAATCTGGAAATCTGGATTTCATCTCACCAGGACTGTGGCTGGCGGGGCCTGTCTACATTCCTCACCTGTCAATGTTTGAAGCTGCCCCTGGGATCCTAGCCCCTCCGAGGTGCCCCAAATTATGCAAAGCCTTTCATTTTGACTCTTATTCTTCCAGGCCCTCTTTTTAGTAAGCAGCCATTCAGCTTCCCCTTCCTTCCTAAGCCTGTCTGGGGGGGTGGGAGGGAAAGCTTCTAAAGCTACAACAGCCAATTTTAAGACTTGGAAAAAAAGGGAAATTTGGAGCAATTTACTGAATAAAGAAAGCAAATTGTTCCTGAAAGCGTAGCTTTGCTCAATGCCTGGACCCAATCCGATAGCTGACATTGCAGCCCAGGGAACTGTCTAAATGAATCCCCAAGGAGAGTGTGTACGCTCTAGTTTGCAAAATCTCAGAGAATAAAAGCCTCTTCATTTCTTCTTCTCATCTGAATTTACTAATGCAGAGCGCTGAACTTTTAAAGACCTTTAGCATTGGAGGGAAAACAGGCCCCGTAATTGGGGGCCATGGAGGAATGAGTCCACAGCACGGTGAAGTAACTAGAGTTCAGAGCAGCTCAGTACACATTATTATTATTATTATTATTATTATTATTATTATTATTATTATTAT